>NC_056731.1:597525907-597675885 GCF_019279795.1 Protopterus annectens | reverse complement strand
GGACATTCTCGGTGCCTTTCGCCATTGGCATATTGCACCTGTATGATACCTGGCGTTGACAGCCTTCCATTACTCCTTGGTCATGTTTGGGTAAATGTAAACCGTTTTTGGTTTACATTGCCGTCTACGCTTCGCCTGCCCAACCGTGGATCGCTATTTGCCTTCATTTGCATGGTGCAATACCGCACACAGTGTGTTTAGCATACCTACGCCGGGCGGCATGAGTCGGCGCGCCGGTAGTGCACGTGGGATTGGTTCATACCTGAATCGCTTGGTGGCCATATTTGGCTTTATAATGCCGACGCTATGCGGGCGCCTGGCGCAAGGTTCATGAATCCCGGGGAACATTTATTTATTTATTTATTTGTAGTTGTTTTACCAGGATAGTCCATTGGGCCAAAAAAGAACCCATTTTCAATGGAGTCCTGGGGAGAAAAGCTCCAAATACAAGCAAAGATTACAGTCATGGTTTTAGGTTACATTAAGTACAAATATTGCAGAATAGTAAAAAAAAAAAACAATTACATTATTTATTAATCATTTGTTGACTGGGAAAGTCTGACTAGGTTTCACAGAGCCTGTTTTCAGCAGAGGCCCGGGGAGAAATGCTCCACATGCATGTCTTTGGAATGTGTGAAACCGGAATACCAGGAGGAAACACACGCAAACACAGGGAGAACATGCAAACTCCACACAGAAGGCACCCCAGCTGAGAATCGAACCAGAGAACCTCTTGCTGTGAGGCGACAACGTTAACCGCTGCACCACTGTGCCACCCATGTGTGAAGAACATTGTGTATATAAACTAAATAAAAAAGCATTGCATTTTAGAGAACATTGCATTTTACAGGTATATTTTCTGAAGGAAATAATACAATTCATAGATTCTAAGTAGCTTGTTGCTCATGACTTAGCACATGCTAGAGCAAGCTGTAAGAATTAGAGAATGAAGTGAAGTAGATGTTGCAGTATAAGGAGGAGAAGGGATTATGTGGGGTGGGAGCAGGAGCATTCCCACAGGGATATTAGATGTGAGTGAAGTGATTTTTTGAATAAAGAGTGATTTGGAGTGATGCAGGTGGATGGTGGTAGGGAATTCCAAAGGCATGCAAGGGCAAAGGATAGGAAATTTTTACCTGGGGGACAAGTTGGTTTATACAATTCTATTAGGTTTTGGTTGTTAGATCTCAGCAGTCTATCTGGGAGGTGCATTTTAAAGGTAGAGGAGAGGAAGGGACAGAGGGAGGGGTTGAAGATGGGTTTGTGAGCAAGAGTGAGTTGTGTGTAGGTGAGATGATTGGATAGTTCTAACCAATTTAGTTTGTGGAGGGATACACAGTGGTGAATGGAAGACTTATGGCTGGTGTTGAACTTGGCAATTTTGTTATAGCAAGAGGAGAGTTGTGTCTTAATAGAGGACTGTAGGTTAGTTAGGAGTGGGGCATCATAGAGGAGAGAAGAGATGAGAAATGTGGTAGAGAGGGTAAATTTAGTGGAAGGGGTGAGGTAGCCATTTTGGTGGTAGAGCATGACAAGTTTTTGATGTTTTTTTTAAATATTTAGTTGTAGGTGGGAGTTGAATTTGAGTTGGTTGTCAATGAGGACCCCTAGTAGTTTGACCTCAGATACCAATTTGAAAGATGTGTTGTTGTGGCAGGAGAGGGAGAATGTGCTTATATTGATGGAGGTGGCTTTAGAGGGGGGTAAATACCATTAATTTGGTTTCTGAGGCATTGAGTGCTAAGTGATTTTCTTTCATCCACTGTTCTGTGGTTGAGAATACGTTTTGGGTAAGCTTTAGGAGTGTGGGGATGGAGGTGGCAGAACAGATTGGAGGTGGCAGAACAGATTATTGGATAAGATTTGTGTAAGGGATGGAATGGTGGAAGTCGTTTATAAATATATTAAAGAGGAGGGGACCCAGGATGTATCCCTGGGGAACACCGGTAGGGGTGTTAATGAATGAGGAGGTGGCTTTGTTCTATTTTACTGCTTATTGTCTGTTGGAGAGGTAGCTGTTGAACCAGTTTATAGAGGAGGGAGATAAGTTTAGTTTAGAGAGTTTAGCAAGAAGAAGATTGTGAGAGATGGTGTCGAAGGCTTTAGAGAGGTCAAGTAGGAGGATAGATACAATGCTGCCAGAGTCCCATGCTTTATTTACAATTTCAAGGAAGAAAAGCAGGGCGGTCATAGTGATGTGTCCGGGTCTAAATCCATGTTGTGTGGGAATTAGTAGGTGATTGTCAATAAGATAGGGTAAGAGTTGTAGATGAATGCACTTTTCTAGAATTTTGGAGATGGGAGGTAGGATGGCAATAGGACGGAAATTTGAGATATTGTTATTGTTGCCTCCTTTATGTAAGGGTATGATAAAAGCCTTTTTTGAAATCTGGAGTACAAGATCATCTTGGATAGAGCGATTGACTAGAACATTGATAGGGAAGGCAATGCCTTCTATGGCTATGCTTAGAAAGTATGAGGGAATGTTATCAGGGGCATTTGAAACGGTTTCAGTTTCTGGAGGAGTTTTTTATGGTAGATGCGGGTATGGGATTCACTGAGAAAGGTAGGGGCTGAGAAGAGAGGGTGTTAGAGAGTGGTGATGATGGGGAAGATGTGAAAGGAGATGCAGAAGTGGATGGTTCATCAGGACGTAATGTTTCACCAGCTTCACAACAAATGTAGTTAAAGAATCAACAGTACAATATCAGCATTTACAAATCAGCATATTCCAGATAAGTCTGCAACACAAATTGTGTTGAAGCAGTATTACACAATGTTGTGAGGATTTTAGCTACACAATTTTAAACAGGCCTGAAAAAGCAGCAGCTTCAGAGAAAATGTTATTCTAAACTTAAGTATCTGTAATTCCGAAGCAGCATATACAAATAAGCACATTTGAGATAAAGCTCTGTTACACATACTGTGTTGTAAGGATTTGAGCTAAGCAAGTCTAGAAGAACCTCAGAGTACCAGACACTTCAATAAATCAAGTTTAAGAAGTAATACTAGAACCTTAAGTATGACAAAGCAGAGTAGTTAAACATATATACACTTACCCTTTTAATCTTAGATGCTGGCGATGGGGGTGAAACAGTATTGCCATTAAGTGGGAATATAATCTGAATTCCTGTGTAACTCTCAGTGTAACAGAGGTTGCGTGACTGCAAAGAGCCTGAGCCCATCATTAAAAAAATATGTTATTGAATTCACCCTCTTGTAAGTAAAGCTTTTTTTAGCTAACCCCAAGGCAGCACTCAAATTAAAATCAGTTAGTTAGTAACTGGTTTGCAACCTCTCTGTATTTAGAAAGTCAAGTCAGGATTTATACTCCATAAACAGGCCACCTTTTGGTCTTAATTACATCATAATCTCACAGATCACACTCTTTTGTGAAGTAGTTTTTCAAATGAACCAAACTGAAGCAGTTCTAGACTGAAATAACTTGTCTTCTGATGAAGGGTATGAATGTGTTAGATATGGACTGAGAGGTTTTTGTTCATGATGTATATACAAGATAAAATGTCAACTGATGTACAAACACAGCAAGGTGTGATGCACCTCTTTACCGTGGCAAAGACTAGTTTAGTACATTCTTGCTGATAACAAACTTAGCTATTCATTGTTTTAGACACTGCAGTGTCTCCCTAATATGTGAAATAAATGATGAGAATCCACTGTTTAAAACTATTAACATTATATGTTTTGCAAACAGTAATCTCTTATTTGGCAATGGAAAATGATCACTGATGTACAATTAGAGAAAGAAATTGTGTTTCCTTTTTACACACTGTAGTTAAGGAAACTCGGTCTGCTACATTATTTACTGTTAGCACATTATTTTTGGAATACAGCTATTGATCAACTTTTTAAAAACAAGTCAGCATGAGATATTACATCAAAATGAATTAAAACTTTATTTTTTGTTACACTTAATGGATCTTTTTCATACTAAAGTTCTTTTGTTGCTTCTTAATACTGCTTAAGTTTTTTTTTTTTTTTTTATTGAACTGTCTGTTATGTTGGAGGACTTTCTAAAATTGATTAAATGTCCAGTCTGCAACTTTACAATGGTAGCTGTTTTCTGCCATAGGTTAGAAGTGGGAAAGAACATGCTTCTGAAGCAGTTTATCAACATTTCCAAACAATCTGTGGAATGATTCTGCGTTGTTTTTATTTTTATTTTTTTTTGAAGAAGCCACCAAAAGGCTCTGAATTGGAGTCATTTAAAAAAATATATATCTTTTTTAAGATTGCAGTTAACCTTTTGCATCAGGATTTGCTGACTACATAATGAAGCTGACATGGTATTAGGAAGAAAAAGTTTCTGATGCATGTAACATGAAGAAGCCTAAACTAGACTTGGCTGAAAGGGAGGCACCCACTTATTTCTTTTATTATCAGCTGGTGATCAGAACTAGATCCTGCGTTATCTCATTTGATATGGATGTGTACATTGGAATAAACATTTGATTTCTGTAAAAATTCTATTACTGGAAGCTGTCAATGTGAGTAATGCGGAAGGGGAACAGCAAGTAGTCAGCTGGAAGACTTTTGTTGGTATTTTCTCTTTTAAAATGAACCTGAAATAGCCAAGGTCTGTTTCCCTATATAGTGCTTACAGCCAAGAGGTAACCGAAGAGGTGTACTGTTCTTGTAAAAAGGTCTGTAATTTGGGTCCCTACTGAAACTGCGAGTACGACAGCCATGATCCTTGGAACTGTAAGACTAAATGTACAACAAAAGGAATGTATATACTAAGTTCAAGATTAATGGCATTATACAGAGTATTGCAATTCACAGCTACTCCCTGTGATTCACACTTTATTTTCCATAGTTACATGGCTTGCTGTCACAGTAAACCTTTTATTTATAGAGTAATTTCACTGAAAAATAGAGGATGATAAAGGATGGATTTCTTTCATTGATGAAATTAAGTTTCTTTTCAAATTATTTACAGTGTGATCAAATAGATAATCAGAAAGCACATCCTTGGTAGCTGCATGAGTGGCTGGTGATTTCAAAGCAAGTGGGTCTGCAGTATGGAGTGGAGTGAAATGCAATGGGGGCATGACTAGTTGCAACAGAGCAGTGCTATAGTATAGCTATGTCAACAATGACTGAATACACATTAGTCTTGCAAAGCCAGAATTAAAATAACAACACAACTCGTCAGCCATTTCATCCACAAACAGCCACCATACCAATCATCCACCTAAAGTAGCTGCTTTGATCCTGTCAGGATTAAAATAACTATAATAGTAATGCTTGCTTTAGCTTAGTTTTCTTGCACAGAACCAGTAGTCTCAATTTCCTTGCCAGCTCACCTTACCCAAATATATTAATCTTGCAAAGCCAGAATTACAACAGTAAACAGCAGGGTCAGCTGTTTTATTCAAGCAGAGCCCCCATCCACATTGCCCACCCACCTACCATATCTGATTTGACCTTCCCAGCTTAAAAATGATACATTAATGTAACAATTATTTATTTATCTTTTTTCACATAAACAGTAGTCAAAACTCAGAATGTGTAGTCAATCTTACTTCACCCAAATTTTCCTTAGTCCTGCAAAAGTCAGAGTTACAACAGCAAAACAACTGGCAATCATGTTATCCACAAACAGCCCTCCATCCATACCTTTGACCTACTTAAAGTAAGTAGTTTGGCCTTGCCACAATTAAAAAACAAATAAATAAATTCTTCCATTAATGTGTTTTCATGCACACAGTCAAAGCTTATGGAACTATTCCAAGCCTAACCTCTCTCTCTACTAAGCAACACCTTGGCTAAATTCCAAGCACCCCCAAACCCAGTAAACACCATAGAATACACTGAGCTATTTACAAAATCTCTGCACAGCTATATTGATAACAGTATAGACAGGGCTGTGCTCACTTGTATTAAAAATAAGGCAAACTCAAAAGACAAGCCACCCTGCTGGAATCACACTCTTAATCGGTTATATAACAAAAGAAAAAAAATCTTGGCCAAGTGTAGGCGGAACAAAGCCATACATACTAAAAGCCCCCTGACTAATCTAAACAGGCAGCTAAGAGGTTAATTAAATACCCCAAAGGCTAAATTTGAAGTAAAACCAGCTTTTCGGTCCATAACCTCAAAGGAAATACAGAACAATGCACAGAACCTATTGTAAATGACATCACCCACACTGAACCAGTCATAAAATATCAGGATTTGAAGACAGAAACAAGAGCAATGTAGAAGAAATATACCCAAACAGTTCCAATAGTAGTAGGACGAAGTGGTCTTATAAAAAAGAATCTACAATCATATTTAGATCTGTTACCAGTATATGTAACTCAGTACAAATTGCAGAAGGAATCATTACTGGGCACATTGTGGGTGCTACGAAAAGCACTTCTTGCTGACATCAAAGAATGAAACAATACTAATTTCATGAACTTTAATCGTAGTTTGAATTTTGGAATGGGGTCCATTCTTGTCATGGTATTCATCATCTCATCATCATCATCATCATCATCTTCTTTTGGCTGTTCCCGTTAGGGGTTGCCACAGTGGATCACCTGTTTCCATTTCTTCCTGTCCTCTGTATCTTGCTCTGTCACACCAAACACCTGCATGTCCTCTCTCACCACATCCATAAACCTTATCTTAGGCCTTCCTCTTTTCCTGTTACCTGGTAGCTTCATCCTTAGCATCTTTTTCCCAATATACTCAGCATCCCTCCTCAGCACATGTCCAAACCAACGGAATCTTGCCTCTCTGGCTTTGTCTCCAAACCTCCCAACCTGGGCTGACCCTCTAATATACTTATTCCTAATCCTGTCCACCCTCGTCACACCCAGTGCAAATCATAACATCTTTAACTCTGTCACATCCAGCCCAAACTCCTGCCTTTTTGTCAATGCCACTGTCTCCAACCCATAGCTGGTCTCACTACCCTCTTGTAGACCTTCCCTTTCACTCTTACAGGTACTCGTCTGTCACAAATCACTCCTGACACTCTTCTCCACCCACTCCATCCTGCCTGTACTCTCTTCTTCCCCCTCTCTTCCACACTCACCATTACTCTGAACTATTGACCCCAAGTATTTTATTTATTTATTTTATTTATTGTTTATTTACATTTTTTGACCGGGAGTGTCCGACTGGACGTAGGTCCATTTTCAGCGGAGGCCCGGGAAGAAAAGCTCCACAGTTAAAATAAACAGACAGTAGTTACATTGGATTACATAGCGATTAACAATTTAAAATAGCAATTACTTACAACATATTTACAGATGAAGAACATAGTACATCAGTAGACAACTAGAATCTTTATCTGTGAAATACATAACAGACATTAACAAATGTTACAATAAGAAGTTCCTGCTGTATAATAAGTACTAGGCTTATGAGCATCTGAGCTTGCTATAATCAAGGTAGTTAATGGAGTGGAAAGAAAGGTAGTGGTTGGATGGGGTGGGTGATATTAGAGTGGGAGTTGCAAGGGCATAGCCAGCATGTTTTTAGGTGCGCTTTTAGTAAAGTTTTGAAGTGGGTGCATGATGGTAAGGAGGTAATTGCGGGTGGAAGGGAGTTCCATAATTTGGCTATGGTTTAAGAGAATAGTGCTTCACCAGCAGAGTTATTGGCCTTAGTGATCTGCAAGTGATTTTTGTTGCTGGATCTTAGTGGTCTGGTGGTGCGATAGGGTTGGAGTAGATTCTGGAGGGATGGGACATTTAGTGGATGGTTTACTAGTTTGTGGGTGAGTGAGAGCTGATACCACTGAAGGAAGTGAGGGAGTTCAAGCCAGCCCAGTTTAGCAAGTGAGAGACAGTGGTGACTACGTTAGGATGCTCCTGTGGCGAATTTGGCAATTTTGTTGTAGCAGGTCTCTAGCTTGTTTAGATCGCATTGCCTTAGGTTGGTATATATTGGAGGGGCATAAAGTAGGGTGGAGATAAGGTGGGAATTCGCTATTGAAATATTTGCTGCTTTGGTGAGAAGTTGCTTATTTCTGTATAATGCTCCTAGTTTTTTGTGGACTTTTTTTATGGTCATGGATATGTGAATGTCAAATTTTAGTTTATTGTCTATTTCCACTCCTAGCAATTTGGTGTGTTCAGTTGGGTATATAGTGGTGTTGTCTTTTGCTGTGATGTTAAAGTTAAAGTGATTTAAACTCATCCACCTTTACCACCTCTACTCCTTGCATCCTCACCATTCCTCTATCCTCCCTCTCATTCACACACGTATATTCTGTCTTAGTCCTGCTGACCTTCATTCCTCTTCTCTCTAGAGCATATCTCCAGCTCTCCATGGTCTCCTCCACCTGTTCCCTACTCTCACTACAGATCACAATGTCATCTGCAAACATCATAGTCCACGGGGACTCCTGTCTGATCTCGTCTGTCAACCTGTCCATCACCATTGCAAATAAGAAAGGGCTCAGAGCTGATCCTTGATGTAACCCCACCTCCACCTTAAACTCATCCGTCACTCCCACAGCAGACCTCACCACTGTCACACTACCCTCGTACATATCCTGTACCACTCTTACATACTTCTCTGACACTCCTGACTTCCTCATACAATACCACAACTCCTCTCTAGGCAATCTGTCATATGCTTTCTCTAAGTCTACAAAAACACAATGCAACTCCTTCTGGCAGTCTCTGTACTTCTCCCATCAACACTCTCAGAGCAAACATCGCATCTGTACTGCTCTTTCCTGGCATGAAACCATACTGCTGATCACTAATCATCACGTCCCTTCTTAACCTAGCTTCCACTACTCTTTCCCATAACTTCATGCTGTGACTGATCAATTTAATCCCTCTGTAGTTACTACAGTTCTGCACATCACCCTTATTCTTAAAAATTGGTACCAAAACACTTTTCCCCCATTCTTCAGGCATCCTCTCTCTTTCCAAGATTTCATTAAACAATCTGGTTAAAAACTCCACTGCCATTTCCCCTAAACATCTCCATGCTTCCACAGGTATGTCATCTGGGCCAACAGCCTTTCCATTCTTCATCCTCTTCATAGCTATCCTTGCTTCCTCCTTGCTAATCCATTGTACTCCATGATTGACTATCCCTACATCATCCAACCTTCTCTCCCTCTCATTCTCTTCATTCATCAACCCCTCAAAGTACTCTTTCCATCTCCTCAACACACTCCTCCTCGCTTGTGAGTATGTTTCCCTCATTATCCTTTATCACCTTTACCTGCTGCACATCTTTCCCAGCTCTGTCCCTCTGTCTAGCCAATTGGTACAGGTCCTTTTCTCCCTCCTTAATGTCCAACCTTTCATACAACTCTTCATATGCCTTATCCTTTGCCTTTGCCACCTCTCTCTTTGCCATGCACCTCATCTCCTTATTCTTGTCATGGTATTAGAAACCCAAAATACTTGGTGACATTACAAAAAGAGAGAAACTAGAGACCATTGACAACCTTTTGGCTGACAGGTTCAGCTCAAATCCCCCCCCCCCCCCCCCGCTAGTCCAAAGGAAATAGCACATAACACAATTCTCCCAACCATTACTAGAGAACAGGTCATTAATGCACTTTCCAAGGCAAAAATAAAAACACTGCATCAATGGGCCACAATAACAATGGGATGTTTAATAAACAGCATGAAACATACATACATACATAGGTTCATAGGTTCATAGGTTTATACTAGGCTATCTGCCCCAAGGCATTTATAAGCCTAGCCCAAATTTTTGTGGCTTACGCCACCCCTTATATGAAAAAATACTGTGCCCATTAGTTTGTTGTGCCTCTGTCCAGCAGTGACACAGAGATGATTCCCGGGGTAAACCTACGATCTCCCAGCCACAGGTCAAGATTTCTCTTGAACAGAGCCAGCGAGGTGCTCTGCCTCACATGGACCGGGACTCTATTCCACAGCATAGGGAGTCTCTGAGTGATAAATCTATCCCTCCAGCATGTCCTATTTATATCCGTGCTAAGGTTTAAGTCGCTTGCTCTAGTGGTTTTGGTGGATTTGGATTTTTTGAGGTGGAGCATGTCCATTAATTCCGGGTTGGACATGGCCTTGTATGTCAGGCACATGTCACCTCTGAGCAGACGGTATGCGACTGAATAGAGCTGGAGTTTCTTCAATCTGGCAGCATATGACAGATTTTGGAGTCCCTTTATCCTTTTGGTGAGGAACTTTTGGGGTCTCTCCAATTGCTGCAGATGTCGGGTGAGATACATCCCGAATGGGGCATTGTACTCGATCATTGGTCTGATAAGTGAAGAGTACAGGGGAACAATGACCTCACTAGATCTGGATGTGAATCCCTTCATGATCAGGTGAGCAATGTAGAAGGTCTTTCTAACCACTTTAGCAACGTGAGTGTCAAAAGAAAGGCCACTGTCAACCTGGGTCCCCAGGTCCCTGATAACCTCTTCTGTGCTTAGTGGATTGCCACCTATATGGTAGCTTGGGGTTACCTTGTTTTTCCCGAAGGGTATGACTATACATTTTTTGGCGTTAAACTTCAGGCCATGGCTCTGGCACCAGCTATCTGTTTACGTGAGTCCCTTCTGAAGGATATCCGTGTCCGATGCACTTTCCACTATGGCGCCCAGTTTGCAGTCGTCTGCAAACTTTGTCAGCCAAAGTCCTCCCATGTTGGCCTGTACTTCTGAGAAGTAGATGCCGAACAATAGGGGGCCAAGGACCAAGCCTTGTGGGACACCACTTGTGACCGGCTTGGAGTCTGACATAGCGCCAGCAACTCTAACCCTGTGGGTTCTGTCCTTAAGCTAGTTTGCAACCCACCTTGTGACATATGGGTTTACATTTAAGCTGGTAAGTTTTTCTACAATACCTGAGTGGGGTATTGTGTCGAAAGCCTTTGCAAGGTCAAGGTAGGCTGTATGGACTGCCTTTCCCTCATCAATGGTTTTGGTGACTGTTTCGAAGAAGTCGACCAAGTTCAAAAGGCATGATCTTCCCTTGACGAAGCCAAACTGGGTCGGGTCCAATGTCTGCAAGTCCCCTATATCTTTGTTTATGAGCTCCATTATGATCCTCTCCATAGCTTTGCAGACTAGACTTGTTAAGCTTATGGGGCGGTAATTACCAGGGTCCGTAGAGGCACCGCCTTTGTGGAGTGGGACCACAGTTGCCGTACGCCACTCCTTGGGCACGTATCCTGTGGTAAGGCTGAGATTAAACAGCTGCCTTATGTGTGGGTTTAATTCCTCATTTAGCTCGTGTAGCACACAGCCGGGACACCATCCGGTCCCATTGATGCTGTGTTTTTAGCTTTAGAGAGAGCAGCTTTCACCTGCGCATTTGAGATATCTGGGAGGCTACACTCCGCTGGGATAGTTATCTCTCCTTTAGGGAGAGGGGTGAAGTTTGCACTGAACCTGTCTGCCAGTATGTTGGCAATGTCTGTGGGTTCAGTGATTTTTGTATCATTTTGGACTAATTCTGAGCATATCTGGGAGTTTCCACCCAGGTTCCTAACATAGCTGAAAAAGGCCTTATGATTGTCCTTTGAATCCATGTCAATTTTTCTCTCAAAATTGGCCTTAGTTGATTTTATGAGTGCTCGTATTTTTTTACTAATAATGATCAGGGGTGACTTCCCTTTTATGGATTTTGTTCTATCATGTAATAGCTTTCTCCTCTTATTGTAAAGTTTGTTAATGGCTGGGGTCCACCAGACTGGACGTTTGCCCTTTGTGGAAAGAGTCTTGGTTTTATTTGGGATTGCCTGATGCAATGCATGCATACATACATACATACATACATACAAATGTTTCAAGCACGGGCATTAAGCCCATCTAGCTTGCCAATATGCCAGAACACTCGTTCCCATAATAAATGTCCAGGCTGTTCTTAAAAATATCTAAACTAGTACTTGCTTTAATGTAATTTGGTAGTCTGTTCCAAGCATCAGCTACTCTGTCAGAGAACCAATTAGTACACTTCTCATTCCTATAGAATCTTCTACATAGGTTATCTGACGATTCTCTTGTACTTTTTGATAACCCCAAACATTCCCAGAGGTAGTCAGTGGCGGCTCATGATATCGGACTGCAGCACTGCAGCCCCCCCCCCCTCGCTGTGAACCACAAATGGTACAATCCTGCAAATCTTATAGAATGTGAAACCAGACTGCTGCCTTATCAGTCCAGATTCACGAAGAAGGCAGCAGACTGCTGATGCCCTAGAAGTCTATGCGATGCTAACCGCATAGACTGGAAGGGGATCGGACTGCAGAGTTAGCAGTCTTGGAATGTTCACAGGAAGGAACAGAGCCAGGAAACTGGAAGTCTGCATTCCAGCACGAACACAGACTCAAGAAGCTGTGGAGTTTACTGCAGGTATGGGGTGTGCTCAAGAGGAAGAAGCTGTGGATTTTATCATTACTGCAAGTACGGTGTGTGTGTGTGTGTGTGTGTGTGTGTGTGTGTGTGTGTGTGTGTGTGTGTGTGTGTGTGTGTGTAATGCATCCCAGATTGTGGCTGTGTGTGTGTATGTGTGTGTGTGTGTGTGTGTGTGTGTGTGTGTGTGTGTGTGTGTGTGTGTGTGCGTGTGTGTGTGTGTGTCTGTGTGTGTGTGTGCCAGATTGTGACTGTGTGTGTGTGTGTGTGTGTGTGTGTGTGTGTGTGTGTGTGTGTGTGTGTGTGTGTGTGTGTGTGTGTTTGGATCATGTATGTGTGTGAAATGTCCAACAAAACTAAATTATTCTATACACTTTCAGTTCAGAACTTATTATGGCCTCCCTCCATATATTAACCTGTATATTTCACAGGCTGCAAAGTTCAACACCCTGTCCGAGATTGTACAAATATTAATATGCAAAAGCTGAAAATGAGGTAAGATGGAGAAATAACTTATATTGCTGACATTTTCTGCTTGCAGGTCAAACTACTAAAAGGGTTCCTTTGGGAATTAACTTCTATTGATGTCATTTGAGTACTTGTGCATATTACTGAAGGGATTGATGGAGTTGATCTGTTATTCTGGTGTCATCTGAGTGTTTATGCACACTTGGAGAAACTGCTGAAGGGATTGATGGGGGAAATTATTTATTCTGATGTCATCTGAATGCTTGTGCATACTTGTACAAACTACTGAAGGAATTGATGGGGGAAATAATTTATTTTGGTGCTATTTCAGTGATTGTGCTTTCCTGGAAAAACTGGAAAAGAACTTGATGTGGAAATAATTTATTCTAGTGCTATTTCAATGCTTGTGCATACTTGGAGAAACTAATGTAGATATTGATTGGGGAAATAATTTATTCTGGTGTAATTTGAGCATATTTGGAGAAACTACTTAAGAGATTACTGAGGGAAACGATTCATTTTTGTCACTGAAATGGTTGTTCATACATGGGCAAACTACTGAAGGGATCACTGGGAGAAATAATTTTGTGTTACTAAATTGCTTGTGCATACATGGGCAAACTACTGAAGGGATTGCTGGGGAAATAACTAATTTTATGCCACTGAAGTGTTTGTGTGTGCATAGCATATCTGACTATGAGCCACATGAGCACTTCATCAGCATATGCCACTTTACACAATTTTTCATTTACATCTCATTATACTTAATTTGCTTACATTAAATCTCTCACAAGTTGTGGGCAGAGCATATTAAAGTAAATTGCCTATAATGATCTCTGCCTAGCTATGTTCATCATGGATACCTGCACCGTGTTCATGCAGTGACTATAAATACTGTCCAAAGTATATTGTCAATACGACACTCATAAACTTAATGGAACAAATTTATCAAAATAAACTCCCAAAGCATGATACTCTGAAAATGCATTCCTCATATCTATAGATACCATCATTCCCAAATGAATGCAAAAACAGAGCAAATCCCTCACAATTTGTAACTACTCTGGACATTACTTTCACATGTGTCACACATCTGTACCCCTTAAAAAAATATGGCAACAGTAGCTTCAACCATAGCCAATGGAGTGGCATAGATGGATAAAGCCCTGACTATTGCCCAGATGACCCAGATTTGATTAGTTTCTTTGGTGTCTGAGGAACCCTACATGGAGGACGGGTGTCTGCCCAGTCTGGGATGAGGGCATGCATATGGGTGTATCTTGCAACTGATCTCTGGCAGAGGTTGGGGATATGCATGGGGTATGGTCCTTAGGGAGACATGGACAATGCTGGAGTCACCATAGAGTAAAAATGATATGTCAGCATGGTTCAGTCAATACCCAGCTCTAGGCACTATGGATCTGCATAAGGATGATGTAATTTAGGGATATAAAATTCTGGTTTGCAGTAATACAGTGCTCTCCCAGGATACATCAATCACCTCAATAGCCCTAAACTTTGGGTTGGAGACATTTTAGGTAAGGATTTTCATGTTCAGTAGACCAAGAAAATGAGGAGATGCAGCAGTAGCAGCTGATGGTCAGTTGTGGTGACAATGCAAAAATTATTTAATATAAATAAATAAACAAATAAATAAATAATAACAGCTTTAGCCAATATAAAATTGCCTTAATTTTCCAAATTACATTTACATTCCATGATATGCTAGGATCCAAATCACTCTGATGTCTATTTGCCCTTTTACTACTAACCAATTCTAAGTTGGCTTTGCCCTTGTCAGTGACTGCTTTTGGGTTGTTTTGATTTATAATGTTTTGACATGCTACCATTACATTCTCAAAACATTTTTATCTGATAATTGTCTAAAAAAGCTGAATAGATTATGCTTCTGACTTAAAAGGCAAAAAAAAAAAAAAAAAAAAATCAGGAGCAAATACATCTTTTACTGTCTACCAGAGCTGAGTCAGAAATCACACCACAAATGACACTGTGAAATTGTATTTGTAATCACTTTAACAACAACCATAGCCCAACAACAAACATGAATATGAAGATTAATAAAGTATAACATTCAGTGATTACCCCTGCTGGTTGGCAATACCCGACTAGTTCTGGCTAAAGGAGTCCAGGTACATAATCCCAGTTATTCTCAGACCTGCAATAAAGCCCAGTCCCATGGGTTAACTCACAGCCCTTCCAACATTGACTGGGCCAAAACTCTCAGGTCATCATCCCAGCCTAGTAATCCATCAAGAGGCCAATGACTGCTGTAGGGGGAAGACAAGGGGAAGCAAAGCCATAAGGTGACCATGTAAAGAGAAGGAAAGGTGGGTTCTCCACTGCCAACCAATAAATTGCATTGCAAGCTACTGGAATTACTATATAAAGTGGGAGGTGACCCATCCATTCTGCCATCCTGCTCATGGACAAACTGACTTACAGGTAAACCGTGCTTGTCCTCAAGACCTGAGTCAGAAAAAAAAAAAACAACAAGAATGATGTTGTAACCATTTATTTGCAATCACTTTTACCAACAACTATAGTCCAACAACCGAACATAAATACGAAGATTAATAAATAATAACATTCAGTGATGAACCCTGCTAATTAGCATTATGAGATTGGTTCCAGCTAATGGATAGAGTCTGGGTGCATAACCTCCAAGCAACCCATTCATCGCTGCCAGGACCAAAACTCCCATGTCATCCAAGCCTGGTAATCCAACAACAAGTCAATGACTGCTATAAAGGGAAGACGAGGGTGGGCTAAGTCATGAGGTAACTGCAACCAGCTACCTAAGGCAGGTGCTGACCCATAATGCAGACTCCCAAACCCTGTGATCCCTGTAAGGAACCATGTAAACCAACTGGTAAACATCAGTTGCTAAGGTTAATTTATGACTCTATAGCCAATGTTCAAGGCAGCTCAGGGGACCATATGGTAGATGAAGCACTTGCACTTCTCCACAGCTGAACTATTAATGCCACCCTTCCAATGGAGCCTTGGGAGAATAAATGACTAAAAATAGGAATGCCTGAGTGAAGGTAACACAATCTGTGTAGGTCAGAGAGGATTCTGGCTGCTAAACATTTCTTTGGAAATTTATTCAGATCATTGTCTGTTAAGTGTATGATCAAGTGATTGGCATAGGTGCATTAATTGACAAGTGATGCCAAATGTCCCACAACTGCAGCCAAGACAATCCTGGGAAGCTGAGTCAGCGAGTTTTTCAAAGACTAGGCCAGGATACCCGAGCATCTACATAGTAGGGTGGAGACATGTCAGGCCACTCTCTGTACAAAAGAATGCCCCAGAATCCAAAGAACCTTCCCCCCATGAAATAAATAAAGCATTACTACCTAATGTATGAAAGGATGGCTTCAGATGATCACCTGCCTGTCTTCTTCAGAACATTAATTGGATGTTGTTCCTCTGCTAGGTTGGAGGTATGACTGATGCAAAGCAAATAGAAGGAATAGCCTAGGGTGAAAATGCTTAGGTATTTAAGTGCTTTCTTCAGTATAACATTGACTGCCACTAAATGGGTAGGGAAGACGGCCCTATGACTGAATATGAGAGGAATGAATGAACGTCCTTTGTCATTCTGTGAAGGGTGGATGCCCAGTGATCTGGACAAAGCTTGCTGCTTCCACTAGAAAGCTCACAATTTGGTTAAATCATATCTGCATATATTTTTTGTGTCTGTATGTATGTAGTTTGTACAGCTTTTCTCATCACATTTTTGGTCCATTTTTCATAAAATTGTGGATTTCTGGCAAATCAGTGACAAATTATTAAAGATTAAAATTAGAAAATAATGACAGATATTTGAGTTTCAGATTTCATACTCTTCAGAAAATTCATACTAATGCAAGACCTACTATTTTATTAACTTTCTAAGTTTGTAAGAGCAATATTTAAAAAAATTGTCCTTATTTTTGGGCCTCTGTCCCACTTTTATTTATGGTTTCATCCAGATTTCTTGCTCTGAGGTTGAGAGTATAACAAATGTATCAGGGCCATCACCGTCAGCCAGAGACATTTCAAATTGTGACATACTTGATGTACCCCAATCCCCCATGTAGTAACTTTGGATGTGTCAAAGCAAGGCAAGGAGCAATTATGCAGTGTAAATGTGCATCTAAGGTAGACACAAGTACAATCATTACTTTTCATCTGTCCTTGATTTTGCAGAATGTTCTGGTTTTCTGTCATATTTTTATACTGTTGATTTATGCTTGTTATTATTCAGAAAATGCACATTGTTGCAGTGCCTGTTGCTCTATGTTTAAGTAGCAATACTTTAATGACCATCCGGTAAGCTTGTCTGAGATTGTAAGATACAAGTAAGCTTTAATAAGCATACTGTTAAAGAATTACCAACATTGAAAGCCTTTTTGTTGTTGCCATGCAGAGAATATTTACATAACTAGATAACGTATAAGCCTTAGGTATTGAAATGGATATGACAGTAATTGTAATAAAGGACAGGATTACAGTATTTTCAGAAACTCATTACATTTGTTGGAGACTTGCAGTCATCTTTGCAGGCTTTACCCGTAAACTAAACAGAATGCCAATCTATCATGTGTGGTCCATATCCTATGCAGTAATCCTTTAAGCAATATATGTTGAGCTTGTTTCTTGTTTGCTCTTCATTTTTTACCATGATCATGTTTTCCCCATGAAACAAGTAGATAGTTGTTGTCAGGCAGCAGGTCTTTTTTGGATAAGAAACATTTTTACAAGTGGGGGTATCACAGAGAGTGCTACTTTCAGCATGTTACTTAGTACTTTTATAAAGCTGAATATAAATTATAAATAGAACTGCAGTGCAAGGAGAAGTGGTTTGAGATTAGTGCTGCTTGTTTTTTTATACTTGATTTTGACTGGCATTCCAGGAATGTATTTAAAAAATATTTTTTTTTGTTTCCATCTAGATATTAAGTAAACTGTCATGTAGCCAATGCATTGAAATATTTTTTTTCTTCTACACTTCATTTTCTCTTGCTTGGACTCTCATAATAATGGTTTGGCACCCAGGGCAGCGTATTTAATTAAAGTCCCAGTTTTTGTGGTTTTGAGCATAGTCCTGCCCCTTTCTAGTTGGCACACCCCTCCCCATTGGCCCCACCCATTCAGCTGTCTCCTGCAGCCCCCCTTTGATTTGAAGTCACCAGCCACCACTGGAGGTAGTTGTCCCTAAATGCCCTATATACCTGAATAAGATCTCCTCTGAAATATCTGTAAGAGACACTGTACAAGTTCAAATATTTTAGTCTTTTATAATAACTTAGATTTTCACATCCATGGATGTCCTTAGTATATTTCTGCTGTACTCTTTCCAGTTTATTCATGCTTGTTTGCCTATAGGGTTTCCATATTGTTATTCCATACTCAAGTTTGGGTCTAATGTAACTAACAAACAATGACTTCATTATGTTTGATTTCCTAGACTTTACAAATCTTTTTATGCAACCTATAGTTCTATAACTATCATTAGCCAATTGGTTGATATGATTAGAAAAACTCATAGCTGAATCTACCCATATACCCAGGTCCTTAAATGAGTCTACAGTTTCAATCACTGTGTGCTGTACTAAATATTCACCTTTCAGTTTATGTCTCCCAAATCTCATATGCATAGTTTTTGATGTATTTATCAACATATTATTCTCCTGTGCCCAAATGGTCAATTTAGTCAAATTATTTTGCAGACATGCCTTATCTGTAACACTTGTAATCAGTTTACCCAATTTCAGGTCATCAGCATATAGACTGTAGAACACCTCAGATGAAAATGTAAGGTCTGAAAGATACAATCTAAACAAGTAAGGGCCTAGTACAGAGCCCTGTGGGACACCTTGACTGTAACCAAGGATTTCACCTGTCCAGCTGGTGTGTGATAATTGCAATGTCCTATTTGTAAGCCATGCAGCTATCCATCTTATCAACAGTACATCAATACCTAGTTGTACTAATTTATTGATCAATGTTTTGTGCATGAATGCTGAAGTTAAATCTATATAAATCACATCAGAGCACAATTCTTCATTCATAGCTGTTATTATATTGTTATAGAACATCATTTTACAGGTGGCAATAGATCTATTTTCAACATATGCATGCTGATATATGGTTTCAAGTCTCAACCTATCCAGTTCTGACAATAACTTATCCAGTATTACCTTTTCCATTATTTTTCCACAACATGAAAGTAGACTTAAAGGTCTATATGATTCTGGGTTTGTCCTACTCCTCTTCACTTAAAGACAGGTTTAATAAGTGCATGTCTCCAATATTGAGGAACCTCCCCATATTTATATGATCTAGTGAATAATAGATGTAATTGCAGTGTAAGTTCTTGCATAAGTGTTCTCAGGTCATTGTTACTTATTCTGTCTCCTTCCTGTGCTTTGTTTGGATCCAGTTTGCACAGTTCTTTTTCAATATAATCTAATGTGATGCCAGTATCTGGAGTTACCTAGATGTCACTAGGACAACTTACTTCCTTTTGTGGAGCCAAAGTGTTTTGTATAAGATTTTGTAAATATATCTATAATCTGTTGTGTCTGAGAATAAATTTTTAGAACTGCACACAGTTTATCAATTTGTATATATTTACTCCTTCCACATCTTATATATCTATAAAAAGGTTTCCTATTATGCTCAATATCTTTATATAAATTTTCTTCAAATTTTTCTTGATCTTGTCTAACGCTATGCTTAATCTGTTTGTCCAGCTCATTTATTTCAGTTTTTAAAGTTGTAGTTCAACCTCTCTTCCATTTCTTATATTTTTTGTCTCTCACCTTAAAGGATCACAATGTGCTTTTATACATGTCTCCTCATTTCTTTCATCTCTTTCTCCCCTATATTTTGACACTAGCATTTTCTAATACTCATACGGCTGATAAAATTCCCAACTTTTACTGTTTCTCTCATCACCCCTCTCTGCAGCTTTGTTACTGGGATCCATCTTCCTGCCTGCAAACATTCTCGTGGCTCTGTATACAGTGTGTGGGTGCTACAACAGATCAGTAATAAAGCCCTTTGTTTTCTTTCTGTTTTGGCTAAGGGAATGCTTAAGGACAGCCCTCCTTCAATCCTTTGATCCCATAAATGCCCATTTAAATTATGTATGCAATAGTTTTTCACCTCCTCCTTTACCTGTGATAAAAAAACAAGATGTTGTGTAGTTGGACGAACTATTCTTCTCTCTAGTTTCTGGAACTATCTGTTTTGCTGATGGACTATACACACTTGTGCAGTGGATAAAGTTTTACTGGAATTATTTCACCTTTATTTATTGCAGGTATGTTAAACAAGATCCTCCATTGCTTATAATTTGTGTACATATTTAAATTATTTTTTTAAGTAAAGAGTTGTAAGTAGGCCATCACATTTTCCTGCACAAAACTGTGTATTGCTACATACAATTTCATGTTTTTTTAATGTTCTGCAATGCGATTAACAACTAAAAGCTAACGGCAAAAAAACAATTGCATTGAAGAACATTAAACTGCTGAATGCACCTTTTTCTATATATTTTGTTTAAGCATTCTTTATGAAATACTTGTAGTTTGCATAATTGTGAATATTGATGTCTCTTCTCTGCGTCACTGAAGAGCAAGTAAAGTGGTGTTTTTAGTTTATCTATATATCTTCCCACCTGATGAATTTATTTTGCGGAGACTCTATGCTGCTGTTCTGCTCTTTGGCTGATTACAGCTCAGATGCACTGACTGTCCATTTTCCGTATAACATGTATGGATCTCAAGTCCAAGATTGCTGTATCTCATTGCATTACCTTTTTCTCCATGGAAGTGGAAAAGTATACCTACGGAAGTGATCAGTTTTTGCGTATGTATGCATGTATGTATGTATGTATTTATTTATTTTTAGAAAATGCCGATTTCTTAACCGCATCTCACAAATGTGTAAAAAGTTTGTGTCCACATTCTTGCCTCATATTTTCTTCATGCAAATGTTTATTTAGTGAGTCATTTTGTGCATGAAGTATTAATCATCATCATCATCTTCTTTCGGCTGTTCCCGTTAGGGGTCGCCACAGCGGAACATCTGTTTCCATTTCTTCCTGCCCTCTGCATCTTGCTCTGTCACACCAACCACCTGCATGTCCTCTCTCTCCACATCCATAAACATTATCTTAGTTCTTCCTCTTTTCCTGTTACCTGGTAGCTTCATCCTTAGCATCTTTTCCCCAATATACTCAGCATCCCTCCTCAGCACATGTCCAAACCAACATAATCTTGCCTCTCTGGCTTTGTCTCCAAACCTTCCAACCTGGGCTGACCCTCTAATATACTTATTCCTAATCCTGTCCACCCTCGTCACACCCAGTCCAAATCTTAACATCTTTGATTCTGCCACATCCAGCTCAAACTCCTGCCTTTTTGTCAATGCCACTGTCTCCAACCCATATAACATAGCTGGTCTCACTACCCTCTTGTAGACCTTCCCTTTCACTCTTACAGGTACTCGTCTGTCACAAATCACTCCTGACACTCTTCTCCACCCACTTCAGCCTGCCTGTACTCTCTTCTTCACCTCTCTTCCACACTCACCGTTACTCTGAACTATTGATCCCAAGTATTTAAACTCATCCGCCTTCGCCTCCTCTACTTCCTGCATCCTCACCATTCCTCTATCCTCCCTCTCATTCACACACATATATTCTGTCTTAGTCCTGCTGACCTTCATTCCTGTATATCTCCATCTCTCCAGGGTCTCATCCACCCGTTCCCTACTCTCACTACTGATCACAATGTCAACTGCAAACATCATAGTCCACGTGGACTCCTGTCGGACCACGTCTGTCAACCTGTCCATCACCATTGCAAATAAGAAAGGGCTCAGAGCTGATCCTTGATGTAACCCCACCTCCACCTTAAACGCATCCTTCACTCCCACCACAGGCCTTACTGCTGTCACACTACCCTTGTACATATCCTGTACCACTCTTACATACTTCTCTGACACTCCTGACATCCTCATACAATACCACAACTCCTCTCTAGGCACCCTGTCATATGCTTTCTCTAAGTCTACAAAAACACAGTGCAACTCCTTCTGACCTTCTCTGTACTTCTCCATCAACACTCTCAGAGCAAACATTGCATCTGTAGTGCTCTTTCCTTACTGCTGATCACTAATCATCACAATAAATAGTTCAATTCCAGACTTCACTGCCATCAGAAAATTCATGGTGATGCCAAACCTGCTGCATTCCAAAAACTATCTAAGTTTAAGAGCCATAGTATTTATTTTCATTAGTCTATCCAGAATACTGAGTTTAGCCTGTTGCATATAGACTGAAAATTCTGTTTTATATGATTGGTTATTAAATGTATTATAATTTCTGCAGTTTGTTTGGTATAATGGTTAAGGTGTTTACCCTACAGAGATTAAGTACAGGGTTTGATTCTTATCCTTAAGGAAAATTGCCTAGGCTTAAAAATGATCCACAAGGGCAGCTAGCCTACTACTTAGCTGTAAGCCATGAACTTAATAAGTATGTCTAGATAATTATTGATAAGAAATAAGATATCCAGATATACTGTGGAATATAGTTTTAATTAGAATGAGTGAGAAATGTGTATAAGAACAGAACATTAGATCATAGCATACCTTTCAATTTCTTAATGCATGGAATCTGGGCAAAGCTTAAAGATTTGGGCAACAAAAGCTCAAAAATAGGAACATACTTTAAATGTTGCTCTTATAAACACAGAAAATTGCTCAAATAATAAACTTTGTGTTCGCATATTTTTCTGAAGAATGTGAACTCTGAAATCAAATTTTATGGTATTCAGTGACTTCGATCCTTGGTGATTTGCTAGAAAACTTTTAGTTATGTACTTACCATAACTTTGGATGTATGGGATCCATCTCGCCTACATTCATGACAGATGGGTTCGGAGCCGATCCATCGGCTCCGACTCGGCAACTTATATACTAGCACGAAGTCTCTCATTGGCTGGGCTATACCCTATCCCAGGATGCACTACACCTGCTTCCCCAGATCTTGTTTGTTCGCTTTCATACACCCATGTAAACACAGAGACACTATAAGTCACTATAACCAACTAAAGTTCTTCAAGAAAGAACGCCAAGAAAAAAGTGACTACAGCTCCTCTAAATCCAAAAGGCAGGGGGAAGGAGGGTGGGTACTTATGAATGTAGGCGAGATGGATCCCATACATCCAAAGTTATGGTAAGTACATAACTAAAAGATGTAATGGGATCCTATCTCCTACATTCATGACAGATGGGACAGCGTCCTAGCACCTACATCCCGGGTGGCTCATTGGAACACACTCCTGAGAACCGTGGAACCAAAGGAAGCTCTGCCTCGAGAAACCACATCCAATTTGTAATGAGAAATAAAAGTGTGCGGAGAAGTCCAGGTTGCCGCAGCACAAATATCATCAAAGGATAACTTGGAGTGAAAAGCTACCGAAGTAGCCATTGCCCTGGTAGAATGAGCCTTGACTGGAAAGGGGAGATCTTTTTTGGCCTGTGAATAAACAAAAGTGATACAATCTTTAATCCATTTTGATATGGAGGCTTTTGATACTGGTTGACCCAATTTGTTCGCTGCAAAGAGACAAACAATTGATTTGATTTTCGCGTTTGAGCGGTTCTATCCAAATAAAACGTAACTGTCTATGTACGTCCAATTGATGCAAAGTATATTCTGCGTTATTAGAAAATTCTGGGAAAAACACAGGAGTTCTATGGTTTGTTGCAAACAGAAAGAAGAGGCCACCTTTGGAATAAATGCAGGGTTCAATTTCAATGAAACTCTATGTTTGTGAAAAATCAAATAGGGAGGATCAGAACAGAGAGCTTGAAGTTCTGAAACTCGTCTAGCAGATGTTATGGCTACTAAAAAGGCTGTTTTCCAAGACAGAAATTTTAAATCAGAAGTAGCAGCTGGCTCGAAAGGACGGGCAGTTAGGGCAGCAAGAACCATATTCAAATCCCAAGGAGGAACAGGATGAGATAAAGGGGCCTAAGGAGCCAAGCCCCTTTAAGGAACGCCTTACAAAGTTTGTGAGACATCAATGAAGGTTCAAATGAAGCATGAAAATTAGAGATTGCCGCTAGTTGAACCTTAATGGTAGAAACTGAAGATCCCGACTGAAACAGGAAGGCCAGAAAATTCAGAACCTCCGATACTGGAGCAGTGAGAGGATCAATACCTCGTTCTTGAGCCCAGAAGGCAAACCTTTTCCATTTACTGGAATAAAGTTTGATGGTGGAAGGTTTATGGGAAGAAGACAGAATGTGGACCACATCCGGCGAGAGAGCATTATCTCGGACTAAGGATGGAAGTGGAGTAACCATGCTGCCAACTTCAGGGACCTGAGAGACGGATGAAGCCGTCCTGACTGATGAGTCAACAGGTCTGGCACCTGATCCAGAAACCATGGACCTTCTATCGCATGCCTCTGTAGGAAAGGGAACCAAACTTGACGAGGCCAGTGCGGGGCAATCAGAATCATCTCGCTGTCCATGTAAATGGCCTTCTGTATCACCCTCGGTAGGAGGGGGAACGGAGGGAAGGCGTAGAAGACCGGAGGGCCAACTGTGGGTCAGAGCGTCCCTGGGAATCTGTCCCTGGGAAGGGAACAGTGTGAAGAACTCTGTGCATTTCGCATTGTGGGGGCTGGCAAACAGATCACAGCAAGGAAGACCCCATCTGTCGAAGATTTTCGCAGCTATACTCTGATTGAGGGACCACTCGTGGGGCAAGAGAATGGTCCTGCTTAATCTGTCCGCAATCACATTGGACTTCCCCGGTATGTGCGTTGCCATTAGAAAGCGGTTGGTAGTTACCGCCCAGTGCCAAAGTCTCATGGCTTCTCTGCATAGTGGGTAAGACCTGGTACCCCCTTGCTTGTTTATGTACCATACTACCGACATGTTGTCGGATAGGATGCAATTGGGCCCTGCGAGAGCGTGATGGAGAGCTTGGAGTACCAATAGTACCGCTCTCATCTCCAGGACATTGATATGCAAATGTGTTTCCTGGATCTGCCATGTGCCTTGGACCGACCTGTCCAGGTAATGACCCCCCCACCCTACCTGGGAGGCGTCCGTGGTCACAGTGGCAATGGGACGTTGAGGAATAAATGATCGCCCTTGGTCGAGATTTGACTGTAGAAGCCACCAACGCAGATCTTGACGGCAACTTTCCGTTATTATGATTAAGTGGTTCAAGGGCAGTTCCTGATAAGACCATTGAACCGACAGTAGCCATTGTAGAATTCGCATGTGAAGTCTGGCCAAGGGAACTAGAAGTATAGTCGACGCCATCGAGCCCAACAGTTGTAGAATCCGATGGGCCGGGGCTCTTTGTAAGTGAAGGCAGGATTTGATTTGATCTTGTAAGATCTGAATTCTTGCTGCCGGCAAAAAGGCGCGCATTCTTTTTGTGTCTAAGTCTGCGCCTATGAAAGTAATACGCTGAGAAGGCTGTAGTACAGATTTTTGCAAATTGAATGTGATCCCCAAAAAACGGCCCAAGGTGAATGTGGCTCTGAGCGCTTGAAGAAGTAGATGCTCGGAGGTGGCTGTAAGGAGCCAGTCGTCTAGATAAGGAAACACCTGGAATCCCAGACTTCTCAGGTGAGCAGTTACCACTGCCAGACACTTGGTGAACACCCTGGGGGCTGTGGTGAGACCAAAGGGCAGTGCTCGGAATTGGAAATGACTGGCTCCGAGGTGGAAGCGTAAATGTCTCCTGGACTCTTGAGCTATGGGAATATGATAGTAAGCGTCCTGGAGATCTACTGAGCACATCCATGCATCTTTTTCCAGCAAAGGAAGAATAGATTGAAGAGTGACCATTCGGAATTTGGACTTCTTGACGAAACGATTCAATGCACTGAGGTCCAAAATGGGCCTGAAGTCCCCTGTCTTTTTTGGCACCAAAAATAATTTTGAGTAAGTTCCTGATCCGATCTGGTCGGTGGGGACAGGCTGGATGGCTCTTTTTTTCTAGCAGCTTTGAAATTTCTAATGCTGCCTGATCCCGCTGACTGGGTGGCACGTCCAGGATTTCCCTTAAAGAAAGGGGGGGTTTGCTGAAAGGGATGACATATCCTCCGGTGATAATGCGAAGCACCCACTGATCGCTTGTAATGGATTCCCAAGCTTGTGGATGCGCCGCCAGCGACCCCGACTGGCTCCGGAGTTGCACAGTCGGGCAACCACTCAGGAACGCTGGTTGTATGAAGAACCACGAAAGGAATCGCGGTCTCCAGAGTTACGGGGGCCTCTGCCACCTCTGGGGTGGCGTCTTCCAAAATTTCCCCCCCCCCTGCCTCTGGAGGGGGAATCACTGGGTGGAGTAGAGAAAGACTTTTGGGATTTTTTGAACCACATTTTCCCTCCTCTCCCAGCCTTGGGATAAGGCCTGGAAGGAGTGGAATAACGGGCCCCAACGGCAGTCAAAGTCTTGCCCTCCTGCTCGCACCGAGTTAGCGTGTCCTTCACCTTGGGTCCAAACAAAGATGACCCATCAAAGGGGGCGTCGGCGAAGGAAGACTTGAAGGCCTCCGTAAACGAACACAAGCGTAACCAGGCTTGTCTCCTAAGGGCAACGCCTGTTCCCGCTGCTCTACTCGCCCCCTCGGCCGCATACGAGATGAGCCTCATGGACGAGTTAACAATAGAAGAAAGAGTAATCATCTGTGCGCCAACAGTCGAGGCCAGCGCTTCAGGTAGATTACCAACAAGGGAGTCATTTAGCTCTTTGAGAAGATCCCTTTGGAGCCTCGTAAAATGACATAAATAATTCAGCGACCGTAAGGTAAAGGCCGCTGAGGACAGGGTACGCTTCCCATACCTATCCATACTCCTAGAATCCTTATTAGGAGGATGAATAGACGTTGAAGCCTCTGCCACGTCCTGCTGTGTGGCAGAAGCCACCACCAAAGCATCTACCGGTACTCCCTTAGTGAGAAATTCTTTCTGGGGGGAGCTGACAAGAATTTGTTAGGCCTCGCAGGCACCGGTTCCACGGAATCAGGGTGTTCCCACACCCTTCGAGAAACCACATCAAGGAGTTCATCAAAGGGCGGAGACACCCAGGAGGCGGAGGGCTGGGCTCCAAAGGCCTTGAGGAAGACTGACTCCTCAGTTGAAGGGTTTTTGGCTTGCCAGTCACCTCTCTGTCTCAGAATCTCCAAGATATCTGAGAAGGAGATATCATCCGAAGATGATTTGGGGACCCTTCAGCGTCATCGAGGTCAGTATCCGATGTGATAGACTCATCTTGGGAGTCACGTGCTTCCTCTTGCACAATTTCTTCCGTGGAGGTTCGTCGGCGGTTTCGGACGGACCACCGGAAGAAGGAACCCCCGATTGGGGTATCTTCAGGCCCTGGAGCCCCGCTGCCGGGGGGCTGCAACGCAACAGAGGCACCAGTCTCCAAATCTAGGGACGGTGAGGTAGAGTCTAGTTGAACCGGCAAGGGCATGGCCAGCGCGCTCCTCATGGCCTCAAAGGCGGACCTCCAGAATCCAAGGAAGTCACTGGTCTAGAGGCCACGATGGCACTGGGAATTCCAGCAGCCGATGCTCCGAGGGAAGACTAGGCACCAAGCACCTAATCCCAAAGTATTCCCCTCGGGCCCGGCTGTAGAGGTCGCAGTGCCAAACCCTGAACCGGAGGACAGGGTAGGAAGCATGGTCGGAGCCGAAAGGCCTGATAGGGGTCTCTGCTCCGACCGTATGGCTCCACATTGCTCCACCACCACCGGCTCCAACAACTCAGAAGAGGTTGGAGGAGGAATCAAGAGTGTAGGAGGGGGGATCGGCTCCGAAGCAAACTGTGCTGGAGCCGAGACCATTTTAGCAAATACTGGAGATTGGAAGAGCCTCTGTAAAACCCTATCCAGGTCTGAATCTGATAGTCTCGAGGATTTAGAGGAGGTAGACACTCGAGAAGACTTTCCTCTCGGCTCCGAGGGAGAAGGGGACCGGCTCCGAAACGGCTCCAATACTGTCGGCGCCGACTCCACCAACTCATGGATCACTATCGGCGCCGAAGAAGCCTTTTTCTTTGGAGCCGAGGGGGAAGAGTCTGAGCTGCACACTTCCACCGGCTCCGAAGCCATTGGAGCCGATGGAGGTGATTCACCTCTCGATACTCCAACTTGCGGCTCCGAAGACAATGGAACCGAAGTAGGAGGTATCGAGGCAGACTCTTCGACACTCGGCCCCGAAGTCAGTGGAGCCGAGGAAGAAGAGGTCAACATTTTCTTTTTAGAAGTCGGCTCCGATGGACTTGTCGGAGCCGACAATCTTTTCTTTTTGGAAGCAACAGGAGGATTCAAAGCTTCCTCAAAGGAGGGTTTAATAAGCCCTTTTAAAATGAGCTTGTTCTTACGCTCTTGAAGAACTCTAGCAGAAAAGGCATGACATACGCTACAAGTCTCTTGTAAATGTTTCGGCCCCAAACAATAAACACAAATAGAATGGCTGTCTGTTATGGACATTTTATAACTGCACCGAGTGCATTTTTTAAACCCTGACTTCTGTTCTTTAGACATAATACAGGTAGCTAAAGAAATAGAGTTCACCACAAAATAAGCACTATAAGAAAAATAGCGCCAACTGAAAAGCGCGAGACACAGTAGAATTTACCTCACAAACAACTGACAAAAAACCAAGGCCAAAGCCCTCTAATTTAAACGGGCTTGGCCCATAGGTACAAAAAACACAAAGGAATTAAATTAATAGTAGAAAAAAGCCTTTTAACTAAAACTACACTAGAATAGGGCAAGGGCCCTCTAACTTAAACGGGCCTTGCCCGACAACAAAAAGAACAAGTACCAGACAACACTTAGCACTCAAACTTTCAAAAATAGGATAAAGAAGCTGTTAAAACAGCTGTTTGGTTAATATCTGACAAGAAACCCCAAGGTCAAAGACCAATAAAGGTAAAGATAAATCACTTAGCTCCAGCCAAGTCGAGACCACGTCCAGCTAGTAAAGCGGCAAACGAGATCTGGGGAAGCAGGTGTAGTGCATCCTGGGATAGGGTATAGCCCTGCCAATGAGAGACTTTGTGCTAGTATATAAGTTGCCGAGTCGGAGCCGATGGATCGGCTCCGAACCCATCTGTCATGAATGTAGGCGAGATAGGATCCCATTACATCCACACATTTTATAAGGAACAGACCCAAAATACAATGAGAAAAAGTTTTTGACAGTTAAGATGCATAGCTGCCCAGGGTTGTTTGAGAAGTGGCCCTTAAAAAGGCTGTAGCCTCATTAACTTCATTATACGGAAAGGGAGAGAGTGTTTTCTGAAGAGAGTGAAAAAGTATGAATGTAAAAGATAAGGTGGGGAGCATAATGTCATGGTACTTTAAGATATTTTCATCATGGGCCCTCTGATGGATTTGCTTTGTTTAGTAGAGGGATGCTTGCCCTGGTCAGTGATCATTGCATTGGAAGAATGCTATAATCTGAAAAATGCAACCACTCATGAGATGGTAGGATTGAGACAGTATGGATAATGCTATCGGCTGCTATTTGATGGCAGTATGCATTTAGTTTATAAAAATGTTGAATAAGAGGGAGTCATGATATTGATTCTTGTGAGACACTGTCAGTGACTGGCAGGAAGGAACAAAGATTTTGTTTCCACTTGATTGCTTTCTGCCTGACCGTCAGATCTAAGAAACTAAGAGAAAGGGGACTGGGGTATGCCAAGTGAAGAAAGTTAAGTATGTAGATGATGGGATAAGGTGTCAAATGCTTCTGATTAATCTAAGACTAGCAACTATACTAAGGTTGCTGTCATTTCTATGTTGGTGAAGTTGAGTAGCACAGTAGTAGTCCTATGGTGAGGTCTGAATCCATGCTGGGCTGTGGAGAGAAGGCTGTTGGAGTTAATGTACTGCATAAATTAGGAGTGGATGTACTTTTATATTACTTTTGACTGACAGGATATAGTGGCAATAAGTCTATAGTTAGAACCATCTGATTCACCACATTTGTGAAGTGACATTGTTTATAATTCTGTATAGGTCCATAGATATTTATTAGGCTAATGGCCACAAGGTCCTTTTTATGCCTAGTCATATATACCAAATGTATCCAACACATTTGATGCCCTAGAGCTTATTTGTAGGAGCATGTATAAGCTAGGGCATGTGTACTCAAACATTTACCTGTTGCATCTATCCGTTAGAGACAGGTGACAGGCCATAGATGAATTTCTGATTTTCCATCCACTGGTCCAGGTTATGCTTGAATATGGATAGGGAAAGGCTCTGCTTCAAAATAGATAGGAAACTTGTTCCAGAGAAAGGGAATTCTGAGACACATACTTGTCCCATCAACATGCCCTATTTATGTCATAAGCAAGGTTTAAGTTCTGGATCGGGTAGCTCAAATGGTATTTTTTTACTGATATGTAAGAGGTCCATCATAGTGTCATCCTAGGATGTCTTTTATGCCAGACATACATCAGGAGACAGTATAGGGATATGGCTTTGAAGAGACCCACATACATCATGAAGTTAATGCCTTGTATTCTTTTTGTGAGCAACCAATTTTGGTGTTCTACTTGTTGCATGTGTCTGGTCAGGTATATACTGAAGGGGTGGTTATACTCAGTGATGGAGTCTGAATAGGGATAGGTACAGTGAAACAATGACCTCTTTGGACCTATGTACCATACCCTTGCTTGTAAGTTTAGCATCAAGTAATTTCCTTAGACACATGTGGGTCAAAAGCCAGGATATTGTATACATGTCCACAAATCACTGACTAATTGTTCTGGTCTTAGGGGTGTGTTATCAGTGATCTCATTTCCTGGGGCACCCATTTTCCCAAAAGTGTGCTATAATCCATTTCTTGACAGTGAGTTCAGACAGTGTCTATAGGAACAGTTATTTGTCTGTATGAACCCTTCCTGGAGGATATTAATGCTATAATCCATTTCTTGACATTGAGTTCAGACAGTGTCTACGGGAACAGTTATTTGTCTGTAGGAACCCTTTCTGGAGGATATTAATGTTTTGGATGGGTTCTTTGACTGCTTCCACCTTCCAATCATCTGCAAATGCTGATGTTGGTCTTGACTTCAGAGAAATACATGCCAAAAGTAGAGGCCCCAGCACTGTCTACTGAGGGACTCCGCTAGTGACCAGCATCTATGCAGAATTGGACTCCTCTATCCTAACTTTCTTGGACTTATAGGTTCCTAGATGTAATCAACACTAAAGAACAGTAGGGCCATTATAAGCCTAGCCGTGCAACCCAAATGTAACATACAAATTTGATTTATATAAGTGGTGATTTACTGCCTGTCTCTGCCCAACATAGACGTAGGAGTCAGTATGATAATGAGTAAAGAGACAGGACTTTGAGGCAATCAGCATACAACATTGTGTTTAGTGGACATTCAAGTTGCTGCATGTGTCTGGTCAGGTTGATACTGAATGAGGCTTTATACTCCTGGATGGATCTGATGAGGGCCAAATACACTGGTCAGATGACATCCCTAGACCTAAATGCCATATCCTTGCTTGCTGAGCAACATAGATGGATTTGCTTAGCTACCTTAGACACACTTGTTGGTCAAAGCCTAGATTACTACCTACATGAGTTCCCAGATCCTTGACTAGTGAATAAAGTTTTATGGGTGTTTTAATAATGCTGTAGTTAACCGGATGGTACATTTCCTAAAAGTTGCAATAGTGCAATTCTTGGCATTATTTATTTATTTATTTATTTATTGGCATTTGTTAACCGGGTTTGTCCAACTGAGCGTGTGGCCCATTTTCAGTGGAGACCCAAGGAGAAAAGCTCCAGTAATACATTTTAAAACAAGTACAATTTTAAACAATAACAGCAGTTATAGCAAAACGATTCATATATGTTGGGATACATGCATAAAGTTAAAGTTGCATTAAAAGGAAGCTAAGTAACAATTTTACATTGGTATAGTTCAATAGGTCAACAATTAACATTTTTTGTTTGTATAAAATTGTGCAAATGCATTGTAGACACATTAGAGAGAGAGGTGTAATGAGGTACCAAGTATGGTCCTTTTGAGGGTGCATAAAGGGAAGGAAGACTAGGTAGGGTCATGGCAAGGGCAGGTTCTGGAATTGAGAAAATAAGCTTTTAGTTCATTTTTAAAGTGTGAGGTGTGGGAGATTGAACGTAAGTCAAGGGGAAGTTTGTTCCAAGCATGGGCAAGGGAGTGTTTGTAGAGTAGTTTGCCTACTGACCTTTTTGGGTGGTAGATATCAAGTAATTGTTGGTTAGAAGTACGGAAAGTCCAGGATGGGATGTAGATGGAGACTAAGGAAGATAGAGTTGGACAGAAGGAGGGTTTATAAAGAATAGAGTGTAGCATATGAAATTGATAAGATAGCAGAAACTGGGGAAGTTCAAGCCATTGAAGATAGTTTAAAGAAATGCAGTGGTGTGAGTTGTATGGGGAGTTAGAAATGAATCTGGCTATTTTATGGTAAGTCAGTTGCAGTTTGCTTAGAGTGAAGGCCTGGATATTGGTAAGAACTGGGGTGGCATATAAGAGGGAGGGGAGGAGGAGTGCCTGGCCCAGGGTAAATCTAGATTCAGGGGTTAGGAATTTTTTGTTCCGATATAGCAGACCTAGTTTCTGGTTTGTTTTTTTTATACATTGGAGTATGTGTAGGTTGAACTTAAGTTCATCATCGATAATGACCCCTAAGAGTTTTGTGTGGGTGTCAGGTTGGATATTTGTATTGTTAGAAGATGTAATAAAAAAAGAGGTTTTGTGATGAGAAAGAGAACGGGGAAGGAAAAGTAGGAGTTTGGTCTTTTTGGGATTTAGGATCAATAGGTTGTGAGAGAGCCATTGTTCAGTGGATAGTAGGGCCTGTTGGGTCAGGGAGTGTAGTTCAGGAATGTTATTTGAGATGGATATAAGTGTGGAGTCGTCAGCATACTGAATAAGGGAGGATTCTTTGCATGAGGTGTAAAGATCATTGGTGAAGATGTTAAACAAAAGGGGTCCCAAGATGGAGCCTTGGGGAACACCAGTGGAGATGGGAAGGAAAGGTGATGAGGATGAGAGCCATTTGACAGATTGTTCCTTGCCAGATAGGTAACTATTAAACCAGGCAAGTGCGGAGGGGGAAAGGTGGAGATTTGTGAGTTTGGATAGTAGTAGAGGATGAGAGACAGTATCGAAGGCTTTGGAGAGATCTAGGAAGAGACAGGAAATGAGTTTATTGTTGTCTAGGGCCTCTACAATGATATGAGTGAAGGAGAGGAGGGCAGTGGTGGTGCTGTGGTGAGGACAAAATCCATGTTGGGTAGGGGTAAGTAAGTGGTGTGTGAGGAGGTGATTGAGAAGCTGTGAGTGAATACATTTTTCTAATATCTTGGAGAGGGGGGACAGAATGGCAATGGGTTGGTAGTTTGAGGGGTCAGTGGAATTTCCACTTTTATAAAGAGGGATAGTGAAGAAAGATTTCCAAAGGGTGGGGACAGTTAATTCCAGAATAGATCGATTAATTAGTATAGATACAGGATAGGCAATTGAGTCAGCAGCAAGTTTAGCAAGCATTAAGTTTTAAGTCAGGGGTTTGGCACCAATCATTTGTCTGTATTAGACCTTCCTGAAGGGTGTTCTCATGTTTGCAGTCCTCTGCAAACTTGGTTAGCCAAAGGCTTTTTGCATTGGCTTTGCCTTCTTTGCAATCTGCTGCTCAGATGAGTGGGCACAGCACAGAGTCCTGCAGGCCTCCACTGGTGACTAACCTTATTGGAGTTGGCTTCACCATTTCTAACCTCATTTGTCCTATCACAGAGCCAGTCAGCTAGCCAGCATGTTAAAAAGGGGGTTTATACCAAGTTCCATTAAGTTTGTTCCCAATACCCAAGTTGGGTATTGTATCAAATGCTTTAGCCAGATCTAGGAAGGCAGTATGTGCCATTTTTCTAGTGTGAGGACCGCAGATTTTTGTTCAGGGTCCTGGCATTAAGCAGTAACACTGAGGTTCATCTGAGTTTATTGTGCTGTTAGTAGGTTTAACAGTTTGGCATTCCTAAAGAGGGTCTATATTACAGCAACGAACGATCAAATGATTGAAGGTTGTTATATCGAACTCAAAAGTTCAAATTCACAAAACATCGAACAACCAAAAAAAAAAAAAAAAAAGACATTAAAACATTGCATAAAGTCCCCCCGGCATGGGGGGCTGTGCCCCCCACAACCCCCTACTTAAATTGACCAACTCTGAGATCACACTACAGTGCTGAAAATGGCAAAGTGATGGAAGCGGCCAAGCGACTTCTTTCCCAGGGAAAGAATTTGCTTATATGCCGCTTCATCATTTTGCCTTTTTGACATTTCATTTTCGACCAAGACCCATTCGACAAATTGCATCTTTGGTCATCTGATAGAAACCCCCTAAAAAGGCACAATGGGAGTGGGTGAAGTTTTAGCCAGTGTTCAAAAAACCTAAGCTGTTAACATGGTCTGTTAACCATGTCCTCCCAAGCTGAGAAATATTGGATCTCCTTAGAATGACACCAGAAAGACAGCCAGTTGTTGAAAACAATAGTTTTTTGCTCATATTGTGGCATCATCCTCAGTGATGGTAATATGCTGCTCAATGCTAGGCTCATACCAGCCTATGACATGTAGTCTAAAGTTCCATAATAACTCTATTCATATAGTCAAAGAAATCCTATATGAGAACCATTTGGCAATCCATCATGGTACATGGTGGTGTATATCTAATTTGTGACTTTGTTTACAATGCACCAGTGGGTTTTTGTATCAAATGCCTTGGCCAGGTCAAGGTAAGCAGTATGCACCAGTCTGCCACTGTCCATTGTCTTGTTGATCTTCATGACAAAGTCTTGTAGATTAAGTACTCATGCTCTTCCCCTAACAAAACCAAACTGGGTTAAATCCAGTGTCTGGAGGTTTTCAATGTCATTATTAATCATTTTCAAGATAATACTTTTCCATGGCTTTGCATGTGCTACTAGTCAGACTAATGGTTGTGTAGTTTCTGGGGTCCGTAGAATGCCCACTCATATGCAGAGTGATGCCTATTGTTGATTCGTGTTGTTCATGTCCTACGAGTTGTTGTTCTATTAGGCAAACCACCCTCTTCCAAGGATTATGACTCCCTGGTCTGATGTGTTGTCCACTTGTGCTATCTGTAAAGGTCTTCAGATCTTAAACTTGCTATTTGTGAACATTGCTGCCCCACTGGCTGTTGCCCACAGCACCCTCTCTTGGGCAACTGCCGCATTCTTTCCCCATGTGCTGGGAAAAGAGAGAACCAAAAACAGCCTGCATTTATCAGGAGTTGTTTTTTTATATTTTTTCCATGTGGTCCAAACCCCATTATGCATGGCCAGTAACAGACCTAGAGTTCAGCATACAGTGGGAAACAGTGAAGGTAGACCAACCAAGTTCTATGCAAGGGGGAGGTGCACGGTCCAAACCAAATGCCACAAAACCACCAAGTAGACCAGCAAGAGCAGAAATGGAGGTAAATATTAATCCTTTATTGAATACAGACCGGTTTCGGCAAGTATTGCCTTCTTCAGTGTGGGACAAAACAACAAAGTCCCATCCACCAAACATTATATAGGAATCTTCAGCCAATGAGGCAACAAACTTCATAAATATTAATGATATAGTGAAATGTAGCCATGACCAAAAATATTTTTTGGAATGGCTAAATATTGACTGCATACATTGCTAAACCATCAAAAAGACCTTTCAAAAACCCCCAGAAAGGCTCAAACTAACAAATGTAAAAAATACATAGAACATATTTAACATGGTGGAGTATAAATAAAAAAATATATTAATATATTATAAATGTATTAAACCTGTCAAATGTTACATTATCTAATGAACAAATAGCCTTATTGAACAAAGGTCTTAATTATATTCCTTCATTTTTTTGTCAGGAATATCATATCATTCAGGACTTACAGTTTTTTTGTCGTACTTTGAATTTAAAATTGTTTTTTGCTGAGGATAGTTCAGGCCCATCTGATGATTTTTGGTTTGGTAAGTCATCTTTCCAACCGCCCATGAATAAACATGTTTCCATATTTATGGATTCAATTTTGAGGGACTTCCATTTTGAGAACCTAGGGCATGTTATGCTAGGAAGTAATCTTACTATGGATGATAAGTTGGCTCTAGACCAACTATGTAATAACAAAAATATTGTGGTTGTTTCAGCTGACAAAGGGGGAGCTGTGGTGGTCCTTAATACTGCTGATTATATACAAGAAGGGTTGACACAGTTATCGGACAAAAAATGTTATATGCATATGTCCATAGATCCCACACCTGTTTTCAAAGAAGAAATTGATTCATTCTTGAAGCTAGCTTTTGAGGAGGGGATTATTAGTAAAAAATGTTTGTCATCACTTATGGTGTCTGAACCTTCCAAACAGATTTTGTATCTCTTACCTAAGATTCACAAATCTTTGACTAAACCACCCGGCAGACCTATTGTCTCTGGAACAGGATCCCTGACTGAACCCTTATCTGCATTCCTTACGAGATATCTCAAGCCACTTTTAGGTTTGATTAGGTCAAGATTGCAGGACACTACCCAATTTTTACAGATCATTCAAGATAGTCAGTTGGAACCTGATTGGTACATGTGTACCTTAGATGTAAAATCATTATATACCAGTATCCCTCATTGGGCAGGTCTACAATCCCCTTCAATATTGGCTAGATAGGGCGAATCTCTACACACCAGGGTTCAATACATTATTGATTTGTATGTCAGAACATGTACTCAACAAAAATGTTTTATACTTTCAAGGCCAGTGTTATTGGCAATTGCAAGGGACTGCCATGGGAGCATCATTTGCTCCCATTTATGCCGATCTTTTCATGGCTTATTTTGAGGAGTACATGATATATGACACCTTACATAACATCTATCAGGTGGAGATGGACATCTGGCGACAATATCTGGACGACTGCTGGTTAGTGTGGTGTGCGGACTTGGGTTACTTGTACGAATTTGTGGAATATCTAAACGGCAATTTATGGGGACTTGAATTTTCAGTTACACATGACCAAAATTCAATCAACTTTTTGGATGTCACAGTCTCCAGAAATTCTGATTACACCTTATCCACGAAGGTGTTTCGCAAGTACCCACAATATAACACTTTGCTCCATGCTTCCAGCTTGCACCCGCGTCACACTATTAGAAGCATTCCAGTGTCACAGTTCATACGCATAAAACGTCTTAGTTCCAAGGATGAGGAATATCAAGTAGCTAGTATGGATTTGAGCCAGAGGTTTGCCAGCAGGGGTTATGACCATCAAGACATTAATTTAGCCAGATGTAGGGCAAATCGTATAGATAGGGAACAACTATTGGAATATAAAACCAAGAATGACAATACATCTTGTACTCCTGTCAGGTTTGTTACAACTTATGGAAGAAACATTAATATGGTCAGGAATATTATTAATAAACACTGGAATATCTTACTGGCTAATGATCAGTTGAGGTCAGTTTTGGGTCCACAATGTCGGTTTTCATACAAGCGGGGGAAAACCTTGGGTTCATATTTGTCACATTACAAACACATGGCTAGCGGAGGTACCATTTACAAACAACTTACCTTACAAGGTGATGAGCTGTTTGGCTCTTTTCCCTGCGGTCATTGTGGATCTTGTTCTTATATGCCTAAATCTAAGGAATTTTCTAGTCATAACACTAGTAAGATATTTAACACCAAAACTTTTGGTAACTGTAGCAGTGATTGGGTAGTGTACCTAGCATCTTGTTATTGTGGTGCATTCTACATAGGCCAAACTTCTAGGGCACTTAGATCTCGAATGAATGAACATCGTAGTAACATTAGAAATCACAAAGAGACTAGTGCTTTGTACCAGCATACTCTCAAACATCCACAGGCCAGATTCAATTTCATGATCATTGATCGTATCTCTGGCGATAGAAGTAATAAACAAGGTTGGCATGGCCTATTAGACCACAAAGAGAAATATTGGATAGTTACATTGGGGAGTCTGTTTTACCCTGGGCTCAATGACCATTTATAATGGGTTCTATACGTAATAGTTTTATGGGCCTATCCCATATATTTTATATATATTTTTTACACATTTTGTCTATGTTTGTTTCTGTTCAATGTTTTTTCATCTCCGGGTGGCATTGTTTCCAGATGGGGGTAGGTCCATTTTGTTATGGAAGAGCCTTGTGGATTTTTCTGATAGGGTATTCCGGTATTACGATATATCATGGTTATGACCACCTATGTGTTATACTCAATATGTCCCTAGGTATCTCAATCAGAGTGGATGATCAGTGCAATATAGTTTATTGCACTTTTTGTTATCATAGGTACTATGGATATTCATTATATGGAGGGTTTGTTTAATATATTGTCCTGTATTTTGATCATGATCTTTGGTCTATAATATGCAGTATTTTTTCCACTTTTTCTTTTTTTATTAATTTATTTTGGTTGTCTGTTGGTGGACTGTGCTATACACCATCCAATGTAATACATGGACAGTTTTTTGGGGTACTATATATGCGATGCATTTTCTCATGTATTTTTTTATTTATACTCCACCATGTTAAATATGTTCTATGTATTTTTTACATTTGTTAGTTTGAGCCTTTCTGGGGGTTTTTGAAAGGTCTTTTTGATGGTTTAGCAATGTATGCAGTCAATATTTAGCCATTCCAAAAAATATTTTTGGTCATGGCTACATTTCACTATATCATTAATATTTATGAAGTTTGTTGCCTCATTGGTTGAAGATTCCTATATAATGTTTGATGGATGGGACTTTGTTGTTTTGTCCCACACTGAAGAAGGCAATACTTGCCGAAACTGGTCTGTATTCAATAAAGGATTAATATTTACCTCCATTTCTGCTCTTGCTGGTCTACTTGGTGGTTTCGAAACAGTGAGGGTAGGTCACTTACTAACTCAGTTTCCATAACTTCTCAGGACAGCTGTGCGCCCCCCCCCCTTGAAGCCAGTGCACCCATGGGCATTTCATAGTCCACTGTAGATCCAGTCATGGGATACTGATCCTCCGGTCATACACTTCCAAAACCCTCTAAGGAGAGGCAAGCCACTCCTCCCCTGATCCACAGGTGGCTAATCTATCTCTGGTAGCAAGGCACACAATCAGGGCTCTATGCCTCTGAGACAATAGCTCCAACTGCCTGCACACTCTGAAACATTTTCTTTTCTTTTTTAAATGTTTTTTATATTGGCAGAGGAGTCCAAGTCTCTAGAATGGACTGGAAAGCTATGTTGACTGCCTTTTATTTTTAGATGGTATTCATGTAGCTATGACAATAATTGGCCTCATTCCAAGTTGTTGATTGCCACAAATACTATTTTGTCAGATAGATGCTTCTGTCTTTCCATGGCCCAAAATAGTCTCTGACAGCTTTCTTCTGGGTATCCTTTCTCTCACAATATTGCTTTATGTTTTTATTTTAAACTGTCTTTTGGGAATTCTTGTTAAATACCAGATGTTTACAGGTGATGGCCAAGTACTAAACAGTCACATTTATAGCCACCCAGACCACCATTAAAAATAGTCCACAACCGAGGGAGACAACTGTGTTCTCAAATCACAATGAAACTTGGAATCTGAATGAAAAAAGTTCTAATTCTGTTAACTGGTATTGGAGTACTGTGACATTCTGACTTTAACTTGTGAAGTACAACTTTGAAGCACCCATGAGTGGAGAACGTCCTCCAATGTGGAGTTAATCACAACAGTTTCAAGAAAGTTGTGAGCTCCACTGTGTTTAGGCATGTGGAACCCTACAGAGGTGAAGTAAACTGGTGTCATAGTCTGTATTTGACCCTTGCCAGCAATGAATTGGTTAGAGAAATAGTGTTATAAAATCCACTGGATAACTATAATCATACTGATACTGATGACAGTGTCTGAACTTTGAACACATTGTCCAAAGTAGTGTAGTGTCAAGTAAGTTTAAGAAAAACTCTAACTGTGGGGATTTGCAACAATTATGGTAGGGTAACATAGCTATTGCATGTGCTGCAGTCATGATTATGGCTGTGCTTCTGTGGTTATTGCATGCCATTGGTGCCTCTGTGGTGTTTTAGTGCATAATCCCTGCATTTTTTTTTCACAACGACTTGCCTTATACACTAAAAGGTTTGAAAAGAAAAACTGTAGCATCTCTGCAGATACTCTGTAAATAGCTGCACCAATAGGTCTGATAACAGAAACTGTAACATATTTGTATATATTTCTGAATATAAACTGTATTCTTCATAGGCTTGAAATGTGAGACTGTAACTTGTATGTTAATCCAATATGTTTGCGCATATACTGTAACTTGCTTGTTTTTATCTGTTTGTTAGTTTAGAGCTTTTCTCCCCAGGCCTCCACTGAAAATGGACATGCATCCAGTTGGACTATCCCGGTCAACAAATGTAAAATAAATAAATAATTATGATTTTTTTTTTATTACAGCTCTGACAAAAGAAGGTGGGTTAGTAATGTGACAAAACATTACACCACAGTATGGTTGTCACTATAGAATTGGAGGCAAAAAGATGTGTTTAATCTCGTGCCTGTAACTTCACCCACTTGCTTAGAAAGTAAAAAAGCAGTTTCTGTTCAAAGTGTAATTAGAAAAGGTGAGGAAATGTAAGGAATTAAGGTGGCCATCCATAAGTTTTTAATGCTTGCATCAAGAAGTGATGGAGGAAATATAGAGGGAAGACACAGCTACTTATGTGAAAGAAAGTGCTTCAAGGAAATGGTAAAAATAACATCTTGTAGGATGACAGAACAGGCACCATTGAAGCTAACTGCCTTAGGATGCTGGGGAAAAGGCAAAGCTCAAATGGGCTGTTCAGAAGGACAGGGCAGAGGTTTGTTAGAAGGTTAGCTTTTGGAAGTGAAAAGTAATAGGAGTAAGCAGTAGAACGATTTCCAATTTAACACGTTCTTATCTTAGTTTCCACAAAATTAAATAAACAAACAAGGAAGCCTGATATCATAAAAGGTGGTAATTTCTTGAAAATATATAGTGATCAGAGAAGACGTTTAAACTATGCAGTGAATACTAGACATGTGAGCTAGGGTTATATCATTTTTCCCTAGCGGTACTTGGTCAATTTTCAGTAGTGACTCAAGATCTTGTTGTAAGGGTGTTCCATGTGATTTGATGGCCCTACAGTGGTATTGCATAAGAAAGGGGTTCCCAGTGGTACTCTATACCTTGTAAGTTATGCAGTATACGTGATCAACATGCCCAAATACACAGCAGTGGCTTGACTTCTAACATGTTCCTCATAAGTCATGAATATCTGTCTGTGTATTCATTTTCTGGAAGATGTGTTTCTCACTAGCTGTGCATATATGGGAGATTGCGTTGTATTTTAAACTGTATTTTGAAGCCAGAATGATACTGCTATGTGGTCTTTATTGTCTTGCAATATTTCCTCATGTGATGAACATGCGTTGCCTATGCAGGAAGTGGATGAGCACTTATTTGTTTATTTTATATTTGCTTACTGGGAAAGTCTGAGTGGGCAGACTCCATTTTTAGTGGAGGCACGGGGAGAAAAGCTAGAACATAATACAAACAAAGCTCCAACACTGTACAATCATATAAAAGGTACATAGTAATGAAAACACAAATTACACCATTTCATAAAGTGAGCACTCTATATACAATGATCAAAAACATATACTGTAAATGAAAAACATTGACAGAAATCACATCATTCAGGCAACTTGAGTAAAGTATGGTCTGGTTAAAGGTTTGCTAGCACTTTATGGAGGAGATTAGAGACGCTTATAGCTATCCATGGATTGCACCTACTTATACATGTATTTATACATATACATTTATGAAGGCTATCAAATTACAATACCTTAACAGACAAATAGTAGTTTAGAGTTGTTTGGTTTAGTAAAAAGATGCAAGGCAGATAGACGGGAGGAGGGAAGTGACAGACAAAATGAGTAAATGAAGAAGAGGGAATTTATATATGTAGCAGTTATTTAGTGATTAGAGACAGATAGGCAGAAGATGGATAAAGATTTAGAGAGGGAAATGTAAGATAGTTACTTAGAGGAAGGAGGGGGTACAAGAGCTATATTTTATTATCCTGGTGTGTCACACAAGCAAAGCCAGGAGTTTGATAACTGGTGTTTGAGAAGGTTTTTGAATTGTGATAATAATTGGTTCTAATGGACTGGGGCAGTGCGTTCCAGATTTTGGCGATATAGCTTGAATATAGAGAGTCCCCAGCACTATTGGTGGAATTGGTAACTTGTAATAGAGATTTAGTTGTTAATTGAAGTAAACGATTGTTGGAATAGGGCTGAATTGTATTTAGGAGAGCAGGGATTTTATCTGGGTAATGAGCATGGTGCCAAAGGTGAGTATTTATGAACGCAAGTATACTGGGTTGTAATATGTGTTAGTGAATGGTGTAATGGAGAACATGACAAGAAAGATGAATTGACAACTGCATGGTATTGCAAGTTGTGGTAACCCAGCTTCACTAAAGTGGTGATGCAGGTACTTTGGATCTCAGGTATTATAATCACAGGGAGTGTGTGTGTGTGTGTGCGCATGTGTGTGTGTTGGGGGAGTTGTGTATGTATGTGCCTATGTGTGTATGTATGTGTGTTGTATTTGAATGGTGTATCAGAGAACACTAGTGCAGAGCTGGGCTGACACCTGCCCTGGTGGGAGAGTGTAAGGTTTCAAGTGCAGTGGGCTTCCTGCAACGAATGTTGGCAATCCTGAGATGAGGTCAGACAGGTAACTTCACCATCGCTGTCACTGTAATATGTGGGGAGTATGGGGAAGAGCACTGGTTCTGTGTGTGTCCATGCATATTCTGAGTGGATGATGTAATAGGTAACTGTTAATCAAAGCTGTACTCACACCTACTTAATGCAGTGGTGGTGGACATTGTGGTAAGAGTGCAGTTTACCTTGTGAAGCAGGCATGGTACTTCCAGGTATAAAGGACACCAGATGCTGTGTTAATGTGTGCGTGTGTTTGTGAGTCTGTATGTGACTCTGTAAGTCTTTGTGTGCCTGTTTCTGTGTCTATGTCTGTGCATAAGTTTAAGACATAACTGTGAACAATGAAGCAGAGCTGGACTGACAGGTGCCCTGTTGATGGAGCTTCTGGTGTCAGTGCATTGAGCTTGCTGCAACAAATGCTGTGTACCATGAGCAGGTAGCATCAGCAGCTGTGGTCCCTGTAGATATAGCATCATTCTTTTATGGGAAGGTGGATAAAGCAACATGGTTCTCTGACACGTGTGTGTGTGTGTGTGTGTGTGTGTGTGTGTGTGTGTGTGTGTGTGTGTGTGTGTGTGTGTGTGTGTGTGTGTGTGTGTGTGTTGGATGGTGTAATGGTGAGCAATGGAGCTGAGCTGGGCTGGCACCAACCCTGTTTAGAGATCATCCAGTGTCGGTGCAACGGGATTGTTGCAACAACTGTTAGGTGGCCAGAGCTGAATCACCTGCAGCTTGGGTCCACCTAGATCTGTTGCAGCATTTTTTTGAGGAGTAGTGGACAAAGCACCATTGTTCACCGGTACATTATGTGTCTGTGTTTGTGTGTTTAGCATGCGCAGTGTAACAGAGAAGAATGTAGCAGACCAGGGATGACAGCAACCCTGTTATATGGACTGACTATGCAGTGCCCCAATCTGACACCAAAAACAGCTGTGGGCCACCACAGGTGTTGAATCTGTGTATTGTGTTGACATGGGCAAAGCAACTTTGTTCAATGGTGCACTGTGGGTGTTTGTGAGTTTCGCATGGACTGTGTACCTAAGATTGATAGTGCCTAGATGGTCTCACAGGTGTCCTGTTAGGGAACTACCTTGAATCATTTTATGTTGCTTTCTCCAGCAGATACTCTATTAGGGTCATAGGTTCATAGGTAGGTACTAGGCAGTCGGCCCTGTGGCCCATATAAGCCTAGCCAAAAATGTTCCTTGGCTTTCGCCACCCAAGAAAGTTATTTTCCTGCACCCCTGTCTAGCAGAGCCACAGAAGTGATCCCCAGGGTGAATTTCCTATTTCCCATCCAATTGTCGAGATTTTTCTTAAAGAGGGTTAATGAGCTTTGCTTGACATGAATGGGGTAGTCTGTTCAAGTCTCTGGGACAGGAATCTATCCCTCCAGCATGTTCTGTTTATTGTGGTGGCAAGGTTTATGTCCCTAGAATGTGTGGCTCGGAGGGATCTGGGTTTGACATGACTTTGTATGTTAGGCAAAGGTCACCTCTGAGTAAGCGATAAGCGATGGAGTAGAGCTGGAGTTTTTTGAGACAGTCTGCATATGGCATCTGTTTGAGGCTGGTAATCCTCTTATAGGTTCAAAAGTTCATAGGTAGGTACTAGGCTATCTGCCTGAGGGCATTTATAAGCCTAGCCAGAGTCTGTCGGCTTTCGACACCCCATTAATGAATTAACTGATCCTCTGTCAAGCAGAGCCAATGAAGTGATCCCACGGGTGTATTTTCTGTTACCCATCCGCTCGTCAAGGTTTCTCTTGAAGAATGTTAGTGAGGGGCTCTGCCTAATGTAGTTTGGAATTTTGTTCCAAAGCATGGGGAGTTTCTGTGACAAGAATCTATCCCTCCAACATGTTCTATTTATTGTTGTGGTGAGGTTTAGCTCACTAGAGTGCGTGGCTCGCAGTGACTTGGACTTCTTTAGGTGGAGCATGTTCATCAATTCTGAGTTGGACATGGCTTTGTAAATCAGGCAGAGATCACCTCTGAGTAAGCGATATGCCACTGAGTACAGACAGAGTTTTTTCAGTCGGGCAGCATAGGACATATGTCTGAGGCCAGTAATCCTCTTGGTGAGGTACATTTGTGGTCTCTCCAGCTGTTGGAAGTGTCTTGTGAGGTATAGCCCAAATGGGGCATTGTACTCTATGATGGGTCTGATGAGTGATGAGTAGAGGGGCACTATAACCTCTTTATTTCTAGATGCGAACCCTTTAGTAATTAGATGGGCCACAAGGATTTCGTAACTACTTTGGCAATATGATTGTCAAAGGAGTGATTACTATCTACCTGGTTTCCCCAGATCTCTTATTACCTCTTCTGTATTAAGAAGGCTGCCACCTATGTGGTAATTCATGGGTGTTTTGTTTTTCCCAAAGGGGATGACTATGCATTTTTTGGCATTTAGCTTGAGGCCATGACTTTGAGTGGTGAGGTGTCCGTCTCAGTAAGGCCCTTTTGGAGGATATCCGTGTCAGCCGAAGAGTCAGTTATGGCTCCCAGTTTGCAGTCATCGGTGAACTTGGTTAGCCATAGTCCTCCTATGTTTGCCTGTACTTCTGAGAAGTATATACTGAACAGTAGGGGTCCCAGGACTGAGCCTTGCGGGACACTACTTGTGACTGAAACAAAATCCATGTCAGCAGAACCAGCAGCAAAGAGTCCAATATTAAGTGTTTTATTAACATTCACTTTTCGTTCAAGAAAACTGAACTTCTTCAGACAAACATCAAAAGGAAACAAATGTAAAAAAACTCCTTAAATACATAATTAACAACACATGGTACATTTGAATGGACCAACCAACTAGTTAAAACTCGCTGACATCAATATGTGGGAAAACGCTGATCTCAGGGCTTCTTAAAGAGCTACTACACACAAAAGTTAGATCTTTACAGATTGTGTTTTGAAATCAAACAACTAACCAAAATGAAATAAAAAATTATCAATGAAAACGTGTCTAAACATAAAATGTTTAAAACCAAGAAAAACGAAACATAATAAATGGAACCAATTTAATAACTTAAAATAAGAAGTAAAACATAAAAAATAGTAAGTCATGAATGGAAAATAAAAATAAAAAATAATAATAAAATTACCTCTGCATACTTCTGAGTTTCAAAATGCAAGCTAAACTTACTCTGTCATTAAGACCTGGAGGTCTGTATGAACAGAGTTTCAGCTGCCAAATCACTTCTAGGCGCTGTAATAATAGTTGAAAAGGACCCCCCCTGATGTCAAAGGGAACCTGTCCTAACACCCTAAAAGTAAAACTGTGCTGAGGGTGGTCATTAAAATGTTTTGCCAAAGCGTTTTCACACTTATTTTTCCTAATACAATGTAAATGCTCATAGATTCTTTCGTTAAAACCTCTGTCAGTCTTGCCCACATAAAACGCTGGTTTACTTGTGACTGGTTTAGAGTCGGACCTGGAGCCTGCTATTCTTACCATGCCAGTTCTGTCCATAAGCCAGTTGCCAACCCATCTTGTGACGTAGGGGTTTATGTTCAGGCTGGTGAGTTTTTCTGTAATACACGGTGGTGGTGCTGCGGTAGCATTGTCACCTCACAGTAAGACGCTGACAGGTTCGACTTTCAGCTAGAGCGTCTTCTGCGTGGAGACATGCGTGAATGGGCGTACCTTCATTGAAGGTTGTGCGTTAAGGCTGGCAACTCAGCACGTAAAAGTCAACTGCCAATCATTAGCGGACCGGAGTTCCACTGTGGTGACCCCTAATCGGGAAAAGCTGAAAGACACAACAACAACAACCCCAGTGGAGAATGGTGTAAAAAGCCTTGGCAAGGTCAAGGTAGGCTGTGTGAACAACCTTTCCCTCATCTATGGCCTTGGTGACGGTCTCAAAGAAGTCAACCAGGTTTAGTAGGCATGATCTGCCCTTAGCAAAGCTGAACTGGGTCGGGTCAAGTGTTTGGAGGTTCCCAATGTCTTTGTTAATGAGTTCCATGATGATGCGCTCCATAGCCTTGCAGACCAGGCTAGTCAGGTTTATGGGGTGATAGTTACCAGGGTCAGTTGTGGCTCCTCCTTTGTGGAGTGTAATAAAGTACAGTTGTGTGCACTTACCATAAATGTAGATGTTCAAGTGTATTCACTGTTGCAGTCATTACATTTGGGTAATCTGCTTGCAGGTTGCCCTCAGTCTGCCTGATTAACAAAGTCTTGGGTCCTGCATTGGTTGCTGTCCCTTCTTCCATGACGTCAGGTCATCAGGGGTATAAAACATGCAGACGACGCCATTACATCAGTTTTTCTTGCCCCAGATGTCAGGTGCCCCCCTAATGGGGAGCAATTAAACATAAAAACACAAAGGTATATCTCCAACAAAAAAGCAAATACACCACAAAGGCTTTTAAGCATAGTAAAGGAAAGTAGAGGTATAGCCAAAAGAAGTTAGGGGGAAGGAGGGAGGGTAACCAGGACTGCAACAGTGAATACACTCAAACATCAACATTTATGGTAAGTGTACACAACTGTACTATGTTCTTCGTGTTTCACTGTTGCAGTCATTACATTTGGGTAGATTCCCAAAGCTATGTTTGGGAGGAGGAGTTTAGATAGCATTAGGAGCAGCTATGAGGCCCTGCAAGATTGCAGTGGCAAAGCCAGCTCTGGATTTAGAGAAAATTGGCAAAAGGTAATGCTTGGTGAAAATATGAACAGAACTCCAGGTAGCAGCTTCTAGGATGTCCCTGGCAGGAACGCCTCTGAGAAAGGCTGTAGAAGTTGATGCAGCCCTGGTGGAGTGAGGTCTGATCCTCTGGGGGATAGGTTTTCCATGGTGCTTATAGCAGAAATTAATGTGATGGCTTATCCATTTAGAAATGGTTTGTTTTGAAATAGCCTTCCCCTCTGCCCCTGCAGCAAATGCTACCAGCAATTGTTCAAATTTTCTTTGAGGTTTAGTCCTGTCCAATTAGAATCTAAGCTCTCTGTGCACATCCAAGGAATGCAGAATCCATTCCCCTTTGTTCTGTGGATTGGGAAAGAAGGTTGGCAAATGAATGGACTGATTTAGGGCCACACTGGATACCACCTTGGGCATGAAGGATGGATTAGTCCTGAGTGATACCGTGTCCGCATGAAAGATGATGAAAGGCTCCACTGCCATAAGGGCCTGTAATTCAGATACCCTTCTAGCTGAAGTGATTGCTAAAAGGAAAGCTGTTTTCCAAGAAAGAAATTTGAAGTCTGAAGTAGCAGCTGGCTCTAATGGAGGGAGAATGAGTTTCTCCAATACAAAGTTAAGGTCCCAGGCTGGGGTTGGAGCTCTCCTGGGTGGTCTCAAATTTTTGGCCCTTCTGAGGTACTGCATGACCAGTGGATGAGAGAAGAGGGGAGGTTCTGTGTTATAATGAGCTGAAATGGCTGAGGCTTGGATTTTAATGGAGGAAAAAGACAGGTCCTTGTGAAGCATCTCAGTTAAATATTGTAAAATCTGAGGTAAATTGGGTGCTGCTGTGCTCATCCCTTGAGATTGGTTCCAGACACAGAATCTTTTCCATTTTTCAGCATAAGATTTTCTAGCACTAGGCCTCCTTGCCTCTAAGATGACATCCATCACAGGTTTGCTGAGGGTTCGTAAGGGAGAATTTAAGTAATTAGCCAGGCTGCAAGGTTCAGTGTTGGAAGCTGAGGGTGCGGAATCTGGTTCTCCTGCTAAGACAGCAGGGAAGGAGTATGAGGCAGGTGCCATGGAGATAACCATGTCACACTGCACAGGAGGGGGATACCAGTGTTGGTGCGGCCAGTCTGGAGCAATCAAAATCATCCTTGGTTTGTCCTGCTTGACTTTTAGTAGTACTTTTGAGAGCAGAGGCAGTGGGGGGGGGGGGGGGTATAGACTGATAGGTTTTTCCAGCTGAAGGACAGAACATCCACTTTTCAGGCTTGTTTGTGGGGAGTCCTTGTGCAAAATTTATCTAATTGATAGTTCTGGGGGGAGGCAAACAGGTCTATATCCAGGCTCCCCCATTCGCTTGTCAACATGTTGAAAATTCTTGGTTCCAGTTTCCACTTGTGTGGGTCCATAAGGTTTCTGCTTAGTCCATCTGTCAGTGTATTTAACTTTCCTGGCAGGAAGTGAGCTTGTAGGTGCACTTGGTAGCTCAAGGCTGTGTTCCACAATGACATGGCTAGTCTGCAGAGGGGGTAAGAGTGTGTACCCCCCTGCTTGTTTATGTAGCACATAACCGTGGTGTTGTCCATCTTTACCATTAGTTGTCCTGGAAGAATGTAGTCCTTGAAGGCTGTCAGAGCATTCTGTACAGCTAACATTTCTTTTTGATTGATATGCAGGTGCATTTGGCTTGGGTTCCATTTGCCCTGAATGCACTTCCCTGCCAGGTGAGCGCCCCCATGCACAGTCTGATGCATCTGTTGTTAGGGTTTGGGCGGCAGGGGGTGGTGTGAAAAGTAGTCCCATGTTTTGGTGGCAGCCCACCAAAGGAACTCTAGGTGTAGGCAAGGTATGATAGGAATCATTGTTTCTAGGCTGTGAGAATGTTGACTCCATAGGATTTTTAGATACCACTGTAGTCTCCTCATATGCAGTCTTGCATATGGAATTAGAAGAATACAGGAAGCCACGAACCCCAAGGCTTGCAGTATTTGCCTTGCAGATAGCAGGGTTTTTGTGGCCACTTGTTTGAAGTAGGTTGTCAAATGAGTTTGTTTTTCTGGAGTGAGGTAAGCCATTTGGGAAGTTGTATTCAAGCTTGCTCCCAGGAATGTAATTTGTTGACAGGGTACCAGTTGTGATTTCTTTTTGTTTAAGGTGTACCCCAGACAAGTTAGAACTCTTTTTACAAATACCAGATCATTCAAAAGTATGTCCTGGCTTTCTGTCTGAATTAGACAATCATCCAGATATGGGTAAATTTGAATACTTCTTTGCCTGAAAAATGCAATCACTGGAGCTAGGCACTTTGTGAATAACTTAGGTGCAGTAGATAAGCCAAAGGGCAGTGCAGAGAACTGATAGTGCGTGTAGCCTGCTTTGAAGCGTAGGTATTTTCTGCAAGATTCCCTGATTGGGATGTGCAGGTATGCTTCTTTTAGATCTAGTGTTGCCAACCAGACTCTTTGCCTAGCATAGAAAGTAACTGGTGAAGAGTCAGCATCTTGAATTTTGGAATCTCCAGAAAGGTGTTTAGAGTAGACAGGTCCAGGATAGGATGCCATGAATTGTCTTTTCTGGGTACCAGGAAAAGTCTTGAGTAGAAACCTTGTCCCTTTTTTGGAAGTGGAAGCCCCCCACTGCTTAGTTCTGTGTGTCCCCTGGGACTGAAACCTGGGGTTTTTGCTATGCCTGGGTTTGGCTAGAGAAGACCTGGAAGGGACTGGAAAGGACCAATTCTTAGAAAGCCAGTGTCTACTAAATCTAGGAGGCTGTACTTGTAAAAAATCTTTAACAGTTTGCATAGATTTAGCTTTATCTTACATCTTTTTAAGAACTTCTTCAGCCTTGTTGCCAAACAGGCAGTCCTCATTTAAAGGAGCATCCAACAATTAAGCTTTAACATGATCAGGCAAAGATTGCTCCTTAAGCCAAGCATGCCTTCTAAGCACAGACCCAGTAACAGCAGCCCTGCAAGAGGCCTCTAAAGAATCAAAACCACATTGCAAAGTATGTTTTCCAACTTGTTCAGCAGAATGCATTAAATCCTGTAAGTCTTTATTTTCCACCACAGTCATGTATCAACATAATTTTCTGTTTAAGTCCAGTAACATATTGCTGACATTTTAACATATGAAATTGGCAGTTTAAAGCTGTAATTGCCAAGGTTGCTGAAGTATACACCTTTTTACCCCATCTATCCAGCACCCTGGAGTCTCTATCAGAAGGGGTAGGATTTTTAGCAGTACAAGCCTTAATGCCCTTGGGCCCCTGTGAAATAGTCTCTGGATTTGCAATGGGGTGTTTGAAAAGGAACTTATGGGACTCAGGGACCCTCTAGTATCTGTCTGGTTTACTGGGAGCAGGAGGCAGGGAATCAGGAGCCAAACTGGATTCCGAGAATGTGTCATCAACAATGTCTAGTACAGGAGGAATATCCAAAGGCCTATGCTGATGTAGAAGAAGGAAATCCCTAAGCCTCTTTTTTGAATGAGAAAATTCTTGGCTTTCCCAGTGAAAATGCTCCCTTAGAGTATGTAAGGTTTCCCCAAAAGAAAAAACCTCAGGAGGGGAAGCAGAGGGAATAGTGTCCTCTGCATCAGAATCCTCATAAGTAGGTAAGGACAAATCCAGGTCATCAGAAGAGTCAGAAAAAACAGAATCCTGATCCGAAGATTCATAATCAAGCTCAGCCCTAGGCCTCTTAGAGGGTGGGGGTTGACTACCCCTGATTAGAGTTATTAGATCTTCAGCCATTTTTATCATTTTTTGTTTAGGCATAGAGGCCTGAGCATGTGGCCTGGGTGTCGTTTTTTTAGACATGGATCGAGATTTAGGCCTTATTAATGAAGGAGGCATTTATTTAATATGCAAGTCCGTAGACCTGAATACACCCTCAGAAGCCGGTGCCTGCACAGCAGCTCTGGACCCATCCAAAGTAGAGACGTCCACGGGTTCCATAGTTGAAGTATCTCGTGGCATACCGGACACCAAATGGGTCTCAGTAGAGGCCTGCGAATCAGAAATAGCAGGTATCAGGGGCTGCGAAAGTGCCTCACTGAGTACCGGCGAACTGGTGACTTGCTTAGGAGAAGCATCATCGGCAGTTTTGGACCTCGGCAGCCTGTCTCTGTCTTTATCTTTGCGTTTTTTCAGAATTCTGGTAGTCAGATGGCTAACCGACGACATTTCTGGATAATTAAACCGAGAATCGAAATATTTAGAGGAAAAAATATACCGACGACGGATAGTGCGCTGATTAAATAAAGCACAAAACCGACAACAAGGTACGTCGTGGTCAGGCCCTAGGCAAGGAATACAGTACGAATGAAAATCTTTATGAGGTATTTGCTTTCCACAAGTAATGCAATTATTAACTTTCACTGACATAAGGAAGGAGCAAGAAAAAGTTTCCCCAATGGGGTACTTAGATTTTAGTTGAAGACTTCGGTTCTGAAACTCGAAAATGAAAATTTCAGGAGTCGGCCGACCAGCACTTGTAAACTGCTTCTACTTCGGGCACCGCACAGCAAGAAAGACTGATGTAATGGCATCGGCTGCATGTTTTATACCCCTGACGACCTGACATCATGGAAGAAGGGACAGCAACCGACACAGGACCCAAGACTTTGTTAATCAGGCCGACTGAGGGCAACCTGCAAGCAGATTACCCAAATGTAATGACTGCAACAGTGAAACACGAAGAACATCTGTTGCTGTGTGCCATTCTATGGGCACATAGCCTGTGGAGAGGCTGAGGTTGAACAGTGTTTAGGTGGGGGTTAGTTTGTTCTGTAGTTCGTGCAAGATGCAGCCTGGGACACCATCTGGCCCCATTGACGCTGTATTTTTGGCTTATGAAAGGGCTATTTTCACCTGTGTGCCTGTGATTTCCAGGACACTACTCTTTTCTGGTATTGTTGTGAGCCCTTTTGGGGGTGAGAGGGGGGTGAAGTTTGTACTGAGTCTACGTGCCAGGATGTTGGCAATATCAGTAGATTCAGTATATTTTGTGCTACTTTGCACTAGTTCAGTGCATATCTGTGAGTTGCCACTTAGATTCTTAACATAGCTAAAGAAGGCTTTGTGGTTATCTTTTGAATCCTTGGCTATTTTTCTTTCAAAGTTAGCCTTGGATGATTTTATAAGGGACCTCAGTTTCTTACTGATACTGATCAGGGATGTCTTTCCTTCCTGAGATTTGTTTTTTCTGAACTAGTTTCCTTCTTCTATTGTATAGCCTGTTTATGGCAGGGGTCCACCAGACTGTTTTCCTTCTCTTAGAGGAGTGAGTCTTGGTTTTGTTAGGGATGGCATGATCCATGTATCCTTGTAGGTGCTCATAGAGTGCATTTGTAAAGGTTTCTGCATCTTGGGCAGTGTTATCCTTTAGCGTGGGGGCTGTGAAACTTACCGCCTCTGTCTTAAGTAAGGTGAAGTTTGCTTTAGAAACGTTTTTTACTGTGGTTTCCTTAGTTGGGGGTGGTGGTGGGGTGTGGACATCTAGAGTGATTAGTTTATGGCCTGATCTAACCAGTGACGGGTTGACCTCCGGTGTGGAACACCTGTCGCCCATGTTTGTAATGACCAGGTGCAATATGTTTTCACCTCTGGTAGGGGAGTTTACCAGCTGATCCAGGGCATTGGAGTTGATGAATTCCAGGAAGCACTGGGCCTGGGAGTTTGTACTCGAGTAGTTTTCCCAGTTAATGGTAGGGTAATTGAAATTGCTCAATATCAGGGTGTTTGGTAGGACCTTCATGTTTTTCAATGTCTCCAGAAAGGTGGAGTGGTGGGCCTGGGTCACGGAGGGTGATCTGTAGCAGGCCACAATTTGCATTGCAGATTTGCCCAATGTTAGTTGCACATGGATGATCTCAGAGGTATCATGCTACGCCACTAACCTGGAGGTGTAGGTATCCTTGATGAATATGGATACACCCCCTCCTTTTGTGTTTCAGTCCGTGTACTGTGGCCGAAACGTGTGGTACGAGTTGTTGCCGGGTAGTGCTGGGGTGCTCTCTGGAGCCTTGAAGCAGGTTTTAGTTACTGCACAGATGTTGACATTCTCCATACTGAGGAGTGCTTCGAGCGTGTGCATTTTGAGATTTAAACTCCTGGCATTGAGTAGCATAACCCTCAGTTTTTTATTAATTGTGCTGTTTACAGAGGTGGGTTTGACTTTTGAGCCTTGCCTAAAAAAGGCACTATGGTGGCAGCATAAGCCTTGACCAGTATTCGAAAGCATAGGGGTGACAGGTGCAAGTCATCTCTTGCAAAGCAACATGGCTTGTCGAGCATGTCGTCCCAGGCTGACAGACACTGGATCCCCTTTGAATGACACCAGAAGCTTAGCCAATTGTTGAAATTGATATTTTTTTTCTTTATACTGAGGTATCATTCTTGGTGAGGGCAGGATGCTACTCAGGATTAGGGTCATACCAGCCTGGGCTACATGATCAGAGAGCTATTCCATGTCTCTTTTCATGTAGTCCAGGGAGGTGCATCGCAGGTCATTCACATCAACATGAACAACGACAGAGTCATATTTGTACTTGTTCTGGAGTGACCTGAGTGCTTGTGTTATGTGGCGGATTCTGGCTCCTGACAGGCAGCTAACAGTAACCTTCTTTTTGTCCAGCCTAGTGAGTGGGACGTCAGTGTGCCTGACTTTAGAGTCACCTATTACTAGTGTGTTAGGTATGTTATTTCACCTTAAGTGCTGTGATTGTGCGGCACACTGATTTTGTGTTTTATGTGTTGTCTGGTTTGTGACGGGAGGTGCAGGTTGTTTGGGTGTCTGCTTTGGAGGTCTCTGATGCTTTTGCAGGTTTTTATTAGAGCCTTCAAGTATGATTTTGTGTATTTATGTGTATTTTTTGCCAGTGCTGGTTTAGTAGGTCTGTGTGTGGCTGGAGGTGTGGTGCGAGTGTTAACCTTCTCCTCTTGACTGTCTGTTCAGTCTTGGGTGGAGACAGCTTAGCCTCCAGTTTGGCTGTATAATTGCATCTCTCGCATATGTTAGTGTTTTGTGGTAGGAGGAGAGGGTTGTCTGTGTGCATGAGGCAGTTGTAGCATTGCCTCAGGATACCCACATTCACCAGCTGGACTGGAAAGTACACCTGAAATTGCCCTTTGGTCATGCCTGAATAGTAGGGTCAGCTGCTTGGTTGATGAAGGGTGAATAAAGAGCCTTGCCCTGCTGGGCAATTAAGTGTCAGGGTATATTAGTGCTTGCTATTAGGTCTGAGCAAGTGCTGGGCTGTAGGATGCTTTTTGAGTGCTTAGATTGAGAGTTAGACTAGTTTCAAGGGAAAAACTGAAGAGGAGACTTAGTGGAGCCGGGAATAATTTAACTCTAGCTAATCGGCACTGCCCGGCGCACAAAACCGTGCAAACGTAGTTTTTATAGCAGGGAAATGAAAGAGATAGAAATTAGTCCAAAATGGCCAATAAACTACAAACTTCTGGGCTGGAACCACTCCTCCAGAGACAGATAGGCTGCTCAAAGCTCCCCTCTCTCACAGGTGAACAGAGAAACTTCCTTCTATCCAAGTAAGGTATGGACAACTCAGAAACTTGTAACACAACCTGAATTCAGCACTAGTCTGAAAACTGGACTATACTAGCTTAGAAAGGTGGGAAACAAGACATTTATTTTTTTTTTTTTGTTTTTTTTTTTTAAAAGATAAGGCAAAAATAGTAAAAAATACACTTAAAACAGCTTTAAACGACTACAAACGATAGAAAAGGCTATCACACTTTAGTGTGTAGCCTACAACAGTTAAACAAATTATTTAAACAAAAAATCCCCGGGATTCATGAACCTTGCGCCAGGCGCACGCATGGCGTAGGCGCCACAACGCCAGACATGGCCGCCGAGCGATTCAGGTACGATCCAAACCCATGTGCATCAGCGGCGTACACCGGAGTTGCGCCGCCTCCGGCGTAGGTATGTTAAATACCCCATGTGCGGTGTTGCACCATGCAAATGAAGGCAAGTAGCGATTCACGAAGTGGCGCGGGCATAGCATAACAGCACGGCAATGTAAACCAAAAAAAAAATGGTTTACATATATCCAAACATGACATAGGAGTAACGGAAGGCTGCCAACGTCATGTGTCATAGTGGTGCAACATGGCAATGTGGAAAGAAACCGAGAATGTCAAAGGAAAACATGCAGAAAATGTAAATAACGACATAAATGTCGTATGCGCCAAAAACCACAGCAGAACCCCAGGACATGTCCATGGAAGGTGAGGAACAATGAAGTAATATGACAATGCCATAAAAGAGCAGTATAAGACACATCAGCATCACAGCCACAATACACCATAGTATGAATGGAAAGCCACAACCACAGCCCAAGGGTTGCCAAGGAGTGGCGTCGGTGTCTGGCCCGTAACCATGTATTAGTAGTCAATGCCATGCAAATGAGGCAGATAATACTGAATCGCAAACCCCGCCGGTAAGGCTGCACCAAGCGGCGCAGCGGTAAAACACCGAAGTGGCCTAGAGGAATACCTGTCAATCGCAGAGGGTGTGCCGCTGTAGGAGGAAGCACATTGGAGCCCAGCAAACCTGGGCTGTACAATGCACATCACAGCATCAGGACCGGCGTGTGAGGAAATAGATGCGCTGAGAGTATACAATGCGTGCACAGATGCATGTGCACGAGGATGACTACGTTCCCCAAACCAGTCATGTGACGGCCGCCCCGTCAACAACCATGGATACAGGAAGGTGATGCGGAGAATATGAGGAAATGCGGAAGCAGTGTAATTGGAGTCGTAATGAGCAATTAACACCAATCAACCGACGGAGGGCAATCGGCGGCAGCTGACAACTCTGCATGTAGAAATCTGCAAAACGGGAAAGGGGAGGAATATGAATGCAAAGAAAGTAGTGGATGTTGCAGAAATGCAAAGAGCGAAGAACTGATACAGCACAGCCAAGGAGAGAGAGTTAGCATAACGGCGGCGGCAGACAAAATGCATGACATGTCATGTGCCTGCAGGATGCACTCCCGTAAATAGTAGGTGCAACGTGCAGAAACAGTAAAGTAAGGTGTAAAGCTAAACCAATGCAGGCAAGTGTAATGTAACACCAAAGGCAACAGCGTTGCAGTGCCAACGGTAAAACACGGTAGATAACCCACAGATACGGCAGCAGAGACACACCCAATGACATCACCGGGTGTACAGCACAACACTATAAAGTGGGAATGCACACAACACACAGCCTTGAATTCCCAAACGCTAAGCCTTACGGTGTAAACACACGGGAACTTTTAAAATGTATATGTTGGGTGCTGGCGTGGGCGTGATGCATCAGCATGTGTTAGAGACAGACGGAGTGTCGGAGGAGGGTGCCGACAACTACCGGAGGCCTCAGAGGAGAAGGAGAGTGTTCAGACCAAGGGTGACCTACCAGGGGCTGCAAGACCTGGAGATAGTAGAGCGTTACAGGGTGGACAGGGACACGTTACAGCAAATAGTGGAGCTGTGCCGGCCAAGCCTGAGAACAAGAGACAACAGAGGGAGCCCATCCCAGTGGACACAAAGGTATGTGTAAGCTTGCGAATACTGGCAACAGGTACCTTTCAAAGGCCAACCGGGGATATAATGGGCATCTCACAGGCATCAGCATCCAGGGTACTACACCAGTTTCTGGATGCCATGTTACGACATGCCCATGAGTATATATACTTCCCCAGATCTCAGGAGGAGTTGGCTAGCAATATCGCCACTTCCACCGTGTGGCACAATACCGGAGGTACTGCCTGCGATAGACTGTACGCACATAGAAATCAAGTCACCACCCGGTGAGCAGGGTAGGCGCTACATAAACCGCAAGGGATTCCCCTCCATCAATTGCCAGGTCGTGTGCAATGCGCGGGGCATTAACATGGATGTGTGTGCTGGGAGGCCCGGAAGCTACCACGACTCCCATATCTGGCATGCCTCAGAGCTGTATCAGGTATTAGCCAGGGGACATCACACAAAGTCACCTTGTGGGGATGCTGGCTACGCATTGGAGCCGTGGATGATCACACCCATCAGAAATGCACACACACACATGCAAGAACGCCATAATGAGGCACACGCACAAACCAGAATAATCATAGTGCGTGTGTTTGGGATGTTGAAATCACGGTTCCGGTGCTTGGATACATCTGGTGGAGCCTTGCAGTACTCTCCAGGCACATGTGCCCACATATTCATAGTATGTGCTATGCTACATAATATGATCCTGCGGAAACAGCTGCCGCAGGGACATAATGGTGTAGGGCCACCAAGCCCGCCACAACTGCCAAGGCAAGCACAGGCACAGGGCGTTCAGCGCCATGAACACACTGTGCCAGCCCCAGTAGGCAGATGGAGGCGTACCCAATATGCCTATGCCTTGGCAAAGAGGGAACGTATAGCACATACTCTGACAGCGTAGGCCCCATGGACTGACACCTCCCTACCTGCACACACAGTGAAATGGACAGCACACAAACATGTCCGCCCGTAATGTGTACTGTATGGGCGGTCCCATGTGTGACTCCAACATAGGTAGCACCCAAACACTGCACAACCAACAGCCAGCGGGCATGGAGCGCCAACACCTCAACCGCATGCGGGTCCGACAGCAGACGGCGTAGCCGTATGCTGCCACGTTCGGCGCAAGGTGTCTACATATGTACATATGTGCATACACAAATATGGATATAGATATCATTACACACGTAGAAATATATGTACACATACACAGATATAAAGTACAACAAGTTAAACAGGGAATCACAGGGATGCAAGGTTACAGATGCAGTAAGATACGAACTCTCAACATAGTAAACATACTGAACGACAACCCGACTATCCGGGAGGGTGGACAGAGCAGGGAACGCCACCCATGGAAAGGTCAACCCACCTAAATGCATATTCGCCATTCGGGATGATCGCCAGGCCACGATACAGTAACAGGACATGTGCGTGTAATATTCTTAGGATATGAGGGCGGAGGTAGACACCGCCGCCGGCGATGTGGTCAACGTAGGTACTGTGTGCAACCGTCCCTGCAAAAGCGGCAGTATGTCTATGTGTGAGGTGAGGGTGTCGTGTGTTCCGCTGTGCCAGTGTAATGTGTGTGACACTATAAAATGTGTATGTAGGTGGCATGTGACAGGCGGAGTGGAATAACATGTGTAGGCATACAGTATAGGAACCACAGGCGTATGTATAGCAGTACCCACAAAGTAGTACTGAGAGCTCCTCACTGGCTAGGCGCGTGGCGACGTAAAATGATGCAAATCGAAAATGTCCCAGAATGTACCACTGGAGTATAGCCAACATGACATGCAAAGGGCACATGTACAAACCATCACCGTATGTATGGCGCCGACATGTTAATTCCAATACGATATATCGGCAACGTTACGCAGCAATAGTTATGTACCGGAAATCGCATGTGCTACCCGGCACCAATCGTGGACACGTATCGTCCCGTAAACACCGCTGTGTGTTCTACGAGTGTTAAACAAGCAATCGCCACCCGAATAGGTGGCAACCGGTAGCATACAGGCCGTCCCAACTACAGGACCACAATGACCGTAAATATCCGTGACAAAATGCCAAGGGATAGTCGGCACGCGTGAACAGCTGCAGATATACTACCGATGTGACGGAGGAATACATGCAGGAAGCACACAAGCAGGCGGTACCGACAGCAGGCGACATCAACAAAACCTACACTCCTAGAACAACAGACAGGTAACTTGTAACTCCCCAGGCAGGGATGGAGCACACACAGAAGCATACCGTGTATGTACAAATGCAAGGCCCACAACCCGTACCCGTCACCCACAGCCGCCGATATACCCCATCGCACATATCAAAGGGATACAATCCGAAATAGCAGGAAAACATACAGGCAGTTAATGACAGCGGCATACCCGCAACATCAGCGTGGGAACCACTATCAGCAGCGGATGCATACCTGCATCCGTTGTGTACAGGAATACAAGAGCTATGTTACACATCAGAATGCAAAACGCCATCGACAGGCGCCGCAGGACACGGACACCCACATGTGGAACATAATACCATACCCAACACACACAATCCAAGGCTAACACCACAGCCAACTGTACCTGGCGCCACACATAGCGGTTGTAGTCACACATAATATAACACAATACATACCATCCCCACGAAGGTAGTGCAGATAACCAACGCCCAGGCGATGAATGAACCATGCCCTAGTTCCGGCGAGTACCGTGCGAATGGAGGAGATGCACAGGTGATATGGCATAAGTACACACCGAGGAACAGCTATTGGTGTGATGAACCCACATGCCGCAGGTGACGGCGGATATAAGGAAGACTCCCAGGATAGTCAAACTGTATGTTCATACCGAACAAAGGCGTTATTCCTACAAGAGCCGATCACTTGTCAGTAGCGAGACACAAGCGGAATACGGAAAGCAATACAGGAAAGGTATGTAGAACCCACGAGATGTACTGGTGTGTAGCATGATATGTATGATGAATCGGCACTGTATGTGAGCGGTGTTTGTCAGTAAAGATACCTGTCCATAAAGGAGAGAGTGGTGAAAGGTGGTTATGTAGTGTTAACCTGCTGAGTATACCAACCACTGTGGACACCGTGTGCACAGCAGTGGGACATCATGTACACAGCTGGGATAGGCCAAGGAGTGCCATCGTGATTTAAAACACAGAACAATGCCACCACCCACGCTGATGCTGGCAGTGGATGTCCAACAATGAAGTGCCACAGCAGGGGATAGGACATGTATGTATAGTGTCACAGCACACATGTGTATGGGCAGATATTGTCGATGTCATACGTAATGTGTGCACGACGTGCACATATGCCTCGCAGTAGGGGTGACCATGTCAAGTATGTATAATGTAAAGCTATCATGATGGATACGTTCAGACATTATACACAGTATCACAGGCATAGCATGCATGATGGACGTATGGCCTAGTGTTATGTACATTAACAGGATATGTATGGCCTGCAGATATGGGACAGAGCAGTAGCAGAATAGCCACCCAAAATGGAAGGAACATCAAGTAACCATGTCCAAGCTATCTGTAGCAGGTGCAATGTGTGCAACAATGATGTCTGGCAGGTCCATGTGTAAACACATGTGCAATGTACACAGTCGTGCCACCCCCATGGTACTGTCCACTGGACAGCAAAGGTGGATGTCAACTGCATGTCTACACAGTACTGCTGTTGTGGTGGTCCCATGTGTATGTGTCACCCTATCAGCAAGGGAGCTATCACATGACCAGTGCCACAGTGTGTCCCTGTGGGATGTGCACAGGACCTATGTTCTACAGCATGGTGTGTGTCTAGTCTGTGTAGGTAAACAGAAGCCCAGGCTAAGCAATGTGGCTTGTGTGCACATATGCATGACTGCTTCATTCACCCTGCCCACTGCAAACGCCATGTAGGAGTACTACATGCATCAGTAATCACGGAGGACATGGCCCATGGCAGAGTACATGACACCACTGTGTAAGTGGTATGCAGATGAGTACAGATGTGTTCCCGTCTGTCATCTGCATATGTAAACTGTCTGAGCCTGGTATACATCGCGGCATGACTATACTGTGACATGGAAAGTTGTAGCCATTGTGGAAGGCACACCACGAATGTGTTATAGTAACCCTGCCCGTGTGTAGATGTGTGTATGGCACAAGTACAAAGGCTACCAATGTCCCAGCAACACACATAGTCCAGATATGTGTGGCCCTGCAGATGTGTACCCACGCCACAGTGGAATATGGCAACCACAGCACCATGTGGGGCATGTGTGTGTACAGCAACCATGTACAATGTGATATGCATGTATAGGGACAGTATCCACGTGATACCCAGTGGATGACTGTCGCTATGCAAAGGTGATGTGTATGCACCATCTGTGATGTATCTGACACAATGACATCTACACGATATATCTGCCACACCGACACCTGTATGGTTGTTAGCAGTATGAGCTGGTGGAGCTAGAATGCTGCCAGGTATGTAGATGTGGGACATGTAGACATGGACATTACTCCGTGACAGCATGTTGTGTATGTAAGCAAATAGTGAACATGAGGGGACACATGACTGAGGACTGTGTAATGCCACATGTACCTTACATGTCGTAGGTAGCATGATATGCTTGCACCACTGTGTGACCTGTCCAGGAGTCACATAGCCTAACATCCTGAGACACAGGGTATGATGTGATGGTGGATGTGTACATTGCCAATACCAGAATGTGGAATGGTGCTGAAGGGCAATGTGGGGATAATGTCTGATCTGTTACCCTCTGTACTACACCAACCACCCATGCAATGGTATGACAGGTGGCCATCATGTGGATGTGGTGTGCTGTGGCACACAGACACCCAACAAGGGTGCCAGTAAAGGCATGGAAGTCGTCAATGAGTGTGTGAAGCATGTATGTGAGGATGTGCCCCAGTGCCATACCGAATGGTGCAGTCATGTCTGTATGAATGCAGTCCCACACGTGCAATGCACTACCACCCATGTGTAGTGTGATAGATGCGGTGGTGTGGTGGTCAAGGTACACAACGTCCATGAATGGGCTAGCAGTTAATTCAGTGGGCTGCTGCAGAGACACATAACAACCAGTTTGGCGGGATATAACAGCTATGGAGATTGGAGGTGACATTGGGACAGTGTCCGAGGACATAATGTGTGCATGGCAGTACCATGTATGTGTCCACAGGGACAATGCGATGTCCATGTATGGATTGGAACCCTGTAGTGAGTGAGAGTGTATATTATTGGTAGGTATCCCATTGGCTGGCATGTTGCCAACAACATCTCTGTCGGCAATGCCTGGGTGACTGTCGTATGCTACATTGAATGTGGATGTAGCCAAACAACACAGACATACCACCACACTGCGTGAGGGCCCACACTGCAAAGTATGGTGGTCATGTGTAGGTAGCTAGCTGTGGAGTATGTGATGGACCACGAGGACACACCATGACTGTCAAGTGATGCACCACACACATTTGAACATACCCACCGTGCAACAGCCTGCACATGCGCCCATACAGCACATGTGCATGGAACATGCATACCACCGTGGCATCTGTGAAAAGGCCAGTACCACCATGTCTCTGTGTGGAATAGCATGGTCCCTACCAGTGCGTACATGTAGCGGAAGTGCATTGTGATATGTGTCAGCATAGTCATGTATACTGTCCGTCTGCCGGGGTGCCATGCCATTAACTACCCCGTCAGCAGATATTGGTAGTACCAGCTGTTGAGCACATGTACCATGTATGCTGCAATGGGTGTGTGTCCAGGGTGTGGCTAGCAGGGCCGTGAAGCATATATGTCCATCAACCAGACTGGGGATGTCTGTAGGTATAGCACACAGACACATGGAGGTATGGTGCATGCCAAGGGTAGTGTAGGTATGGTATGTCTTGTTTAATGTGTCACCCAGCTATGTGTAGTGCATGGCCAAGCATGTGTGGGTACATGGGAGTCCATACTAGGGAAGTGCGTGTTGCTGTCAGCACATGGCAGTAGCAACTGTCCGAGGTGCAATGTACAGTATGATAACACAGCCAGCATGTAACCTGTGGTGTACAGTGTACTCACCGTCACGTGTCACAATGTGTCTAGCGGTCACAAACATGGGTATCCGAACATGGAGTACCTATGATGCATTTGTCTTAGAAAAACATACAGTATGTGTGTAAATCACTGTGTGATGTGGGATCCACTCACCTGTGTGTGTTGCAGTCCAGGTATGTGCCTGGGAGGTATGATCTGTGTACAATCTGGACCGGCAGGTGTGCTCTGTAGAGCATGGAGGCAGGTCCCAGGCACCGCAGATTAATGTCAGGCATGCCTTACTGTGTGTGCAGTGCATGTGTACAGCACAGTGGGGGTGCAAGCATTGTCACACATCACTGCATGCCGTGCCTGCCTGTGACAGCCCTGCTGGCGACAGACATGTGACACTGCTGCAGAGGCAGCATAGCATGTGAAGATGGACATGTGGGCCCCACACCCTAGGCAGATGTCCGCGGGACATGTGTGCCACAGTACTGTGGTTGACCATGACTGTCATACTGGATCAATACCACATGCCTGCATAAGTACAGTATGATCATAGTCAACAGTCGCAGTGACAGAGTAGGCAAATGTACAGTATCCTGTGTGCAGACCACTGCCTACTGTACACTCGGCTAGACACACACCCAGAGGGTGAATACACCATTGAGCCATCAGATGTCCCATTCCACGTAGCCTGTACAATGTCATCACAGGGTGGTCACAATAGCATGTGGTAAGACAGACATGTTGTACCAGGTGATGTGTCATGTGTGCATATGTTGACTTGCACAGCCGTTCACATGTCTGCAACATACGGTGCATGATGCATACTGTTACATGATGTGTGGAACTGCACTGTGACACACAACAGGGACATCTGACACAGGTGTGTTGTGAATGGTGTAACCCATGTTCACACAGGATACACACTGCCGCTGTTGGCAGCCATGCTGGTGGCTACCAGTGGTGCATGCAGTGGTCATACAGACATACTGCATACAGTGTTCATGCAGGGATGTCCATCCTTGTGGATGATGTGTTGCTATGTGAAGGTAGGTGTGTGTTGTGAATGTTACACATCCAGATGACACCATCTGGTGCAGTCATGGTCGTCGACAGCATCACACACATCCACAGCAGTCAGAACCCTGTCCTGAGAATGTGTGTCAGTCACCCTCGTACTGTGTGACATATGTGCACATGGCAGAACACCTCCCACTGTCATCTAGGATGGCTATGTGATGGCTGGAATGTGCCGTGATAATGTACAATGCTGGTAGCCCAATGAAGTACGTGGAATCAGACACAGTGCGCCATGGCTGCCATGTAAACCATGCACAACAATGACTGTCTGACAGACACAAACAATGCGTTGACATGTTGAACATGTGCACATGAGAACTCCCAATGAGGTATGTTGCACATATCGATGTACAACTGTCATCTATGGCCATAGCATGGGTGCAGGCGCACATACCCACAGGCAGTACCACGTGATGCAGGTAGGGGGCATTGCAGGTGCACATGTGACAGTTGCTGTACCGCCACATGTCCTGCATAGCCGTCATGTAGGGGTAGTAGTGGCATGTGACTGATGGACATGCCTGTACATTTGACCATGTCCCACAGGAGATGTGTTATGTGTGTACAACATGTGATGTGCCAACATCAAGCTGTGCAGTGTATGGCCGCCAGTGTACCTGTATGACTTGTTCTGCGATGGGTGCAAAGGCACATAGTACTGCATTGCACGCCCACAAGCCCCACACAGGTGCATAGCCTGAACATACAATACAAAGAGGGTGTGGGATGATAGCAACCCACAAGAGGAGATGGGTGCGGGTGGCAACCCACTACCACATCCGTGGGTATGGTGTGCATGTGTATGACACATTAGCACCTGAGAAGCTAGCAGTACAGCAGTACAGGGTTGCATGCATATATGTTCAACAATAGCCCTGTGTGTCCCACCACTGGCCCGTGGATAGACAGACACCAACACAATGTGCAGATATGATATGTGCACAGCACATAAACGATGCCTACTGTAGAACAGGCAGACTGTGTAGACATGTGCACAGTACTTCTCACCAGCCACACTCAAACACGTTATGTGCCGAACCACACCAATAGTCCAGGCCATACCAAAGCTGGACGTGCATGCATCTGTGTATGTGCGCCTGTGAATGTCTCCGGCGTAGCGGTATAGCTGTGTCACTGTTCTTCACAACATAATGAATGGGTTGTATGTGTGATGGGTGCGTCATATGTGTATGGTCAGATCGTCGATACCATCAGTGCCCCTGCTATGTGAACATCCCTGTCCCCATACATGGATACCTATGCTGTGCCCAACATCACGTTTCCAGAGGGAGGGATGGCGGTGTGTAGTGCACCAGCAGACATGGGGTGGCAGCAGGCACTGGATGTAGACATATGTGGTACCCACGTCAGTCAGGTAACCATCCATGTGCGGAATAGCAGTGTGTGGCCACATACAGCACTGTGTAGATCAATATCGCAGCACATAGCACCTGTCAGGGTTACAGTGTATGCATGGGTGTGTGATACCTGCATGCACCAGACACACCCCACCAAGCAGCGTGCAGCCTACCTTGCATAAGGCCAGTGTCCACACCATGGTGATAGACATGTGTAATGTCCAAATACACATAGCAATGACATATGGAATGGACAGCCACCCTGCCAATATCATTACCCCCCAGGTGGATCACATCCCAGTGCCATGTATGTGGCATACCTTGCCATACCATGCAGCCCTGCCCAGCAAGGCTGCATGTGCTATCCTGATCCTACATGGTGCGATGGCCAAAAGGCACTGTCACTATCAACCATACACAGCAGTAATGTTACGGTGATGCACCCTGTGGTGTTACAGGTGCTGTGTGCTGCTGTGGACAATGTGCGTGTGTACATGCTATGCATGACCTTCCCTGCTAATGTGGCATGGTTACACATTGTCCCATGTGTATCACATGTGCAACACAGGTGAGCCGTGGAAAGTTGCCCAACACCCATACAGTGCTGTGTGGATGTACATGGCACAACACATGCATGTGCAGGTGTCCATGTGTATGTGTACAGTGCCACTGCTGATGTTCATAATGGCCACGTACGTGATGTCTATTGACATATAGACAGCATCCAGGTGAACAGTAGAACTGTTGTCACAAGGGGACCTGCCAACTGATATGGACACAGGTGTAGACAGGTACACATGTCCACAGCAGGCTAACATCAACATGGTGCGTGTACAGTGTGATGAGGTGACACACAGATATGAAATGACACCCACTGCTCAATGGTGTGACGGCAACACATTGGCTGTATCACTGCCATGATGCCTTGCAGAGATTACTGTGCAGATGTTGTACATGTCATAGCAATGTATTCCCAGCAGTATGCCAGAACAGCAGTGTAAATGTGACCTGCCACCATCGTTATGTCTTACAGATAATGCCACGTTCCGGCTGCCTGCCTTTAGCCGACAAGAAGACGAGGTGATCATACCATTGCTACATGATAATTATGACATCTTATTTAGCCATGTGCCACTGCAGGCACAACAACGGGAGGAGATGTGGCAGGATATGCGCGGAGGGTGAACAGCCTGGGCGGCCACAACCGCACATATCAACAGATCCGCAGGCACTGCACAGACCTAATCCGGCATGCGAGACAGCGTGCCGCTGCAATCGCCAGACAACAAGGTGGGACGGGTGGTGGGCCACCAACCCAGCCCCACTCACAGCCGCGGAGGAGCTCCTGGCGGTCTGGGGACACCCATGGAACAACACGCTGAAACCCTCGCGTCCATCGTGGAGGTGGGTGTCTCCCAAACAATGAGCTCGAGCTGCCTGGTAAGTCAGTGTTGCATGTTTGTATGACAAGCGACGTAGGAGTGGGTGTCATAGTACAATACATAATATAGCAACACATGCCAGGTATATGGCCACACAGGATGCATACTACAGTATGCTATGTTGTGTATGCACACATGTGCAGAGCACATGCGAACACGCAGGTGCATGATGTGACATGCAGAATGCTTACTGTGGCGATAGTAATGGATAATGTGCATACCTTTGTGTCATCCCTATACAGGTGCGTCTGGCGTGTCGCAAAGACAAGGGTCTGTCACAGGTAAGTCTGTTGCTAGTAAAAGGCATGATACGGTGTATTGATATTCCCCATGTGTCCAGGTATGACATGCACACCTGGGTGTGCCCCAGTCACGGTATACAGGTTGCACCATCCGACACACACACCACCCATGTACAGTAGATCCAACCGTTAGTATAGAGTGGCATGACACCACATAACCCATTGGTGTGTTATGTGCAGTCAGCTATGCATACAATGGTGAAGGTGTTCCACAATGGCTGCATGTGTAGTATGCATTGGTATGCCTCTGCAGTATGAACACAGTACCACATAGTGAGCTGTGATCTGGCCAGAGCACAGGTGTTACCACTGTGACCTATGCCCCTGCATTGGGTGCACATGTTGTGACATGGCACATGACATGTCCCATGCACGTGGATGTCTGTCTGCAACATTGTCACACCATGACATGACCTATGCTAGTCATAGCTGGCTTCCACGATGTCTGCATAGCCGTAGGGAATGTGACACCTCAGACTGAAATGCGGTTGTATGTCACATGTGCCACCACAGGGCCGTGTGCACGAGGTCCATCACACACAATTGTCGATGACCCAGACAAACAAGGCCATGGGTGATACCTACAGGCATGTTGCCACACAGTACATCTGCGGTGGGTAGTCACCGTTGCACCCTGTCCACACATAGTGGGCTCATCACTGTAGTGGACCCCCTGGACATCCGATGTGGTACACCAGTGAAATGGAATGACTGTCCCCAGCCAATAGAGGTGCCACCAATGTCCACCATGCTGCTGAGCAGCTGAACTGGTTTTCAGACATGGCAATGTAATGCGTCCAGGTCACGCATCGCACAGAAACATACCGGTGTCCTGCTACCGTGCAGTGGCACAGTGCCCGTACTCCACACTGCACAGCTATGTACACAGCTCACACCAACCACACATGCACAGACATCCTTGTTACAGATGCATTGTATTTGTAGACTGTACACATAACACTGCACTGTGACATCCGTTGTGATGTGGTGCATGTGGTGGGACACCATTGACACATGTCCACATGATACCGCACATGTTTGCGGTGTACATGACATAGTGGCGGCAGCCATGTGTACAGTTAACTTCGCCCGTGGCCTACGGTGTATCACGGTGATGCATGCAAACTACCATGAATGTGTGTACTGCATGCCTACTAACAGACACCTGCCTGTTGTAGTGTGCACTCCAGGGCAGTATGCATACTGCCACTATTAATGTCTGGGCTGCATTCACTGGGCTGTGGTGTGGGAATGCTGCATGCCACATGCAATATCACATGCATGATGTGTCTGCATGTGTGTGTGTCCATGTGTGTGTCAGCGTGTGTGTGTCTGCATGTGTGTGTGTGTGTGTGTGTGTGTGTGTGTGTGTGGCTGTGTGTGTGTCAGCATGTCTGTAATGTAACTTACGGTATGTCTCTGTATTGACAGGTGCTGTAGGTGCATTCCCCTCCTGCGGTCCATCTGATGCTAGTGTCCCCACAGATACTAGTGGTGATGACCATGTGCATGAGGCACAGGCAGGGTCATCACAGGCAGACACTGTGCCATTGGAGAACATCACACATACGTCCCTTTCATCCCCGCACATGGTTCAGATGCCGACACATACCGCAACACCATTGCCCATAGATGACGGACAGTCAGCGTCTGTTGGCACCGAGCAGGAATGTGTGGTGGCTGCAGAAGGTGCGGGTACACACGACATTGCCAGTGTAATGACTGGTGGAGTGCCACACAGGCATGTGGCAGGTGCTGCTCGTAGGAGGAGCACTGCTAGACATACACCTGCCGTACAGGGTGCAGCAGCTGGTATAACCAGACGCATGTTCCAGACTGTAATGGTGGCGCAGGCACGTGCCGAACGGCAGAACCAGGAAGGGCAGAGGCTGCAGAGGTCCGCAATCCGTTCCTTAAATGAGAACATCCAGTCATTGGCGAATGCCCAACAGCATCTTGCCGATGTTCTGGATAGGAGATTGGGTGAGATGGCTGGGATCCTCGACCGAGGCATGGCCATCCGTGGCGTGAGCTGTCCGTGCAGGAACACCTGGTAGGGGTGAGGCATAGGGCGCGTGGCGTGGGCTAGTAACACCACCAAGTACAGGTCAGCGTGTGCGTGCCACCACCCATGCCCACCCACACAGTGCTGGTAGCAGCAGCAGTGCAGCTGCTACTACACCGACCACACCAGGACACAGCAGGCCACGTGGGCGTGGCCCTGGGCGGCCCGGCGTGGACACGTTTCCAGCGGACATGTGTCATCGGAGAGTGGCCACTCTATACCTCCACCGGTAGTGCCCGTGCGACCCCAGGCAGGCACGGGTCGCGTCGCCGCAGGCGACACAGTGAGCCGTACCACCTGCACTGTACAGTCTGGGGCTGCCAAGTATACCCGTGTAGGCATCACAGATGACTGAACTGTGTACACACATACCCACACACAGCAAACACAACTGTAGGGCTCCACCACATCCACATGCATTCTGCACAGTCATGCCCAGTAAATGCACAGGCCCTTACGCACACACATGATGTCATCCATTGGTACAGCCTATGCCTGTGGCACATATCACCCTGTGCATATGATGAAGTCTCTGCCACATAATCGTGAGCTACACCATTGGTGCACGGTTATGCAAACATATTCTGATGCACAGGGTGGACAACATAGTGAGAGGTGTATGTGATACCTGTGTCTGCATAGTATGTGATGTGTATGTTGTGGTGGCTGTGTATGGCAGGTGACAGGTGCGTATGTGATGTGGTTTGTGCACTGACATCATGCAGCAGATATACCATGTAGTGCAGGTGCAGCATTCATTGTTCTGTGTACACAGTATGCGTGTTGGTTACATGTGTAGCACCATATTGGTTCAGTTAACCCGTATGCCACTTATGGTGTACTTGCATGTGCCCACTGGGAGCACTGTTATCAGTTCCCCACGTGTAGTCGTGGGGTACCCACAGGCACATCTGGCAATAGCAGCATAGCACAGGTACCGCAACCGGCATGGACCCCTACATAGGTACATAGGCGCACATGTACATACCAGGCTATGTGCCCTACGGCATGTGTAAACCTAGCAAGACTGTGTGTGGCTGCTAACACCCCTTAGGATGAGGGTACCACATCCATCAGTGTCCTGTCCCCTGTCCAGCACTGACACAGAGATGATGCCTGGTGTATACTCATGATCACACATCCACGCGTCATGATTACTCCTGCACAAAGGCAGTCAGGGCCTCTGCTTCACATGGGCTGGCAATCCCCTCCGTGTTGTAGGGGTCTCTGGGCGTTGACCCTGTTCCCCCAGCACGTCCTAGTCATCTTTGTGGTGAGGTGTGTGTAAGTTGCTTCTGTGGCCGTGTTTGCCCGGAGCCTAGGAGGTGGAACTTGTCCATGTCACCCAGGTTGGACATGGCTGTGTATGTCAGGCACAGATCACCACAGAGCAGGCGTGCTGGGAAGGTATACAGCCGGAGTCCCCTTGGTCGGGCAGTGTGAGACACATGTCCCAGCACCTTTATCCTGCCTCGTGGAATGTTTGTGGTCCTTCCGAGTGCTGCAGGTGTCAGGTTAGGTACAGCCCACATGTGCCATTATGCATAATCATTGCTGTGGTGTGTGATGTGTACAGGGGTACAATGAACACCCGTGATGTGGATGTGATTCCTTCCAGACCAGGTGGCCACAGTGGAATGTCTTCCCACCCACATTGGCATTGTGTGTGTTGACAGAGGTTACTGACAGGTGTGGTACCCATTTCCATGAACCGTCCACCATGTTGAATGGATCACCACCTACATGTTACGTTGGGGCAAACATGTCCTTCACACTGGGTAGGTCTGCACCTTCTCTGGCATGTAGCAACAGGCCATGGCTCTCGCACCAGTTATCCATGTGTATAGCGCCCTAGGTGGATGTCCGTGTCAGATGTGGTGTTGGGTAGGGTGGCGGTGTGCAGTCATCTGCATACCTTGTCTGCCACAATCCCCTATGTTGGCAGGCACATTGTAGGGTGGAATGCCGAATGGCAGGGGGCGCAGGGCGGAGCCCTGTGGGGCTCCACTCGAGACCAGCTTTGAGTCTGACACGGCACCAGGAACACACACCCTGTGTGGTGTGACCTCAAACCATTCTGAGAACTATCGTGTGACTTATGTCCCCACATGTATGCTGGTGAGCCTTTCCATGAGACCCACGTGGAGTGCGTTCTGAGCAGCTCCCACCAGGGCATGGTAGTGTGTGCAAACCGACCTACCCCCATCAATGGCCTTGGTGACTGCTCCAGACAGGGCGAGCAGGTTTGGGAGGCAGCATCTGCCCTTGACTAAGTTGTTGTGGGTATGTTCGGTATTGGCTGTACACCACTGTTTGTATTCATGGGCACCTGTATGGCCCTCCCGCAGCTTTGCAGACAAGGCTTGTCAAGCTGATAGAGGCCGGTAATGTCTGCAGTCCATAACAGCACTACCCTGGCATAGTGGGACCACAGATGCCATATGCCATCCAGCGGGGACCTAGCCCGTAGTAAGGCTAACATGAGACAGTGGCCTTATGTGTGGGGTGAGGGCCTCAATGAGGTTGGGTAGCACACAGCCAGGGACACCATCGGGGCCCATTGGTGCTGTGTTAACCATCTAACAGATATCAGATTACTCCAGGGCATATGAGATGTTATGAGGCTAGACTCTGGTGGGATGGATATGTCCCCTCTTGGGGTGGGGGTGGATGTATGCATGGGACATGTCCGCTGGTTTGTTGACAATGTCTGTGGGTGCAGTGACCGTTGTACCATTCTGGATCATTTCTGGCCATGTCTGTGCGCTCCCACCCATGTCCCTACCACAGTTGAGGAAGGCCCTATGGTTGTCTCATGTGCCCTCTGCAGTACCACTACCACAAGCGGCCTTGGATGATTGTATGTGTGGCCGTATGTTGACGCTGGTATGAATGGGTGATGGCTTCCCTGGTACTGATAATGCTCCGTCATGTATTAGCTCCAACTGCTGATGTACGGTTTGTCAGTGGCTGTGGTCCACCAGACCATGTGCCTACCTTTGGTGGACAAGGTCCTGATGTTATCATGATCACTTGGTGCAGACATCCCTGTGTGTGCTCAGAGAAGGCATTCGTAAGGGAGTTGGCAGTGCGGCCTGTGTTCACCACTGGCATGGTGGACTTGTAGGGTACCACACCGGTCGTATGATGTCTGTGGTTTGCTGTGAAGAGGTCCTCACTTAGGTCTCCCATGCCAGTGTTGGGTGCAGGATGTGGATTACCAGTGGATACACTATATGGTCTGACATCACCATTGAGAGATGTACATTCTGTGTGGAGCATTTCCTCCCCATGTGTGATGGGCAGAACTGGTATACGTCCCCTAGTGGGTATGGTTCATGGCTGTTTCACAGCGGTCACGTGTATGAACACCGGGACCTGTGGCGTAGGGTGTTGTGTCATGGGTAATGTTCCCAGTCTATGTATGGGTGCTTGGCGTCACCCAATACGGTGCTGTTGTGAGAGCATGCACACTCACCAGTGTCCTCAGGACGGCTGTGCAGGTATCCTGGATTTGGGAGGGTGGTCTGTAGCATGCAACAAACTGTAGGGCGGTCCTACCCATGGTTAATTGCACCTGGATATTTCCCGCTGCAACGGCCACGTCTGTGGCATGGCGGGTTGCTGTTGTGTGGCTGGGCACACCACGGCGGTCCACATTCTGCCACCCATGCTGTTGCACCATGTGTATGCATGTGTGCTCTGTGCCGAGTCTAAGTGTCTGAGCATGCCCAGTAAGCAGTTGTGTAGATGGACACACAGTACAGTGCACACTGCGCCCGACTGCAGTAATACCCCGGGTGCATGCCTGTATCCCCTTCGCAACGGCCACGTCTGTGCCATGGCTGGGTTGCTGTTGTGTGGCTGGACACACACGACGGTCCACATTCTGCCACCCATGCTGTTGCTCCATGTGTATGCATGTCTGCTCTGTGCCGAGTCTAAGTGTCTGAGCATGCCCAGTAAGCAGCTGTGTAGATAGACACACAGGACAGTGCACACCGCGCCCGACTGCGTTGATACCCCGTGAGCATGTCTGTCTCCCCTTTGCAACCGCTAGGTGTGGGAGGCATGGCCAGTACACCCGCCGGGGGTACACACGACAGTCGTCACCGATGTCTGCAACTGGGCGTGTAGCCATGGCCAATGGCATCCTGTATAGCCATGGTGACCATCCAGGTGACACATATGTGGCTGTCATGCCACATTGGCTGCCTACATCCTGCACGACGGATGCCCTCCCATAGGGTAAAGTGTCATGTGGTGCATCCCGTATTCCTGTCGTGATGTACTGATCACTAGTTATTTGGTATTCCCGACTGCAGCACTAACGTGTTACTGTACGGCCACCTTGGGATGGTAACAGGCTGCGTGACTGCGCACTCTGTCTTCATTCCCTATCGGACGCATTGCCTCTGCAGATGATACCACCCACCTAGGGGTATGCCTCCTGACAGTGCTGTGCTCAGTAATCCCGTTAACGTGTTCTGTAAGTGCTTCATGCTGTAGTGAGTTCATGTAGGTAGGCGTAGGTTCGACTCTCGGCCCTTGTGTGTGTGTGTGTGTGTGTGTGTGTGTGTGTGTGTGTGTGTGTGTGTTTCCAGCTGCCTCTGCAGATGAACTAGCTTTAGGCGCCGCAACACATACCTCGGCTATTGCCGGCTATTGTCTTACAAGTGATGTCACCCGCCTAGAAGTATGCCTCTGACAGCGCTGTGCTCAGTAAACTTCGGTAGCGTTCTGTAAATGCTTCATACTGTAGTGAAATCATGTAGATAGGCGTAGGTTCGACTCCCGGCCCTTGCGTGTGTGTGTGTGTGTGTGTGTGTGTTTCCAGCTGCCTCTGCAGATGAACTAGCTTTTAGGCGGCTTAACACATACCTCGGCTATTGCCGGCTATTGTCTTACAAGTGATGTCACCCGCCTAGAAGTATGCCTCTGACAGCGCTGTGCTCAGTAAACTCGGTAGCGTTCTGTAAATGCTTCATACTGTAGTGAAATCATGTAGATAGGCGTAGGTTCGACTCCCGGCCCTTCCGTGTGTGTGTGTGTGTGTGTGTTTCCAGCTGCCTCTGCAGATGAACTAGCTTTTAGATGCTCCGCAACACATACCTCGGCTATTGCCGGCTATTGTCTTACAAGTGATGTCACCCGCCTAGAAGTATGCCTCTGACAGCGCTGTGCTCAGTAAACTTGGTAGCGCATTCTGTAAATGCTTCATACTGTAGTGAAATCATGTAGATAGGCGTAGGTTCGACTCCCGGCCCTTCCGTGTGTGTGTGTGTGTGTGTGTGTGTTTCCAGCTGCCTCTGCAGATGAACTAGCTTTTAGACGCTTCGCAACACATACCTCGGCTATTGCCGGCTATTGTCTTACAAGTGATGTCACCCGCCTAGAAGTATGCCTCTGACAGCGCTGTGCTCAGTAAACTCGGTAGCGCGTTCTGTAAATGCTTCATACTGTAGTGAAATCATGTAGATAGGCGTAGGTTCGACTCCTGGCCCTTCCGTGTGTGTGTGTGTGTTTCCAGCTGCCTCTGCAGATGAACTAGCTTTTAGACGCTTGACACATACCTCGGCTATTGCCGGCTATTGTCTTACAAGTGATGTCACCCGCCTAGAAGTATGCCTCTGACAGCGCTGTGCTCAGTAAACTTCGGTAGCGTTCTGTAAATGCTTCATACTGTAGTGAGATCATGTAGATAGGCGTAGGTTCGAATCCGGCCCTTCCGTGTGTGTGTGTGTGTGTGTATTTCCAGCTGCCTCTGCAGATGAACTAGCTTTTAGGCGGCTTCACAACACGTACCCCGGCTATTGCCGGCTATTGTCTTACAAGTGATGTCACCCGCCTAGAAGTATGCCTCTGACAGCGCTGTGCTCAGTAAACTTCGGTAGCGTTCTGTAAATGCTTCATACTGTAGTGAGATCATGTAGATAGGCGTAGGTTCGACTCCCGGCCCTTCCGTGTGTGTGTGTGTGTGTGTGTTTCCAACTGCCTCTGCAGATGAACTAGCTTTTAGGCGGCTTACAACACATACCTCGGCTATTGCCGGCTATTGTCTTACAAGTGATGTCACCCGCCTAGAAGTATGCCTCTGACAGCGCTGTGCTCAGTAAACTTGGTAGCGTTCTGTAAATGCTTCATACTGTAGTGAGATCATGTAGATAGGCGTAGGTTCGACTCACGGCCCTTCCGTGTGTGTATGTGTGTGTGTTTCCAACTGCCTCTGCAGATGAACTAGCTTTTAGGCGGCTTACAACACATACCTCGGCTATTGCCGGCTATTGTCTTACAAGTGATGTCACCCGCCTAGAAGTATGCCTCTGACAGCGCTGTGCTCAGTAAACTTGGTAGCGCGTTCTGTAAATGCTTCATACTGTAGTGAGATCATGTAGATAGGCGTAGGTTCGACTCCCGGCCCTTCCGTGTGTGTGTGTGTGTGTTTCCAGCTGCCTCTGCAGATGAACTAGCTTTAGGCGCTTGCAACACATACCTCGGCTATCAGCGGCCATTCCTTTATGGATGTTGCCACCCACCTGTACATGTGCCTCTGCTGGTGGTGTGCTCGGTGGTCCACGTAGCACATTCCATACCTGTGTTATGCGTTTGTGCGTTTGGGTATGTGGGTGTGTGGTCAAACAACATGCCTGCCACATGTGTGTGTGTGTCCATGCTCCCAGCTGCATGGGTTCATATGGTATTGCCTTGTGGTTTACGCATAACACACCTATCCTGCCACCATCCCTGTGTTTCTGGATGGCGGTATGCAGTTCGTGTATCGCTTGTGTGCCTGTTGTGGTCGGCGACCACCGTGGCGTGATCTCCACGTACACCATGCTATGGTGTGCTGGGGTGATGCTGTGTACATGACACACCTGGGCCTGCCACATGTGTCCGTCTGTATCTCTGTCATTGTATATCTACGTACCTATGTTGTGGCCGTACTGCTGCTCTAGCATGGGCGGCTGTCCTTCCCATGTATCACATATTTGCACAGGAGACACATATGACTGTGGTCCGTTGCGTATCCACTCATTGTCCATGCACTGTCCGTATTCCAGAACACCGTATTGACATCTGCTGGATATCGTAACACACAGCTATCCTTGCTGTCCTGGCAGTGTACCCGTACACGCCATACACCTTGTGTGTACTTGGCTAGTTATGGTGTGTGTATGTCTACCTGTGCTGTATGCATGGTTGTGTGTGTGTCCCGCTACAGCCATCTGTGCATGTGTCGCCACCATGGCTAATCCTTGTGGACCGCAGTTTCATGTGCATGTCTGCACATACCTGCAGACTGTACTACCCCTCCTACGGCTGCGGACTTAGATCGACTGCTGCCCTAGGCTGTAGGGCTCCTTGGCGCCCACCACCACAGCACATGGTGCCCCATCATGGTATACCTACATGACACACCTACTAGACAGGTGGCCCTAGTAGTGCGGCGCCCTGGCCAGCCGCAGGAATGCTGTGCGCCTACGGCGGATGTGGGCAGATCACAAGGCATACATCTACATTCGGCGTTTCACGATGTCAGGTTGTAATACCAGAGGGGACCTCATCAGCTATGCTATAGTATGCGGATCTATTTGGTTTAGTAGGTGGAGGGTTCCCACACACCAGGGCTGACCGATGGAACACTGATGAGGCCTCTTTTGAGAGGCAGGTGGAGCAAGCCCCGTAACATGGATGTAGTTTAGGTACAGATGTAGGGTTAGCACACATTCGTCCACTCATTCAGTTCTGTACGCTGTATTACAGTGATATGCTGTGCATATCTGCCATATACATTGTTAGATCATTCAATGATGAGTATTGGCATAGTACAATATCATATGATACATGTGTTAATAGGATGCCTTCTGAGGTGTTAACATATGTGTGTGTGGTAAACATTGCGTCTGTGCTTTCTATGCTGTGGTTACATGTTCATTGTTTGCACAGAAGGTAACACATGGAAGTGTAAGGGGGGATATATAAAGCCTGGGCGCGTCTATGTTATGTGTACGTCTCACGGGCGTCACGGGTGATAAGCGCTGACATGTCTATGGAGTAACCTTTGGATACCACATGTGACCTGTCGTGGATGAAACGTCTACGTTGACTGTATCATCTACCTATGTGTGTCGTGCTTTGTGTGCCATAAGGTGCCAGCGGGTCTTTGATGTGGATTATGTGTATTCCATGGTCAATTGACATTAACAGTATTACTTCACAGAAGGATGTCCTTCATTGGTGGGGCGTCATAGTTTCATCATCGTGTGGCTTTCCTAGCTGGCGTTGATATTGTGCCATTGGTATGTGTTCCACAGGTCACCCATGTCTCCAGCGATGCGGGGCGTGTGAACCCATTCGGTGCTGGCATATTGACAGCTGTATACGCCGGTATTGGCACAGCGGTCTGGCTTTGTATGTGGAGTGTCTACTGGTTTCCCCATCTGTATTACCTGTGTTATGCCTCACTGCAGCTGTGTGGTTACACCAAGTTCGCGGTTATGGGTGCCATCTCGGTCCTACGCTTGTCCATCCCTCGCGAGTGTCTACTGGACACTGGTATGGAGCAGTACACATTTCACACCTGCATTTCGCATTAGGCGGTGGATGCTTTGCACTATCAGTGGGGAGTAAGGCGTGCTACTCCCACATCCCTCCCATGGTGCGGGACAGCGTATTATCTGCCAAACAACACCGAGCCCGTTACTGCATACCCAGGATCCCATGGATGCAGCCCTCGGCGGTACCCATTACACATCCTGCATGTGTGCGGGAATGGGATGTGGTCGCACATCTATGGGCTCTACAATATGGGAATATCTGTACATATGTCACGCCCTCTGTGGACAGCTGTCATCAACCCTGAACACGCTGGGGGTGCATATGTCTGGCTGTACCGTGAACACGGCTGTCAGTTATTTCGGGTCTCGATCGTGGCTGGTTGACATTGCGTACGGATGAATCTCTGGGGCCCTACTATGAACACCATTGTGCACATGTACAGTGTAGACCTTGTTGGACTGTGTCCATCTGGCTAGTGGGTTTGACCGCTGCTGTATGTTCCCCCATCAGCGGATGTGTGGTTGCTACCCATATTATGTAGTGCTACGTTGACCAGGGTATTCTAAACCGAAACCGGATGGTGTAGATCCAATGATGCAGGCTAGGAGAAGCTTTAGGTCATCCTCAATGTCCCATTAGGATATGTCCGCCACAGTATCGGCACGGACACAACCAAAGAATGTAGATCCTATTAAATCATTGGCGGATGTTCTTCATAAGCGTGAACGCCATAGTGTCAGGATCCTATGACTTTCCCACTTAACGTTGTTGGTGTGCCGTTAGTATGTGTTCCACAGGTCGGCCATGTGTTCCAGCGGTATAGTAGCGAGTGATCCCCATTCACCTTCTAGCAGATTGGGTGCTGTGTATGCGGTATTACGCGGCGGTCTGACATCGTATGTGGAGTCTCTACTGTAGTCCCTATCTGTATTCCTGTGTTGTGCCTTACCACAGCTGTGTGATTCCACCAGGTTTGCATTTATGGGTGACATCTTGGCGTACGATTGTCCATCCATGGGAACTGTCAATGGACACTGGTATAGTGCTGTACACATTTCACAGCTGCATTTAGCATTCTCCGGTGGGTGATTTGCATAATTAGTGCGGAGTAACGCATGTGCCATACCCACATCCCTCACGAGGCGGGACAGCGGATCATCTGCCAATCAACACGAGACCCATGTCTGCATACCCACGATCCCATGGCTGCAGCCCTCGACAGTCCGCATTGCACATCCTCCACGTGTGGGGGAATGGGATGTGGGCGCACCTGTATGGACTGGACAATCTGGGGATTCATGTGCATATCACCTGCAGTTCATGGACAGTTGTCATTAACCTTGGACACGCTGGTGGTGTATATATGTAGCTGTGCCGTAGTCACGGCTGCCGCTTCATCTGGGTCTCCCGCTCCAAGCAGGTTGCATTGCGTAAGGATAAATTTTGGGTCCTACACTGGACACCAGTGTGCATATGTAAAGTGTAGAACATAGTGGACTGTGTCCATCTGAGCAGTGTGTTTGACTTCTGCTGCATGTCCAGCAGTCACGGATGTCTGTTTGAGTACCCATATTATGTAGTGCTACGTAAACCGGGTCTTCCGCCACTGAACCCAAATGGTGTAGTTCCCATGATGCAGGCTAACAATTGCTTTCACTAATCCGCAGATATCCCATTGGGACATTCCGCCTCTGTATTGTCACATTAACACGAAGAAACCATGTATAACCTATTGATTCATTGCAGGATGTTCTTTATATGTGTATGCGCCATAGCTTTAACATCCTATACCCTTTCTATTTGGCGTTGTTGGTGTGCCATTAGTATGTGTTCCATGGGTCGCCCATTTGTTCAGCGGTATGGCAGCGGTGATCACCATTCACTTGCTGGGAAAAGAGTGCTGTGTGCGCGGTATTCGCACAGCGGTCTGACTTTGTATGTGGAGTCTCTACTGTAGTCCCTATCTGTATTCCCTGTGTTTTGCCTTACTACAGCTGTGTGATCCCAGCAGATGTGCTGTTATGGGTGCCATCTTGACCCGAGCGTTTGTCCGTCCATGGGGAATGGCTACTGGACACTGGTAGAGGGCTGTACACATATCACAGCTGCATTTAGCATTCTCCGGTGGATGATTTGCATTATTATTGTGGAGTAACATGTGCTATACCCACATACCTCCCACGGGGCGGTACGACGGATTATCTGCCAATCGACACACAGCCCCATTTCTGCATACCCACGATCCCATGTCTGCAACCCTCGACGGTACCCATTGCACATCCTCCATGTATGCGTGAATGGGATGCGGACGCACGTCTATGGACTCGGCAACCTGGGGAGTCCGATCCATATGTCCTGCATGTCATGGACACTTGTCATCAACCTTGAAAATGCTGGTGGTGCACATATGTGGCTGTGCCGTAGTCACGGCTATCAGGTCTTCTGGTTCTCTAGATCGCCGCCTGTTCACATTGCATTCGGATAATTTTTGGGTCCTACAATGGACACCAATGTGCATATGTCAAGTGTAGAACCTATTGTACTGTGTCCATCTGGCCAGTGGGTCTGACTGCTGCCGTATGTTCAGCAATCACGGATGTCTGTTTGAGTACCCATATTATGTAGTGCTACGTGAACTGGGTTATCCGCCACTGTACCCAAATGGTGTAATTCCAATGTTGCAAGCTAACAATTGCTTTCACCTATCTGCAGATATCCCATTGGGACACTCCAGCCTCTGTATTGTCAACTTTACACGAGCGAAACATGTAGATCCTATTAATTCATTGAAGGATGTTCTTTATATGTGGAGTGCGCCATAGCTTAACCATCCTATAACCATCCTAGTTCACGTTGTGGGCGTGCCATCAGTATGTGTTCCATGAGTCGCACATTTGTTCCGCGGTATGCAAGCGAGTGATCCCCAGTCACTTGCTGGCAGGTTGAAGCTGTGTGCGCCGGTATTACGCGGCGGTCTGACTTTGTATGGGGAGTGTCTACTGTACTCCCTATCTGTATTTCCTGTGTTATGCCTTACTGCAGCTGTGTAATTCCACCAGGTTTCCAGTTATGGGTGCCATCTTGGTCGTACACCTGTCCATCCATGGGAATTGCCTACTGGACAGTAATATAGGGCTGTACACATTTCACACCTGCTTTTACCATTATCTGGTGGATGCTTTGCATCATTGGTGGGAGTAAGGCAGGCTATACCCACATCCCTCCCACAGGCGGGACAACGGATTATCTGCCAAACAACACAGAGCCCCAATTTTGCATACCCAGGATCCCATGGCTGCAACCCTCCACGGTACCCATTACACATCCTTCATGTGTGCGGGACTGGGATGTGGACTCACTTATATGGACACGACAATCTGTGGATTTCTGTTCATATGTCCTGCATTTCATGGACAGTTGTCATCAACCTTGAACACGCTGGTGGTGCATATGTATAGCTGTGCCGTAGTCACGGCTGTACACCGTCTGGGTCGACCGCAGCTGTTTCATGTCTCAAATGGGTAAATTTTTGGAGTCCTACAATGGACACCAATGTGCATATGTAAAGTGTAGATCGTGTTGGACTGTCAACATCTGGCCAGTATGTTCCCCAATCACGGATGTCTGTTAAGCCTACCCATATTATGTATTACTTGGCCTATCCATATCCACGTGCCAGTAAGCGTAAATACAGCAAACCTTTAGTCCTGGTCATCTTCATAAAAGACATCCTTGAACATATATCAGGCCACATCGGACAATGTCAGAAGCGATACACTCCACAGTCAAATCTTACTGAGATCTTTCACCCACTAACATGGGTCATCGTCGAATCTGAAATACATTACATAGTCGTCCCTTATACACTTCCTTCAGAGTCAGTTTAAAGTCAATTAATCAGTAAACCTGCTCATAGTTAAGTGGACAGTGCTCCATGTCTTGAAGATAACGTGACATATACAAGTCAGTGTTGCATACATTACTTAATGGAAACAATAATACAACAACAATGTGTTTATATAACTACAATATTGGTCAATACAATCAGTATATTGACACATAGTTGATAATTGTTGTGAGTAAACCTTAGAATGTAGTGTGTTGATCATGGTATGAAATATCAATGTGTATAACTGTTGCATTACGATTCCAAAGCATGGAATCAATAAGTACAATTGAAGCATAATATGTATAAATATGAATGTAAATGAAAGTCACAATGTTACGTGTGAATATGACTGTATCATAACTATATCAATATGAAATGGAATGAACTGTAGTTGTTTACATCTTCTTTCCGGTGACAAATCTATGTCCATCGTCATATATCACGGGCCGTCGGGCTGCTGTGTGTAGATGTATACATGTGAACCCCTCGTTTCATACCTTTCTTTGTTACTGTCTGTGGATTACCTGTGTACACACATCAATTACCATGCCATACCTTTCCGCTGTACAGGTTCTGGCATGGTGTATGGCTGGTTGGCCCTCAATCTTGCTGTGTGTTACATTGACCAGTGTCTATCTGGCAATTCGCTGGCGTGTCATGTGTGACCTTCTTGCTTCTTTAGGGACCTGATCCCATAATTGTGGCGATGCTTCCACCGGCCATATATCTGTCTGTCGTCTGGGATCTGTGTGTAACCAGTCCTTTCAGGACACGTTCTATTGTTGTTCTTTTTTGTTTACATATATGAGTACTTTGGTATGTTGTGCTATGATTGTGTGTGGGGCATTTTTCCACGGGCCTCTGCTGACACTGGACATATATCCAGCTAAGCGTAGCCGGTCAACAAGTGTGAGCCAACTGGGCGCAATTCGATGCAGGGGCACCTTCTGACAAGTGGGTCGGGTTACTGATGCATACCGTCATCAATCCATACTACTAACACATCGTTATTCTATCCACATTCTATGTTTGTCTCATCACATAGCGTGTGTTTCTCACTATTTCTAACGGTACTTTACATGGCATTGCCCGATTCCATACTTTCAGAGGCTGACATTTATGAGACCTGTCGGGTTCCCGTGGAGGACACATCCTTAACCTGCCCTGCTTGAGGGATCACACGCTGCAGCGCGTGCATTTCCTAATTGTGGTTTCTGGCGCGGCGCACATGCATACCCGTGTTCTGTCTCCATATGTTTACTGGCCTGTGTGGTTACGTGGTCTGTGTTAGTTGTGACTATTCGGTAACATATCTGTGATCCGGTTGGCCGGACGTGTCGCGAGCATACGTACACCTTTATACATGTAACAGTCTTTGCAGCATGGGCGCATTACGTACCGTTCACATTTATATGTTCCATAGTCGTAATTCAAACAGGACTGCATTCACGTTTGCGGTTACTGTGACCACTACCGTTAGCTGTTGGTGTCATTAATATGCATACCCATGGTACTTAGCTACATTTACATATCCCCCACCCCACCCCGCACTCACGCCGCGTCACTGGCATCCCTTCTCCTGCTGGGAAAGGTGCGGTACTACATGTTAAACATTCCTTATTCCCTCCGTTCATGGCCCAGGATGCATATGTCTTGACCGCAGGGATGTTCAGATCACAGGGGCTTATATCCCCTAGCATACAGGCCTTGATGGTCAGGGTGTCCCTGTGGTGCTTTGGGTTTGCTCTTGTCCGCCCAGTGTGCGGAACTGCCCTGACCGTGTCATGCGAATGTTAGATGAGTCACATGGCCACGGTTTGTCCGTGTCTATGATACCATGTCCCCCATAATTCCTAACCGTGTGCGTGATTGGCGGCGTACCCGTTGTCGATGTTGTTATAGTAATTGAACACGGTCTGGTCGAGCGGACCTATTTCCATTAGTAACCCTCGGTATTCATGACCTGTCTAGCCATATTACATGGGTTTAATATTGCGTGATGGCTTTCACTGAGCCACGGACATGTCCGTTGCTTAGTTTAGGCCAGTCCGGCTCTGCTACACACATTTAACATGGCGGAACAGGTTGAACAACTCAACAGCGGGGACATCGGCCTCTCCGTCGCTGTTTAGTATTGAATCGCTATGTTGACTTTGTTTCACAGAAGCGAGACAGTGTCGACATTAGTAGCGGACATCTCGCGCAATGCGTCCACACCGCCCGGGTGGCGTATGTCGGCGTTTAGGCGGCGGACAGGCATTATGCTGTGCCATTATGTCTGGGGAATATATGGTTTCTTGCCATAGATGATATGTCATACTAGCAATGACCAGCGTCTCGGTCTGGGTACTGCTGTACTTACCGACGGCAAGACTGGCCTTAGGACAACTGCTGCCCTAGGCAGAAGTACTCCATGCTGCCACCGCCACATCATCCGCTAACCCGTCCTGGTCTACCTACACAAAATAAAGGCTTGAAAGGTAGAGCGGCGCCCTAGGAGGCTGCCTAGTTGGCCTATGCATAAGGCCGCATATGTGTGTGGTCCCTCGGGCGTCGGACTCGGGAACGCACCACGTCTGCCGTGAGTATATCTAGCATTACCCACATCCAGGCGTGGTTTATTGCTATGATGTTCCACACCTGTGTTTGGACAACCTACAATAGCTTCTGCTATTGGCATGCAATGCTGTGTGTGGTGTCGGTTACCATACATATACCTTTCTCAAAAGCCGAATTTACACTTCTGAACACTACTGTGGTCTCCTTTGAGGCCCCTGAGCCAGTGGTAAACATTACTCAAACCGCTGAATTACGTACATATGCCTTCCACCAGCACCTACAGGACTGCATGAGTCAGGCAATCCCATACAAAACTGAGACTCTTTGTACCAAAGCCAAGCATCCAGTCTGGTGGACCCCAGCCATGAACAAGCTCTAGAACGACTGGAGGTAGCTACTACAAGATAGAGTGGAATACTTGTAAGGTAAGACACCCTTGCTCATTGTATGTGAAAACCTACAGGCTGTCAGGAAATCATCCAGGGGAAATTCAACAGAGAAATCAACAAGAACTCGACAGACAATCATAAGGCCTTCTTTAGCTATGTTGAACACCTGGGAGGACACTCCCAGATATGCTCACACTGGGTTCAGAATGATGTGAGGATGACTGAACCTACACACATTGCCAACATAATGGACGACAGGTTCGGTGCTAACTTCTCCCCCCCCCCTCACCCCACATGGAGAGATATCTATACCAGAGGATTGTAGATCCTGGAACTTCTGTGACACACAGGTGTGAAATGCTCTCTCCAAGGCAGTAAACACAGCATCCATGGGACCAGATGGTGTCCCAGCTGTGTACTCCATGAACTCAATGGGGAATTAAACCCACAGTTAGGACAGCTGTTTAACCGTAGCCTCACCTCAGGATACGTACCCAAGTAGTGGCACAAGGCAACTGTAGTCCCACTTCACAAGGATGGTGCATTCACTGACCCTGGTAATTACCATCCCATTAGCTTGACAAGCCTTATCTGCAAAGCCATGGAGAAGGATCATGATGGAAGTCATACATAATGACATAGGGGACTTGCATACTTTGGATCCAACCCAGTTTTGCTTGGTCAAATACAGATCATGCCTTTTAAGCGTGTCTGACTTTTTAGGATCAGTCACCAAGGCCATTGATGAGGGCAAAGCAGTCCATACAGCCTACCTAGACCTGGCAAAGGCCTTCAACACAATACCACCCTCAGGTATCATTGATAAACCCGTCTGCTTGAATGTAAATACATACTTTGCCAGAGGTTGCAAACTAACTAAGTGACAGAACCCACGGTCATAGTTGCTGGCGCCATGTCATACTCACAGCCAGTCACAGGTGTTGTCCCACGGGCTCAGTCCTGGGTCCACTATTTTTCGCATCTACATTTCAAAGTACAAGCAAACACAGGGGTTATGGCTGACAATGTTTGCAGATGACTGCAAACCGGGTGCCATAGTCGGACACACATCTGACACAGATATCCTTCAGAAGGGCCTCACAGCTATGGATAACTGGTGCCAGAGACATGGCCTACAGCTAAATGCCAGAAAATGCATAGTCATACCCTTCGGGAAGAATGAGGTTACCCCTAGCTACCATATAGGTGGCAATCCACTGAGCACAGAGGGAGTTACCAGGGATCTGGGGACCCGTGTTGTCGGTAACCGTTTGTTCGACACACACATTGCTAACGTAGTTAGATAGACCTTCTACATTGGCCACCTGATCATGAAGGCATTCACATCTACATCAGGGGAGGTCATTGTCCCCTTGTACTCATCACTCATTACACCTATGATTGAGTACAATGCCCGTTCAGAATGTCTGTGACCCGACACCTGCAGCAGCTGGAAAGGCCCGACAGTTCATCCACAAACAGATGCAGGGTCTCAGGAATATGTGTTATGCTGACCAACTGAAAGGGTTCCATCCCTATATCGTCGCATACCACTTGCCCAGAGGTGACCTGTGCCTGGCATCCAAGGCCAGGCCGAACCAGTTGATGACTATGCTTCACCTAAAGAATCTAGATCCCTCAGAATCACAAGGGCAGGTGGCGTACACCTTGGCACTGTCATTAATAGAACGTGCTGGTGGGACACATTCATCACCCAGACACTCACTATGCTGTGGAACAACATCCCAGTACATGTGAGACAGAGCACCTGGCTGGCCTTGTTTTAGTATTTTGACAAGGATGTCTGAATTGCTTTATTCAACTAACCTTGTAAATGAATATTTACTTTACCACATTTTTAATCTTTACATTCCATTGATATATTTTACATTAGTCATAATCATAGTGTTTATCTCTATATATTAGGGTTCATTTATATTACTAGGTGTCTCTACTTCTATTAATATATTGGCACAATCCTAGAACATATATATGTAGCGTATACACTCAGACACTTGGAAAACATTATGTTGGGTCTTCTTTCATATTAATACATATAGTATTATTTTCGCGGAAGAATGTACATGTTGAAGCAATGTCTGATTTACTCACTGTGTGCAATCTGTAACCAGAGTAGACTTTTTAGCTTGTTTGCCTTTAAGGCATTTAATTAATACTTAGCACATCTTATTTACTGCCCAATTAAGGGTTTTAAATGTAGTAAATTGAACTGCATTGTATGTATTCTGAAGAAGTCTGCTTATGAAGCAGGCGAAGAGCGCTGCAATAAACTATGGTGACTGCATTTATTTCCTGGTGGGGTGTGGTCACCGGCCGTTTCTACAGTACCTCATTTTTGCTTTGGACTTTCTCATCTGGGTCTCTGTGTTATTTGTATGGGGAATGTCAAGTGTAGTCCCTATGTGTATTACCTGTGTAATGCCTTACTGCGGCAGTGTAATTCCACGGGTTTGCAGTTAGGCGCATTCTTGTTCATCCGCTTGTCCATCCATGTGAATTGCCTACTGGACACTGGTATAGGGCTGTACACATTTCACGCCTGCATTTAGCATTCTCCGGTGGATGCTTTGCATTATTAGTAGGGAGTAAGGCAGGTACTACCCCCACATCCCTCCCAGGCGGGACAACGGATTATCTGCCAGACAACACAGAGCCCCATTTCTGCATACCCAAAATCCCATGGCTGCAACCCTCGACAGTACCCATTACACATCCTTCATGCGTGCGGGACTGGGATGTGGGCCTTTTATGTATGGACACGTCGATCTGGGTATTTCTGTTCATATGTCCTGCATTTCATGGACTCTTGTCAGCAACCTTAAACACGCTGGTGGTGCATATGTCTAACTGTGCCGTAGTCACGGCTATATCATCGTCTGTTGTTCGGACACGGCTGGAGTGGGTTCTGTGAGAATGTATTTTGGGTCCTTCAATGGACACCAATGTGCATATGTCAAGTTAGATGTTGCTGGACTGTGTCCAACTGGCCAGTGCTTTTCACTGCTGCTGTATGTTCCCCAATCGCGGATGTCTGTTTGACTACCCATTCTACGTGGTGCTACGTAACCAGGTGATTTAGTACTGTGAACAAATGTTATACATCCAAAGATGCTGGTTAGCAACTGCTTCAAATAAACCTCAGACATCCCAATAGGACATATCCGTCACTGTATTTTCAACATAACACCACTGGAACATGTTGATCACCTATGTATTCATTTAACCATGTTGTCTTCATAGGTGGGAATGCCATAGTTTACATATCCTACTTGGCGTTGTGGGTGTGCCATTAGTATGTGTTCCACAGGTCGCACATCTGTTCCGCTGTATGGTAGCGGGTGCTCCTCATTTTGTTGCTGGCAGATTGAGTGCTGTATGCGGTGTTGGCACGGCGGTCCAACTTTGTATGTGGAATGTCAACTGTAGTCCCTATGTATATTTCCTGTGTTATGCCTTACAGCGGCTGTGTAATTTCCCGGGTTTGCAGTTGTGGCTGCCATCTTGGCCGTGCGGCTTGTCCATCCATGAGAATTGCCTACTGGACACTAGTATAGGGCTGTACACATTTCACACCTGCATTTAGCATTCTCCGGTGGATGGTTTGCATTATTAGTGGAGAGTAAGGCAGGTGCTACGCACATCCCTCCCACGGGCGGGACAAAGGATTACCTGCGAAACAACACCGAGCCCAGTTTCTACATACCCAGGATCCCTTGACTGCAACAGTCGACAGTACCCATTACACATCCTTCATGTGTGCGGGACTGTGATGTGGGCGCACTTCTATGGACCGGTACCCTGGGTATTTCTGTGCATATGTGCTGCATTTCATGGACAGCTATCATCAACATTAAACACTTGCGGTGCATATGTGTGGCTGTGGCGTGGTCACGACAATGAGTTCATGTAGGTGATGATGGAAGCGGGCGCATTCCTTGAATAAATTTTGGGACCTACAATGGACACCACTGTGCATATGTAAAGTGTAGAGCTTGTCGGACTGTGTCCTTGTGGCCAGTGGGTTTGACTGATGCTGTGTGTTCAACAATCGCGGATGTCTGCTTGACTACCCATACTGTGTAGTGCTACAGGAACCATGTTTTCGAGACCAGAACCCAATGGTGTACATCCAATGTTGCAGGTTAACAACCGCTTTAATTAATCCCCAGAGGTCACGGTTGGGAGGTATCGCCACTTTATTGTCGGAACAACACCTCCAGACTAGGTAAATCACGGGAACTTTAGCCGGTCTTACCGCCATTTGCAATTGTAATTAGCAGACACGTGTCAATACATGTATGATAATACATATAATCTATGTTATTTGGACAATGGCTTCTGCTATTGGCATCCGTTGCTGTGAGTGTTGCCGGTTACCATACACATTGCTTGCTCAGAGGCAGACTTCCCAATTCTGCACACTACTGTGGTCTCCTTTAAGGACCCTGAGCCAGTGGTCGACAGTACTGCAGCCACTGCATCACTCACATATGCCGTCTACCAGTACCTACAGGACTGCATGAACCAGGCATTCCCTTACCCAACTGTGGTTCATTGTACCAATGCCAAGCATCCAGTGTGGTGTACCCCAGCCATACACAGGCTGTACAACAAGAGGAGGTGGCTACTACAAGGCGGAGCAGACACCTTGTGAGGTATGACACCCTTGGTCATCATATGTGTAGAGCTACATGCTGTCATGACATGGTCCAGGGCACGTTCCACAGATATACCTACATGGACCTGGCTGACAATCATACCACCTTCATTTGCTATGCTCGACACCTGGGAGGTCACTCCCACATATGCTCTGACTGGGTTCACGAAGATGTGGAGTTTACTCAACATACACACATTGCCAAAATACGGGCTGACAAGTTCGGTGAGGACATCTCCACACCCTCCCCCCCACATGAGGAGATGTCTGTACCAGTGGTTTGTGGTCCCCAAATGTTCTGTGACACACGGGTGGGACATGCTCTCTCCAGGGTAGTGGACATAGCATCCATGAGACCAGCTGGTGACCCGACTGTGTACTCCACTATCTCATTGAGGAATTAGACCCACAGTTAGGACAGCTATTTCTTTGTAGCCTCACCTCAGGTAGCATTACCCAGGTTGTGTCGCACGGCAACTGTAGTCCCACGTCACAGGGCCAATGCCTCCACTGACCCTGGTTATTACTGTCCCATTACCATGAGGAGACCTATCTGCAAAGACATGGGGAGGGATCATACTGCGGCTCGTAGATGAAGGCATAGGGGACATGCATACTTTGCATCCAACACGGTTTGGCTTGTTCAGGGCCGGTTCATGCCTTTAAAGCATGGTTGACATTTTGGGACAGTCACGAGGCCATTGATGGGGTCTTGCAGTCCATACAGCCTACCTCGACCTGGCAAAGGCCTTCAACACATTACCCCCTCAGGTATCGTTGATAAACCCATTGGCTGGGATGTGAACACGTACATCACAGGATGTGTTGTAAACTGTCTATGTGACACAACCCACGCGGTCATAGTTGCTGGCAGCATGTCAGACCTACTGCCTGTCATAGCGGTGTCCCATGGGGCCCTTTCCTGGGTCCACTCCTCTCATACATCTACATTTCCACAGTACAGGCACACACAGGGGTGTTATGGGCAACATTGTTTGTAGATGACTGCGAAACAGGTGCCATAGTGGGACGGACATCTGACACAGATATCCTTCAAAGGGGCCTCCCAGATATGCATATCTGCTGTCAGGGACATGTCCCACAGCTAAATGCTAAGTAATGCAACATCATACCTGTCGAGGAGTACTAGGTCACCCCTGTCCAGCATATAGGTGGCTGTCCACTGGCGCAGGGGTGATTACCAGGGATCAGGGGACAGAGTTTGTCGGTCACCATTCGTTCAACACACGTTGCTATCGTGGTTCGGTGGGACTTCTACATTGCCCACCTGTTTGTGCAGGGATTCACATCTACATCAGGGTAGGTCATTGTCTCCTTGTACCCATTACGTGTTACACCTATGATTTACTACATTGCCCCATTCGGAGGTATCTGACCCAACACCTACAGCAGCTGGGAAGGCCTCATAGGTTAATTGTCATACAGATGCAGGGTGACATGGATTTGTGTAATGCTGCCCCACTTGTAGGACCCTGCCCCATTCAGTCACATACCTGTTGTTTAGTGTTGACCTGTGCCTGACATACGAGGCCATGTCAACCCATATGTCATGTCTATGCTTCACCTACTGTATCTGCATCCCTCAGAACCACAAGGGCAGGTGACATGAACCTTGTCACGGTCATTAATGGGATGTGTTGGAGTGACACATATGTCACCCGGACACTCACAATGCTGTGGATCTACATCGCAGTACATGTGAGACAGAGATCCTTCCTAGCCTTGTTCGGGGTATGTTGTCCATTGGATGGGGAATTGCAGATATAGGCCGGGGATTACATCATTATCACTGCTTGACAGAGGTACAGCAATATCATAAGTATTTTATCTCCGGCACAGAAGGTTGGCAAAGTAATCCTAACTATGGTGTAGGGTTATGGCTGAACCTGGGTCGATGGCCTACCCTGTACCTATGGACGTATGAACCTATATTCATAGTTTGTCCCATTTACACTTGTCTATCCCCATCCTCTTTCTCAAGTGTATATTTCTGTGGCACATGATTGTCCTCTATATTACTTGCAGGTATGCTGTCTACAGTGCACATCGTCACAGTTGATGACAGTGTATCTGTGTCCCTAACACTGTGATACTGAGGACTACCACACATCCTTCACAACATTACATGCATATGTCCATTCTATTCTTCTTTGGCCTATGGGGGGGGTGTTAAGGCAACAATTACACAAGTCCCTGTTTGTGCATGCTTCATGTTGGTGTTTGACCAGCCTCCGTTGCAGTCGTGTGTTGGACGGTAGTGTTTCTGTGTGTTTGGCATGTGTTTTATTGCGGTACATCTGTGGGAGGTGTGGTTGGCACATGTTCCTCTTTGCAGGGACACCCATCCTGGGGTTTGTGTCATGCATCTGCACTTGGCACGTGCCATATGTCCTGTACTATTCCCACAGTCGTGTATGCCTTCATGCACTACTACTGCGTGTTACTGGCTGTTTGTATGTGGTACACATGGTGATTGTGGTGGTTGGCTTGACCTATTCCCATGCTAGAACATACACATCTGTCAATTACGTTGTTTAAATCAAACTGTAACACTCATTCGTCTTTTCAAAATGACAGTCAATAACACAGGAAGCTCAGATTAACAACGTTTTACTACTGTGCACCAGGAGGCAAATAACTATGCAGTACAAGTTTAGAGTTTTGTCTTACTCTATACAAGTAACAGCTGTATGAGTATTGTGTTTACAATCATCTTTTGCACACCTTAATGATGTGGTCAGTCACAGGGCATTTACATCACTATAGTCCACAATATTGTATTCCTACAACAGTGCTAAGGTAATGCTTATTAAATGTTTTCCCATGAGGATAGCACAGCCTTGCGAGCCACATAGTCAATTAGAATGTCCTTGGTAAATTCTGCTCTGTCAAGGTTCCAAGACTGTTCAGATCCGATTGTCACTTCATTTCCTACTAGGTTCCTTTGTCTCTCTGGTGAGCAGCTGTACTCTGTCTTAGATAGAGCTCACAAGGCCATCCTCCTCAGTGGAAGGATGACAGATATACCTGTACATACATTTATTATTCTCTAACCCAGCAGATGACTAATGCTGAATGACATACACCTGCTGCACTGGTTACTGCCAGGGTCAGGGTTCAATCACACTGCAGCTACACTACAGGCAATTACATGCATGATAAGCTCTACTGCCATATTGTAAAATAGAATAATATGCATTATACACTATTTGCTTCTAAACTAGCACGTCATATATATGTTTAAATATATATTTTGCTAACATTCTCCCTCCTTTGATTGCTTCTATTCTATCCAGAAACATATACAACATTATTTCATTCCCTAGCCTCTTCCTCTCTGGAGCGTTTAACTAGGCAAGTCATTTGTTGTACATTTCAGAAAGGATTTCATTTTGTATTAACAAATACCACTACAGGTCTTGATACATAGTCTCGGTTACAGATATGTCGACAGAGTCCCTGACTAATACTTACATGCAAAGTATCCATAACAGACACATGCTCCCAATATGAGCAGAACAACACAAATGGCAATCAAGATATTCAGTATGACTGAACCCCATCCACCAAATGGTTTGTGGAAATGGTTCGTCAGTGGGTTTGGGCCTGGTTCCGCCATGGATGACACCTGCTGTATTACCTCTAGGTGGGCGTTGATATTGTTCTTATTATGTGGTACTTAGACACAGCGGTCTTCTTTGATAAGCGCCGCGTACCAATTCTCGCCGCCAGGGTGCAGTCGTCGCTATTACATTTTGTGACACAACAGTTCTCATTGCATCCAGTTCATCAGTCACAAGTTCAAGGCGAAAAGTCACATTGCTCATTCCTCCGACAGGTTTTGACAACTTCCTCTGTTCCTGATTGATTTCACTACTCCACAAGCTGGGAGTGTTCCAGCCAGGATATAACGCTGTCACTCAAGTCCATATGAGTCAATATTCCTTTATCTCTTGCAGAAGAATGGATTTTCAGAACAGCTTCCATTTCACCCACTGGATTAGTAGGTTTCTCGACTGTGTTCCCAGTTCTTGAGCTATATGTCTTATAGTTCGTTTAGTACCAGAGGCAATTGTGCAGTATGTCATGTGACTGGAGCCAGATAACCCAAAAACAACTGCGGACCAATTCTCAGGTAACCATTGATATGCTTTTTCCCACAAACAAAATAACAATATTCTACTTTACTACTGATGCGGGTTAACTCTGCATGTAACATTTTCCTGTCTATAACAGAGGACTGTTTATACAATTCAGGATGTTTCTGCACATCTTTCCACGTTGTTCTCATGAAGCTTCAATACAAATCATGAATGGTGCTACAACTAGTACTGTGATCTTTGGCTGTTATATGACATTTGTAAGACACAGTTATGTTACAAATACTCCCACCAACTTGAACTGTATCATGTTTATGAAAACAAACAATTCCTTTTTGTGTAACAGGTAAGTACAGTGCCACTTTGTCCTGTGATCTCACAGAACCTGTATCAAAGTGTAAATATTCACAAGTCTCAATCTATCCCCAAGGGGACAACATACATCGGAAGTCCTCCATATGATGTAGGTATGGCAGTACAAACACAGCAATTTAAAATGTTCATAGTCTGTACATGCACAGCGTCATGCCTAGGTATGTGTTGAAGTTTGGATGCCACTCTGTGGCCAGTTCATCACGTATCACTATTTGTATCTGTGTAGTTATATGCAGGTAAGGTCCCAGCAAATGTAAAGTCAACACAAACATGGTTAATAGGTGTATGATCAGTAGGACAGTAAACCAAATGTCTTTGGGGTTGCTTTGTATTGTTATACAGTCTGCCCGGGTGATTCAGTCTCTATGGTATATCAGCTACAAGATGAAAATCAGTTTTGTTATCTTTTACGGTTTTGAAAAATGTGAGGTGAACCCAGGGCGACCTCTCCATAAACTTTACTGCAGTAGGCGTTGCCAACAGTACCTGGTACAGACCTTCACACGTTGGACTCGGCAATTATCTTATTTGGATAACAGTGAAATACACACAGGATACTGGAGTCAGCTATGCGTCCGGCTTTGCTTGCTCTTTATCTGTAAAAGACTTTAACTGCAAAACAGTGTTATTGGTTAACAATCCTCTCATGTCACCTGCTAATGAGCCATCGACCTCCAGCTCTGCAGGCATGACAGCTTTCCACTCTGGCACATGATATGCCATTCCAAATACTACTTGAAGGGGTCAAACACTTTACATTTGGAACTGTTGTCATGCTCAGCAATGCTAGAGGTAGACAGCAAATGCAACTCGTCTGGGTGTCACCCACCAACCTCCTCAACTTATTTCTCGGGATCCCATTGTACCGCCACCAGTCATGCTGACTGTGGGTTGTACATGCAATTTATATTCATGGAAATACCAAATAATCCCCAGGTTGCTGGATTGTCTGGTTCACAAAATGTGTTCTATTGTCACTGTAGCTTCTTTACAGTATGCCAGATCTAGGGATACTTTATTTTACTGGGACCTTTGCCACTGCTGCTGCATCCGGATTCCTGGTTGGGAATGCTTCTACCCATTTTGATAATATATCTATAATCACTAAACAGTATTTCTTCCCTTCACATTTATTCAGCTGTATAAACTCCATACAAATAATATGGAACGGTTATGATGGTGTAGGTAAACCCACTCCTTCGGTTTAAATGCTCCCTGTGCATGATGTTTACTGCAAATATGACACGCTGCTCATGATGTTTGTATGTGGTTCCTAATTCCGTATGTTAGGGATATTCTGTTAACCAACTGTACCATCCGGCGTGTTGAGACATGGGGCTACCCATGGGGCAACAAAGCCGCATATCTGAATACATTAGACGTTCATATTGGCTTTCTCACTGTGGATATGTACAGTCCGTCTTTAAGGATTGCTCCTCGTCATACCGTCTGCTTTTCTGCTTTCGTAGTTGATGTTTGCATTGTTTGTAACATTTCTACATCTAGAATGTCTGAGGATTGTCATTCCTCATTCAAAAAGACACTTTCCAACTGTGAGGCTGCTTGTTTTGCAGCTGCATCAGCTCGTGCCTTACCTTTCCTACTGTTATCCTGTTGCTTTGTATGAGCTGCACATTTACAATTAGCTACTTTAGTGGGTAACTGAATGGAATCTAATGCATTCAAGATCAATTGCGCATGATTAATCGGTTTACCGGTGGATGTTATCATTCCCTATTCTTCCACTGCTGCTCATAAACATGCACTGTACAGACAACATACTGACTATCGGTATAAATGTCCACACATCAGTTTTTCGCTAGAGTACAAGCACGTGTTAAAGCTATCGATTCTGCTGCTTGAGCAGACACGTTATGCTGCAGGGGTTGGGCTTCTACAATCTCATTATCAATAACTACTGCATAACCTACTTGATTCTTTCCTGTAGGACTCTTTCTACATGATCCGTACACATAAACTGTCACCTCTGCATCATCTAAGAGTATATCAGTGATATCCTGTCTGTGTGGAGTTATTTCCTCCATTTCATATAGGCAACTGTGTGGTGTGCCATACACAGGTGTCGGACGTGGCGTTGATAGGTTTAATGTTGTACAACGTTCAATCACCATATGAGGTTGACTCAGGGGTATGGTCAAACAAGACAGATGTCTAGCATGGGTCAGGAATGCTATTTTCTCTTGCAGCAGAATGATCGCAACTGCATGAGACACTCTCACAGTGAGAGGGTGGAATAATAACATTAAGGCCGAGGCCTGTACTGCCATGGGTGCTGCAACAACTGCCTGTACACAATGTGGCACTGACCATGCCACAGTGTCCAACTGCGATGAGTAGTAAGCTATGGGCGTTGCTTACGTCCATGGTGTTGCATCAAGACTGACGTCATATATCCCTGCTTACAATCTACAGTCTGACAACATCTGTTATGATTATTCTAGAGACCTAATACAGATGTTGAAGCTATCAATCGTTTTAGTCTGCAGAAAGCTGTTTCTGCTACTGGAATCCAGTGTAGTATATGTTGTGCTGCCATAGGTGTATTAAAGATTAAAGCAGACAATAGAGCAGATTCCAAAGCATTGTTTGGTAACCAGCTTTGACAAATGTTAGTCGGCCCAGGAAGGACATCATTCCCTTCTTGGTAGTTGGCTTGGGTGCTTGTGAAATTGCTGCCTTCCTATCGTCATGTAATGTTCTACCCTCCTTGGATACCACATATCCCAGGTACTTGACCTGTATTCTCTGTAGTTGCAATTTATGCTTGCTTAATTTATGTCCCTGTTCTGCTGAATATTTCAATAATGCTATTGTATCTTCCCTACATTGCTGCTGGGTAGGGGCCACAAGCAGAATATCATCCACATAAAGTAGAACTTGACTGGCCCCGGGTGGAGTAAACACCGGAATGTTGCTAGCCATCTCCTGTGCGAATATCGTTGTACTTTCACAGTATCCCTGCGATAGCCGGGTATGGCTGTATCTGTTACCCTGAATGTAAATGCAAAACAATACGGACTATCTGGATGTATAGGTATTGAAAAGGAAGCATAGCTTATATGTACCACGGTAAGATACTTCTGTGGCGGGTTCATAGCATTCAATATAGTGTGTGGGTCTGGCACCATCGGTACCCTAGGTATTATTACATGATTTACAGCTTGTAAATCCTGTACCATCCGCCATTCCCCTTTGCTTTTCTATCAGAAGATACAGGGGTATTGCATGGTGAATAGTGATTACTTTGTAGATGGGGAATTCCCTCTGTGACTTTACAGATATCTTCTGGTGTCCACGGTCTATACACTAAGGGAGTTGGGTCCTGGCCTTCCTGTCCTGCATGAGGGTTCGGTACTTCAATTAATTGACAGATATCCTCACTCTGTTCTAGTGACTGTCTTCTTACTTGAGTGTCCCTAGGTATGTTCTGAGTTCGGGATGTGGTTTCAATAGCTTCTCTTACATTTGGTCGTTGTGATACCTCTGTTGCCACAGGATAACATGGGGGGACTAGCCTGCCCTCCCGCTTCATATCCTGGATGTGGTATCGGAGGTGGTAGAGGGGGGGTCTGTCGCTACTACTGTATTATTATCTTCTTTGTGTATGTATGATGCTTTCGCATTTCTAGTGTTCTGTTCCCTTGGTTCACTACCTCAATCCACCTATGTGCTTGCGGATACCCAATTGTCGCTGTTTTTTCGCCTGCACATCTTAGGGTTGCCACCTTTTCAAATGCACAAAGTGGGACATTAGTGTTAGGAACGTGTAATTTGGCAGGGCAAAACATACCCACGGCCAGTACAAAGGACAGCAATTCACTTTTTGCCAGGAGAGCAACCTATTCTTGTAGCATTTGAGTTGCTTATTCTGTTTATTATGATATTTTGGTGTTTCAGATACAAAATTACTGTTTTATGCTACCATTTAAGAAGATATCTGAGAAATCTTTGTCCTAAGATATCAGGACATTTGCCATTTGTTCAGTTTGTTTGCAGGACACAACTGGCCAAGAGGACTGTCCCTCACAAAGTGGGACAGGTGGTTACCCTAGAACATCTGCATCACATTTTCAGTGATTCCAATGTTTCAGTAATGATATTTTGTCTAATATACCATCAATGTCATATTTATTACCCCATTTTGCAGAATATCTCACATTATGTGCTCTCTGCAATTGCATATACTTCACGTCACCCGTCAAGCGCGGGTCACATGATCTGTTTGTGCACTAATCTCCCATATCCTCTACACGACTGTATCGTAACCCTTCTCTCGTACCACGTGGTATCTCCTTCCCTGTATCCACTGTAGTGTCTACAATGACTATTTACTCTACTCTGTGTTCCCCTGATCTATGTCCAGATTTAAAACTACTTGGATTGGTCTTCGACCTGCTATCACAACTGTTAACAGAAACACAATGTAGTCTGGTCCCTGATCTACAATAGAGACAAAGAGGCAAACCCTCCTTACCTGAGCCTCCTGTTTATGACTGCACGTTTTCTTCTTGGGATCCAGTTTTCCGCTTTTCAGCCACAGATCAGACAGTGGACAGCCTCTTTACACACAACAATTCAGTCGGAGGTCTTTTCACTCAAGAAGAACCATTTAGGCAAATTCTCCTGCGCAGATGTCTAACCACCCATGCACTCTGACCTGTAGCTTACCAAGGGAATTCCGGCTAAGAAGGACCACAATGTCAAATAAGTTGTTAAAACCAGACTGTAGAAATCAGTAGGCTTTTCTAAGTGACAGTCAATAACACAGGAAGCTCGGGTTCACAACGTTTTAGTAGTGTACACAGGCAGGCAAAATAATATACAGTCCAAGTATGAGAGTTTTGTCTGACTCTATACAGTAAGCAATTTCTTTATATAGTGTTTACAATCAGCTTTTGCCCACCTTACTGTCGTGGTCGGTCACAGGGCATTTCCATCACTATGGTCCGCAATATTCTATACATACGTGGGTGCTGAGGTCATGCTTTTAAAATGTTTTCCCATGAGAATAACACAGCCTTGCAAGGCACCTGGTCAATTACAGTGTCCTTCTGTAATTGTAGCTGTTTCAAGGACCCTGGACTGTTCGATACAATAGTCAGTTCATTTCTTAATCGTTCCTTTGTCTCTCTGGTAAGGAGTTGTACTCTATCTTGATAGAGCTCACAAAACCATCCTCCTCAGGGGAAGGGAGGATGTTATGCATGTACATACATTTATTTTTCTGTAACCCAGCAGATAATTAATGCTGAGAGACATAAGCCTGCTGTACTGGTTACTGCCAGGGTCAGAGTTCGATCACACTGCAGCTAAGCTTCACCAATTACATGCATGATCATTTCTACTGCCATATTGTACGGTACAATTCAATGCATTATATAGTATTTTGCTTCTAAACTGGCACTTCATATGTGTTTCTATATATATTTTTCTAACAACATCCATCCGGCCATATGCATGTTGTTCCGTCCTTTACCTTGACCGTGTGTATTTGGCCGTCCGGCAACGCTACTCTCCACATGTGATGTCCCACCTTCCCCTTCTGTGCCTGTGGCACCCTGTTAGGACGTCCTGTTTGGTAGGCACATGTATATGTGTTTGACTTCTCTGCATAGCTAATCATCGATGCGGTGGTTCAACAACCCGACTTGTCCACATGTGTACAGTTATGTGCACCGTGGCGTGTGCAAACCTATATGGTTTGGACGGGTACATACCACATGCGGGATGTACACATTCTGCAGACACATTCACATGCAGCCATTTCCATATCTGTACCTGAGGTGGGTTGGTGACATGTGGGGTACATATTTGCCTGCGTGGCACTGCCTAACACAATACTTCTTACCACATTTCAGGTATGCCCATTGTGTGTAGGTGTGTAGCTGCACAAGGATGCTAGCTGGTTTGGGTGCACAGGCGTACATGGGTGGGACTTACATGCTACAATGGGGCTATTGTGTATTACATCTGCATGCATGGGTTCTGCTTCTGGATATTACACTTAGACATACGCGTCCTGTGTATGCGACAAACACGTTGCTGGGTGTGGGACATGTTGCTATGCACATGTTTGCCTGTGTTTAGGGTATCTTGGTTCCTTCCTGTTGTTATGTCGACACAGCTACCCGGCTGTGTACTCTCACTACTGCTTGTGACCATTATGGTTGACACCTTTTCCAATGCCCATAGTGGGACATCTTTTGTGGAAACATCGGATTTTGCAGGACAACACATACCCACAGCAAGTGGAGTTGACAGAACTTCACTTGTTTGCCATAATATACACTTATTCTGTTAGCATTTGGGTTCCTTATTCAGTTTCTTATGCCATGTATGTGTTTCATATACAAAATATATGTTTTATGCTACTATTACAGGTATATTGCGGGAATATTTTTGGCAGGAAATCTCAGGTCATTTGCCAGTTTTTCGATTTTTGGCAGGACACAACTGTCCAATGAGGGACTGTCCATAGCAAAGTGGGACAGCTGGTAACCCTGGTGACCATGCCCATGTCGCTACTGGGGTTGCCACCTTTTCCAGTGGCCAAGGTGGGACATTTTCGGGACTCACATCAGATTTTACAGGCCGACACATACCCACGGTCACTATATAGCATAGAACTTCACTTGTTTGCCTAAATAAAAGCTTATTGTTGTAGCAGTTTGGTTGCTTATTCTGTTTCTTGTGACATTTAGGTATTTCAGTTACGGAAATAACCATTTCATGCAACCATTACATTAAATACGGGATATCATTATGTCCTACAATCTTAGCACATTTGCCGTTTTAATATTTTTTATCGGGACACAACTGCCCATAGAGGGACTGCCCCTCGCAAAGTGGGACAGGTGGTAACCTTAGTCGCTACTCCTATGTCGGTGCGGTGCGCTGACATGCTGCGGTACACCTTCTCTGGGTATGCCCACTGACGGTGCATTGTGGAACAAACACGGTGTTACGCGTATCCTTTGTTCCTTGGACGGGTACACTTAGGGCTTCGTGGGTTGTATTTGCTTCTCCGTTTTGTTGGGACGGGTACTATGTTGCATACTCTACGTGCGTTTCATTCTGCACGGGCCCTGGCTGCTGCCATTACTATTATGGGCGGACCGTGGCAGTCAGCACATTAGGTTGCTCATCGCCTGCCGGCTTAGCCACGCCTCCGGACGCATCCTACTTGGGCTCGCTCACGTACACTACGCACGTGTCTGTGGTTGCGGCGCGCTCTCATTACTATGCATATGGCGCTACTACGCCGACTATTCACTGCACCGCCGGCGCAGGCCTTACACCGGCCTTGCGCCGAGCTTCATGAATCCCGGGGAATGACTTTTTAATAGTGCAGGCAGTCAAATAAGTACAATATGTGAAAAAAAAACAAGCTTTTGAATCACAATAAATGCTGGAAAATCAGCGTTTAGGCAGAAAAAAGTTAAGTACAGCAAGAAAGTACAGAAAACTGATACTTAATCACTCCAAAGTCTCTCTTCTAAGCTAGAAGCCTTGTATCAGTTTAAGGCTTTTTAGTGCTTCCCAGTAGGTTAGTTACAGGAAAGATGTGAAACAAGCACAGATGTGGTCTTTTAAACCAGAAAACTGAAAGAGATGGACAAACTGTCCAAGTGGTCAATAAACTACAATTTCTGGGCCAAGAACCACTCCTCTTGTGGTAGACAGGCAACCTAGTACTTACCACTCCCACTGTTAAGCTAGAAGGCTTTCCTCCAACACAGAAAGGCTTGCGGGGCTCAGAAGCTTACCAATAAACTACAATTTCTGGGCCAAGAACCACTCCTCTTGTGGTAGACAGGCAACCTAGTACTTACCACTCCCACTGTTAAGCTAGAAGGCTTTCCTCCAACACAGAAAGGCTTGCGGGGCTCAGAAGCTTACCAACAGTCCTGGATACAGCAAGTCTCTATCTGGACTAGACTAGTTACAGGAAAGGCTGAAAACAAGCTTAGAATTTTATTTTATTTATTTATTTTTTCAGAAAAGCAGCTAAAACAGCAATAAATACAATTCAAATTGCAGTGCAGGCTAGCACACTTGAGTGTGTAGCAATATTACGGCAAATACAGTTTAAATAAATGCAATTAAATTAACAAATGACTAAAAATCAAGTGCAGAAGGCAGTAAATTAGAAGGCTACTAACAAGCAGTAATAAGTGCAGAGTAAGAGCAACTGAACAGATAACAGCACGCAGAAGAGCAACTAAGACAGTTACAGTAAGAACAGCTGAATAAAAAAAAAAATATATATATGTATATATATATATATATATATATATATATATATATATATATATATATATATATATATATTATTTATTTATTTATTGAGGGAGGGAACAGAGCAGGATTAAGAGGCTACAGGGGTTGTCCTTCACAAATGCTCTCTTTGTACACAGTAGGAGTGCCTGAAATCAGAATATGATCTCACTGCACTCAGTTGAGTGAGCAAATGAGATAGGCCCAGAAGGAGTATCCAATTTACAAGAGTGGTGGGCAATTTCAAAGCCACCAACATTAGCACCAAAACAAGAACAGGGATGGCGGGTGGGGAACTAACTGTAGAGACACAGCCACAACTTTCAGTTGAGTTAATATTCAGTGAGAAACACAAATAAATAAATTAAATGCAGAACTATATGAAAAAGAACAGATAAAAGTATACTTAAATTCACTTATACGTCCAGTTGATTTCAGGTAGATCTTAGCCGGAGCAAAGCTCTTAGTGAGGTATTTCAGTGGCCTTTCTAGTTGTTGTAGATGTCTTGCGAGGTACATGCCAAACAGGGTGTTGTACTCTATAATGGGTCTGATGAGGGATGAGTAGAGAGGAACAATGACCTCTTTTTTTCTGGAGGTGAACCCCTTTGTGATGAAGTGTGCCATGTAGAAGGATTTCCTGACTACTGTAGTGATGTGATTATCAAAGGAGAGACTACCGTCCACCTGTGTCCCAAGGCCTCTTATCACACTTTTGGTGTTTAGTAGGCTACCGCCTATGTGGTAGTTTATAGGTGCAGTGTTTTTCCAAAGAGGATGACAATGCACTTCTTGGCATTGAGGTTGAGGCCATGAATTTGACTCCAAGCATCAGTCTCAGTGAGGTCCCTTTGTAGAATGTCCACATCATTAGGCAATTCTATTATGGCACCTAATTTGCAGTCATCTGTGAACTTTGTTAGCCAAAGACCTTCTGTATTAGCCTGGACTTCTGAAAAGTAGATACCAAACAGGAGAGGACCCAGGACTGAGCCCTGTGGTACTGCACTTGTCAGTGCTCTGAAGTTGGATTTGGAGTCTGTTACTTTCACTGTGTGGGTTCTGTCAGTGAGCCAGTTGGAGACCCATCTTGTAACATAGGTATTTATGCACAGTGTAGTTTTTTCTATTGAAAATGCTTGCCTGGCTTCATTTTCAAAACCTTGGAGAGGAGTTAAAATTGCGCTTAGAATCTGATGTTTGGATGGAGATTGTGGTCCCACTGCTGCAAAAGTTATAAGTTCCATAAGATGGTTAAGTCGATGTACAGGGAATCTGTCTGATTTGTCTAACCCTCCTGCTCAGCATTTTCTGTCAATTATTTTGCTACATTGTCCAACTGCATCAAGAAATAAAAGAAAACAAGCCATTTAAGCAATATGCAGGTAAGCAGACATGTTGGCAGAGCAGTTTATGAAAAAAATGCAGGAATCCCCGCTAAACCAAGGGCAGAAAAGGAGGTCATAATGAGTAAGTAATGGCCCTTGTGCAACTACCCTACCTGGCATTCTATTGTCTCTCTCAGAAAGTCTGATTTTCCATTTATGTCTCTCTGGAAACTTGTTGCCTCAGACAGATGGGTTCTGAGCTTGACTCCATGGGAAAGTGATCCCTGTTTACAGGGTATACTTCCACTAAGCAAGACCAAACCCGTGTTCCATACTGTCCTACAGCACTTGTTGTGAGAGCTGGTAACAGAAAGAGTTCATTTCTCCCAGTGGGCAAGAGGTTTTCAGCCATGAATGTTTCTGTTTCCAAAAAAAAAAAAAAAAAGAAAATGACTGGAGCTCAGTTAATGACCTTTGCCTTTACCACTTTCGATAGTGCCCAAGTCGAAGACTCTTTCACAATGCAATCTCTTATCCCCTTGTTTCCAGTCTGAACTGGCTGAATGGTACACATGTAAGGAAAGGAGTAATTGCTACTCTGATGTTATAACATGGTACTGATATCACATGTGATCTGTATTAATTCCATAATGTTACAACGCAAGATCTCCTCATGTAGCAAGATTCTGGTAATGCCTCATGTCTCGCTCTGCTGAACGTGGCTAAGATTTGTTGGCTGGTGGAATAGAAATTGCTCAGATATGGATGTAACTTTGGTGTGAGCTACATTCTGTTGACCTGGCCATGCTTTGTGACACAAACACCATGTGCATATTAATGTGTATCTTAAGTTTAACAATTGGTTTTGTCAGTGATACTTCTCTTACCTCGTCTGTAGATGGTAAGCTGTCATCTTTCACTTAGAGTTCCCATGCATAAGTATCAGACTTTCGTCTTCATCTGCGGTTGAACAGTCATTTGAAGTTAAACTGAGGAGTCGTGATTCTGTATAATGAATTCATCTCCTCAGCATGATACCTGTTAGCTCAGCTTGCCCTTCCTGTACTGAAATCCAGACTCATTGTTATTCATCAGGCTTCACAACTTATGCACTTGTAGATGCTAAGGTAGCTGAAGGGTGTCTTATCTAACTTTAAAGAGTCTCTTATAATCTATGTATTTATATAGTGTTGTTGCCATGCACTGTTTGTACATTTGCTGGTTTGCTTGTACTGTGATGTTTCAGCTCAGCTATTTAAAACCCAAAGTTTGCCTTTTGCACCCTTTTTTAATGAAGCCAGATTTACCCAGCCCTGTTAGTTGGTGTTTACAATGTTGGCATCTCATCTGCTCTGTTGATGTTCCTGGGATAATGGGCCTCTCATCCTTGATCCCTGCTGTAAGAACTAAATTCATATGATAATTGACTCAATGCTAGAAATCTAAATCTCAAAATGCACTCACTCGAGGCACTCCTTAAAATGGAGAACATCGATATCTGTGCAGTGACTGAGACCTGGTTCAAGGCTCCAGAGAGCACCCCTGCACTACCAGGCTATAACTCATACCACACTTTTTGGCCATGTAACCTGGACTGAAACACCAAAGGCGGACGTGTGTCCATATTCATTAAGGATATCCACACCTCCAGGCTAGTTACTCAGCATAATGCAGCCGTGGTTATCCAAGTGCAACTAACTCTGTGCAAAACTGCAATCCAAATTGTAGCTTGCTACAGATCCCCCACCATGCCCCAGGATTCACACTCCTCTTTTCTTGATGTACTGGAAAATATTAGGGTTCAACCAAACACCCTAATAACGGGCGACTTCAACTACCCCACCATTAACTGGGAAAACTGCTTGTGTACCAACTCCTTAGCTCAACGCTTTCTGGAATTCATAAACTCCAATGCCCTGGATCAACTTATCCACACCCCCACCAGGGGCAACAATATCCTAGACTTAGTCACTACCAACATGAGTGACTGGTGTTCCACACCTGAAGTCAACTCCTCGTTGGTCCGATCCAACCATAAGCTAATCACCCTTGATATCCACATCCCGCCCCCACCCCCCATTAAGGAAACCACGGTAAAAAACTTCTCCAAATACAAGTTCATGCTTCTTAAAACAGCAGTGGTGAACTTCATGACACCCATGCAGATGGACAATACAGTTACAACTGCTGAATCCTACACAAATGCACTCTATAAGCACTTACATGAGTGCATGGATCGTGCTATCCCAAACAGAACCAAGAGGCTATCCTCCAAAAAAAAGAAGCTAATCTGGTGGTCTCCTGGCATAAACAAACTGTACAACAGAAGGAAGAAACTGTTGCAAAAGAGAGTAAACTCCCACGAATGGAGGAGCTCCCTGGTCAGCTTCAGTAAGAAGCTGAGATCCCTTATAAAATCCTCCAAAGGTAGCTACAAAAACAAAAATCACCACTAATTCTAAGGACAACCACAAAGCATTCTATAGCTATGTCAAGAATCTCGATGGCAACACCTAGATCTGCTCTGAGATACAGCACAATGGCACAAAAATTACAGAACCAGCTGATATTGCCAATATCCTGGCAGATAGGTTCAGTGCTAACTTTACCCCCTCACCCCCTAAAGGGCCCATATCTATACAGGAAGAATGCAGAGTCCCTGTAATCACAACTACGCAGGTAAAAGTTGCACTCTCTAAAGCCAAAAACACAGCATCCATGGGACTGGACAACATCCCAGACTGTGTTTTACACGAACTTCAGAACGAACTGGCTCCCCATTTAAGCACCATGTTCAATAATAGCCTCGCATCAGGCTTTGTGCCCACTGAATGGCGCACAACAACAGTTATCCCACTCCACAAAGGGGGAGCCACAACTGATCCCAGGAACTATCGACCTATTAACCTGATGAGCCTGGTCTGCAAGGCCATGGAATGTATCATCATGGAACTCATAAACAAAGACATTGGTAACCTCCAAACTGTGTATCCCACCCAGTTCGGGTTTGTGAAATGCAGATCATGCCTCCTGAACCTGATCGACTTCTTTGAGGCAGTCACAAAAGCCGTAGATGAGGGTAAGGTGGTTCACACAGCCTATCTTGACCTCGCCAAGGCTTTCGACACCATTCCCCATTCTGGAATTATAGCTAAACTCACTAAACTAGGTATAAATCCCTAAATTACAAGTTGGGTTGCCAACTGGCTCACTGACAGAACCCACACTGTAAAAGTTGCAGACTCCAAATCTGACCTCAAAGCAGTGACAAGTGGAGTACCACAGGGTTCCATCCTGGACCTCTCCTGTTTGGTATCTACTTCTCTGAAGTACAGGCTAACACAGAAGGCCTCTAGCTAACAAAGTTTGCAGATGACTGCAAACTGGGAGCCATAGTCAAGTCCCCAAATGATGTGGAAATCCTACAGAAGGGCCTCGCTGAGAAAGATGCCTGGTGTCAGAGCCATGGCCTCAAGCTCATTGCCAAAAAGTGCAGTGTCATCTCCTTTGGTAAAAACTCTGTACCCATGATCTACCACATATAGGCAGCAATCTACTTAACACCAAATGTGTGATAAGAGACCTTGGGACCCAGGTGGACAGTAGTCTCTCCTTTGATAGTCACATCGCCACAGTAGTCAGGAAGTCCTTCTACATGGCACACCTCATCATAAAAGGGTTCTCATCCAGGAAAAAAGAGTTCATTGTTCCCCTCTACTCGACACTCATTAGACCCATTATAGAGTACAACGCCCCTTTTGGAATGTACCTTACAAGACATCTGCAGCAGCTTGAAAGGCCACAGAAGTACCTCACAAAGAGGATTACTGGCCTCAAACAAATGGCCTACACTGACCGCCTCAAAAAACTCCAGCTTTACTTTGTATCACCTACTCCGAGTTGATCTCTGCCTAACATATAAAGCTATGTCAAACCCAGAGCTGTTGGACATGCTACACCTAAAGAAATCCCAATCCCTCTGAGCTACATGCTCTAGGGACCTAAACCTTGTCACCACAATAAACAGGACATGCTGGAGGGATAGATTCCTGTCCCAGAGACTTCCCATACTCTGGAACAGGCTACCCATCTATGTCAAGCAAAGTTCTTCATTAGCACTCTTCAAGAAAAATCTTGATGAGTGAATGGGAAATAGGAAATACACCCCGGGGATCACTTCAGTGTCTCTGCTCGACAGTGGCACAGGAAAATAACTTTCTTGGGTGGCGTAAGCCAGGGAACCTTGTTGGCTAGGCTTACGTAGGCCCTTGGGTCGATAGCCTAGTACCTACCTATGAACCTATGAACCTATGAATTGCAACAGTCACAATTACAGAAAAAATGACTGTTGTGTAAATCATACTGTTAGAGGTAGTCTGGTTTATATAGCTTCCTGGAGAAAAAAGTGTTAATTTCTGTATATTGATGAGTAGAAAAGCATGTTGTGGCAATCTGCAAAAGAAAACAATTTTGAGAGAAAGTAAGAACAGTATACACACTGTATGGAACAGTGACAGTAGGTAGTGTATAGCATGAAACAAAGAATATACCAAGTTGCTTCAAAAACATCATACCAGCAATGAATATGTGCACACAACAGTAGTAGTAACTGCAAACAGAAGGACACATCAGTGGCATGCCTAATCGATAAAAATGCAGAGGACTGCAATTCTGTGTAAAGCAAATATGAATATTCATTTTGGTTAGAGTATGAATTTGCAGTCATAGCTAAATCTTTCAGTGGTCCAGATTAATTGTTATCTGTGTATGTTATGGGTATGTTCAGAGGAATACTTAAAAAAACCTTTACATTAAGGATTGCTAAAAGCATATTTCTGCCATGACGTACTGTGAACGTGCTATTGAGATGATAGCAGTAAGGAGAGAGATGAGGGAACAGTTTCAGAGGCACACCTGGCTGTCTGCAAGCAACTCTGTTTCATGTGTATTGTCATTCAAATTAGCTGAACCTTGCAGGGCAGTAAATGTGAAGCTCTTCTAGCTGAGGGTGGGAATATGGGAGGAGTAACTTGAGAATGAACTGAAACAGATCAAAATTGAATGTCTAAATAAACTCTGTTATTTTAGCAATGAGCTAGCAGTTCGGGAAGATTTTTTCACAGAATGTATAAGACAACGTAAGGAAACACATTTGTAAAAGGCACTGTGTGACAGTAAATGGTACTTTTACTGAGGCCTGTCAAACTTAGCTGCTCTTTCCTCTTTTTCCATTCTAAGTGAACGGAAGTCTTATACGACAGCCTAGCTATGGGCACTGTAATCTCAGAAACAGTGGACTCACATCTTTGGAAGAAAACAAACTCTCATCAGGATGTCTGCCCCCAGGAGGTCAGTCAGGGTTACAAAAAGAATAAAATTAGTAGCAACTACTTCTGACTAGTGCATACAGGTTTGCAATGAACCAAACTTAAGGAAAAGTTAAAAAATATACCTTTTTCAAATTTTTTTCCCGCAGTGGTCTTTTAATCAGGTATCTTGTTATTAAAATATACCCCCCTGATGTTACGTGCCTATATCCTGATGTTAACCATTTTTTTTACTTTTTGCACTCAAACAATTTCTCTTTCAAAACTTTCCACATTCTATTTGCAGTTTTTCCACTGAACACCTCACTCCAGTTAGTTTTATATAGTAACTGTTTTGCTTCGCTATAATCTGTAATTAACCATCTATGCATTGACTGAGATTTCAATTTGGCAGAATTATCTAGCAACAAATTAACCTTTATGACCCCATGATCACTGCACATCAATGGTGGTAAAACTTGGCTTGAAGTTACAGTAATTTCTTTGGGAACACAAACAATATCTAGTATATTCCGTCCCCTGGTAGGTTTTTTACAATCTGAAACATTTTTGTTGTTCCTGAATATACTCTGTGAATAATTTATTTACTAAAGTTGTTGAATCAATATTATTCCAGTCTGTTTCTGGTAAATTTAAGTCCCCAGCTAATATTATTCTACCCTCCTGTGTTTCATGTAAGAAATGTATGAATTCCTTTAGGTCATCTGCACTTGACTTTGGTGGTCTATACACTCCAACAATTGTTGTATGTTCCAGGGTTGTCTTTATTGTCACAGTTACACAGTCTATAGTATTGGTGTTATCACTGAACATGTAATAATCACAAGTCAAATAACTATCTTTAATCCCTAACATAACACCTCCACCTGATTTTTTGTTCGAATGTCTGTTACAGTAAAAACATTTATAATCTGACAGAACTAGTTTCCAGTCATTGTTCTTTAACCATGTTTCACAAACTATAACAACATCGATCTTGTGGGAACGTAGCAAACTTTCTAATAAAAAAACTTTATTATTAATGCTCCTAGCATTAACAACCATCATAGTTGCATCAAATGTTGCTATCTGTGAACTGTTACATTTTTGACCTGGCAAAAATCCTGGCTAGTGTTTGTCAAATATTGCAAAATATCTGCTGCAAAAATTCCCTTCCCTGATCTACACAAATGCACACCATCCTGTCTGAACACATGTATGCCCAAAAGAAGGCTTGGATGCTCTATACATTTCCATTTTTTAAAACAGGACATTTTTTCCATGTAGGTGTTTATCCAATAAATCTTTTCATTCACAGTGACCTGACTATCCTTTCTATAGGTGATTTGTGAAAAATATGTCCTAACACCAGTACAAGCTATACTATCCAGGAGGGCTGTCAGTTCCCGACTAACAGTCAGAGAATCTTTCTTGGTGACATCATTTCTACCAACATGAATAAAAACAGATCCATACTTCCTTACATTAAGGCATTCCAAGCTTGTTTCACATCTTCTATTTTTGCTCCTGACAAGCATAACACTACTCGATGTTCATTGTCATCTAAGGAAATATAAGTATCATTTCCTCTAATAACTGAATCTCCAATCACAAGAATATCTTTGCTGACCATCTCTGAAAAATCTTCAGCGTCTAATACAGTCAATTCTGCTCTATCAATCGTTAAGAAGGATAGATCTTCATCACTATTATTAATTCCACTGTTTTCATTGCATATTAAATTCTCATCCAGCTGGCATTTAAATCCGCAGCTTGAGCCATGTAGTCAACATCTGTCTTTCTATTCTTTTTTCTTACAGTAATGTTCTTCACTCCTTCCATGTTCAGTTTTGATTTCTTCCTTTTCACCTGCACCTTGCCTCTTTTCTTGAGTTTATATCACATAATCGAAATGTGATAGAATCAAATACCATAACATTGAACTGGTAACCTTGAAAGCTGAGAACAGCGATTTTTTTCCCTGGGAAAAAAAATTGCTGCTCCAGCACATAACACAAAACACAAAACCACTAAAAATTATTGCTAATGTGGGGGGCATCCCCCTACTTAAATATACCAACTCCAAGATTGCACCACAGTGGAGGAAATAGCAAAGCCGCAGAAATGGCCCACCAAATTCTTTCCCTGGGAAAGAATTCAATGTTCTGTGGCTCCGCTATTTGCAGTCTTCAAGGTTTTGGGTTTGATATTATAACATTCAATGTCTTGCGACTTCGATGTTATGATATAAACCCTCTTTTTTCTACCTTTTCCATTGGAGAGGTGATGCCTTTTTATGTAGACTGAGGGTTTTCTGATAGACAGATATCTTCATTCCCTGTCACCAGTGTGTTACATAAAGCAGAATCTTTTTTACTATTTCCTTTACAGTCATTAGTCAGTTTCTTTTTCTTCCTTATTATTTGTTGAAAACTTCTTCCTTTATTTCTTTTTTGTTTCCTTCTAAACAAACCAGATCCCCAGATTGCTGAGTACTTGCAGCCACAATTCCATAGTTCTCAGGGGCCTCATCATGTTTCATAGGAGTTGAAAGTTCTTTGCAGAAAATAGATGCATCATTTCCTAAATCTGTTCTATTTGTTCTATGCCTAACATTATTTCGTTCATCAGTCCAGTCATTAATATATGATACAAAAATTCTCCAAGCCATGCCAATTGCACATGTGCAATCATCATCATTAAGTCGAGATTTGCTTCTAACAATGGTAAGCAAATCATCCAACTTTTTACACGAGGAACAAAGATCACCAGTGTTATCAGCTGTTACCTTTAAATATGCATAGTATTTATTACACTGTACAAGATACTTGTGCATTAGCAAATCGTTAAATGCATACTCATTTACGGAATCCATATTCAGCTTTAATTGAATAAAATACTGCAAAGGAAAAAAAATTACACAATGTCAGTAGCAAAGAATTCACAGGAACTTAAATCAATTTCTATGACAAAAATTATACCAGCAATATCCAACTAAATAATAAAATACAATAAAGTTGTTCTGACCATACAAGTTCTACCAGCCAGACAGAAGTTGTAATTTCATAGGTAGGTGCTAGGCTATTGGCCCTAAGGCCTATACAAGCCTAGCCAAAAAGGTACCCTGGCTTTCGCCACCCAAGAAAATTATTTTCCTGTGCCCCTGTCAAACAGAACCACAGAAGTGATCCCTGGGGTGAATTTCCTATTACCCATCCAATCATCCCTTTATGTTAGTAGCTTCTGCTCACTGCAGTTCGCAGTCGCACCTCCTTTTAACAGTAAAAATAAATAAAACTTCTCTTACTAGTCAACTCCACAACAAATCACAAACCAAGACAGGATTGTTTTGATATGCTTAGAATTTTCCTCTCCGCAGGCTGTGTAAATTTATAGCTGTCTAGGCCCCTTGTGGTGGCTAGAGCTTGCCTGTTCAAAACCTATCCCTTTCTCACAACCAAAAGTGAAACTAAAGGTAAAACAACAAAATATGAATTAAAGTAAAGCTTGTTAATAAACAGTCTTTTCCTACCTACAAACAGTTAAAAATATTGATAACAAATACAATATAATTTCAAATAAAACTTCTCTTACCAATCAACAACAAATCACAAACCAAGACAGGATTGTTTTGATATGAAACATGACCTCTCTGGTCTATTTGATTCACTTTTCAGCTGGAACCTTCAGTCAGGTTTTGTGCCCAAGGAATGGAAGATGGCTACAGTCATTCCCCTGCACAAAGGGCATCCAAACCCTGCTCCACGTAACTACAGGCCAATAAGTCTTACCAGCCTCATATGTAAGGCCATGGAAAGAATCATCATGGAGATGATAAATGAGGACATAAGTAACCTGCAGACACTGGAACCATCACAGTTCAGCTTTGTTAAAGGAAGATCATGCCTATTAAATCTGGTGGATTTTTGAGAGGGTCACCAAAGCACTGGATGAATGTAAGACTGGCCAAGGCTTTTTATACAATACCCCACTCAGGCATTCTAGACAAGCTCACTAATATAGGTATTTATATTCATATTACCTTTTATTACCTGCTGGATAGCAAACTGGTTCACTGCTAGGACCCAGGAGGTCAAAATAGGTGAGGCCACCTCCACCAAGAGGCTGGTCACTAGCAAAGTCCTTCCAGTGTTTGGTATTCTGCCTGCTCCTTTTTGGCATCTGTTTCTCTGAATGGAATTAAATGCTGACAGTTTATGGTTGACTAAGTTTGCAGATGATTGCAAGCTGGGGGTTATCATCAACTCCCCTGCAGACACTAGCGTTCTTCAAGAAGGCCTATTTCTGACTAATAAATGGTGGCAAAGCCATGGTCTTAAACTCAATGCTAAGAAATGCATAATTGTACCCTTTGAGAAATCAATCATCCCAGCTAATTACCATGTTGATAATACACCCCTAAGAGTCGACCCAGGGATCTGGGTATGCATGTAGGCTGTAGCCTAACCTTTGACCACCATGTGGCCTCAGTAGCGAGAAAATCCTTTTATGTTACACAACTTGTAAGTAAGGGCATGGCATCTAGGTCCAAAGAGGTCATTATCCCACTGCACTCTGCCCTTATCAGACCAGTCATAGAGTACAATGCTCCCTTTGGTATGTGCCTGACCAAGCATATGCGGTAACTAGAGTTACCTCAAAGGTTCCTTACAAAAGGAATACAAGGCGTAACAAACCTGCCTTATGCAGAGTGGCTTTAATCATATTCCTTTTACTCAGTCTCCTATAGATTGCTGGGGGGTGATCTATGCCTGGGTTACTAGGCATTCACAAACACCACACTTATGAATCTCCTACATATTCATAAGTCAAAGAGTACCAGAAATACAATGTCTAGGGGCCTGAATTTTGTCTGTGACTTTAAACAGAATACACTGCTTTTCTTGTGGAACAGGCTTCCCACCCATGTGAAGCTGAGTTTGTCTATTACCCAGTTTAAGCACATCCTAGACAAGTGGATGGGGAATAGAAAATTTACACCCAGCCTGGCAGCCATGTCCCTTATGGAGAGAGGTAGCTTATAAATGCCTGGCTCTCACTATCCTATTTGGATGCAGGACATCGTTATTCTTTTGGGAAAATTTGGCTAGGCTTAGAAAGGCCACTGGGTCATTAGCCTAGTAACAGTCTATGAATCTATGAATCTTGTTTCACCCAAACACATATTAGTCCTGCAAAGCAAGAATTACAACAGCAAAGCAACAGGGCTAATCATGTCATCCACAAACATCCCACATGCAAGTGCCCATGGCCTACCTAAAGTGTCTGGCTTGGCATTGCCAAGATTAAAAAATAAATAAATTATTTCATTAATGTATTTTTGATGCACAAAAATAGTCACAGCTTGCATTCCACTATGTTTCACCCAAACACTTGTTAGACCAGGGAAACCAGAATGACAACAACAAAACAACAGGGCCAGTCATTTCATTCACACAGCCACCATACCAATTGCCCACCTAAATTATCTTCTTTGACCCTGTCAGGACAATATTAACAATAATAACAATGGTTACATTAAATTAGGTTTGTTGCACATAAACAGTGGTCACCGCTTGTATGCCAGCTTGCATTAACCAAATGCACATTAGACCTGCAAAGCCAGAATTACAACAATAAACAGCCAGGGCAGTTCTTTCATTCAATCCTCATCCCCATTGTCCACCCACAGCGGCTGTTTTCACCATACAAGGTTAAAATCAAAATGAAGAAAAGAAGACAATGGTTACATTAATATATGCTTTTCACATAACTGTAGTCAGAGCTTGTAGCTGATCTTAATTCGCCCATATACACGTTAGTCCTGCAAAGCCAGAGTTTCAACAACAAAACAGCAGTACCAGTCATTGCATCCACGAACAGTCCCTATATGTACTGCTCTCTTACTTAAAGTAGACAGACCCTGCAAGGATTTTAAAAGAAAGAAGAAGAAGAAAAAAAAAGGTAGTGTAATACCTATTAAAAATAGTAGTTTCATCCACAAGCAGCCCCCATGCCCACTGCCTGCTGTCTTCCTATAGTACCTTGTTAGACCCTGCCAGGATATATATTTGAAAAAAAATGTCATCCACAAAGAGCTCCCAATGCCCACTTTCCAATAAAGTATCTAGATTTTCCCTGCACTGCCAGGATATTAGATAAAAAAAAATATTTAATCGACAAACAATACTAAAATACACTGCTCATCTAGTATATGGTTGACCCTGCAAGGATTTAAAAAAGCAAGACTTATTATAAACTTTACTGGTAATCATTCAGTTCTTCTTTCAAGTATTGACTTTAAGAAAGAAGAAATTAGAAAATAATTATAAACTGCTGCTGTTGTTGCACTCAGCCACACAAATCTTTTCCCACCAAGTCTGTCTCTCAGTCTCATTCAAAGTGAGCAGGAATGGGACTCCTGGGCTTTAACCTTCTGAATGTTCCCCCCCCCCCTCTCTCTCTCTCTCTCTCTCTCGCTCTCTCTCTCTCTTAATCAAGCCATGTCACATACACATAACAAGTTGCTGACACTAACAGCCCAGTCTTCCAGTAAACTGATGTGATTAAAACCAGAATGAACTGTGGGTAATTTTAAAACCAGACCTGAATATTTTTTGTTAATAAACTAGTAATACTGGATAACTGGAGCAATGAGCATGTACTTGAGTTATGCAGGTAGGCAGATGCAGAGGCTATGAGCTGCTTATTTTAAATAAACTAATTAAATGTATTGTCTTTAGAACTTACTATGGGGAGAGGCTGCAACCTAGTATTACAAGGTGCCCCTGGGTAGCTGAAACAGTTAATACTTGAGAATTAACATCTTCATTTCTCAACCAGGTATGCTGTCAAATAGCCCCATGATACAGAAAATCTGGAAGTGGCATCCCCAGCATGATATACAAAACAGAGAAACAATAACATGCAAGTGATCAGTAGGACTATATGATGCCTAGATATAGACACTTTTAAGAAGACAAACTTAAAAGTTCATGCCTCTCTTTTCAAGCTCTTAATAGTGTTTATCTTTCAAATTGAGCAGGGCTGTAAGTTGCAGTTCTGGTGTAAATTTATGTCTACCTATCCAATCATCAGGAATAGCCTTAAAGCCAGTCAAAGTAGTACTTCATTTGACTTGTACTACTACCTTATTCCATAGGCTGGCAACACATTGAGTTAAGAGCCTGTCTCTCCAGGAAGTCTTGTTTATTTGTTTTGTGTTGAGTTATGTTTCTGTGGTTGGTGTTAATGAATCACAGGTTTTGCAAAAAAAAAAAAAAAAGCAACAGAAAATCAAATAGGAATAGGTCTATCGTTGCTCGGAAAGCAAGACAAAGGTCACCTCAGAGGAGCCCATATGCTAATGAGTGTAAACAGAGTTGTGCTAATCTAGTAGGATAGAACCTGTCAACACTTGATACGTGTAAGTTTATATAGTTATGATTGCAGTTATAATATAAGCTTGTACACGTCAAGCATTCATAGGCTGCCCCTGTCCATTAGGGACATAGATGCGAAACAAGGGCTAAATCTGTGATTTCCTATCCAATGGCACATGTTATATTTGAATAGGGTTGCTGACTTTCCAAAGGGTACCATTATGCTTTTTTTTCCCACTGAGTTTTAGTCCACGGCTCTGGCATCAGTTGTTTGTCTGCATCTGACCCTCTTGAAGGGTACCTGTGTTTTATAACATTCATCATATCAAATCATTTTTGTATTATTTCCTAACATTGTTGCAAAACAGAGTTCTGTTAAGAAGGAGTATTATCTAAATAGACCAGAGCTCTTAAGGGCAAGGTACCAGATGTGGATACTTAACCATAGCTGTCTAGTAACCTTAGTTGCCTGGCAGAAAACAAATCTGTCAAGGTTATGTGTTTTATAGATTTTGAGTAGTTTAGAGGTTTGCAATGCAATTGTTGATATGGTGCTTTTCTCAGCTGGATGAGAATTGTATGCTTGCAAATTTAATACGCAGCAAAAACAGTGGGATTAATAAGAGTAATGGTGATGAAGATCATTCCTTTATATCAATTGATAGAGCAGATATTACTGTATTAGAAGCTGAAGATTCTTCAGAGTTGGTCAGAAAAGATATTCTTGTAATTGTAGATTAAATTATTAGAGGAACTGATACTTACATTAGCAGTAAATATACTGAACATTAAATAGTGTTATGCTTGCCAGGAGCAAAAATAAAAGATATGAGACAAGCCTTGGAATGCCTTAATGTAAGGAAGTATGGATCTGTTTTTATTCATACTGATACAAATGATCTCATCCGCAAGAACTCTAGGACTCTTGGACGGTTAGTAGGGAGCTTACATCCCTCTTAGATAGTACGGCTTGTACTGGTGTTAGGACATATTTTTGACAAATCACATACAGAAAGGATCATCAGGTCACTGTGAATGAAAAGATTTTTTGGGTAAATATCTATATGGAAAAAATGTCCCGATTTAAAAAATGGAAATGTGTAGAGCATCCAAGCCCAGCTTTGGGCACACATGTGTTCAGACAGGATGGCATGCATTTGTCTAGATCAGAGAAGAGAATTTTTGCAGCAGATATTTTGCAATATTTGACAAACACTAGCCAGGATTTTTACCAGGTCAAAAATGTAGCAGTTCACAAATAGCTTGCATCTCTGATGTTTGTTAATGCTAGGAGCATTAATAATAAAGTTTTTTATTGTAAAATTTCCTAAGTTTACACAAGATTAATATTTTTATTGTTTGTGAAACATTGTTAAAGAACAACGACCGGAAACCGAAAACTTTGTATAGCTACTAAGATGTGGGAGGAGTAAAGACATATAAATTGATAAACTATGTGTAGACTCTAAAATTTAGTCTCAGACACAACAGATTATAGATATATTTACAAAATCTTATGCAAAAGAGTTTGGCTCCACAAAGGGGATGATAAGTCATTCTACTGACATCCAGGTAACCTCAGATACTGGAATCAAATTAGATTATATTGAAAAAGAACTGCACAAACTGGATCCAAACAAAGCACAGAGAGGAGATGGAATTAGTAACAATGGCCTGAGAACATTTAAAAAAGAACTGGCAATACCATTATATCTGTTAGCCACTTCAACGAAACCTTTCTTAACCTACTCAACTGCCATGAACCTCCTAGAACCAAATGGATTAAATCTAAACTCTCTCCCTGGCTATCAAAAGAAACCAAGCTAACCATGCTCCTAAGAGACAAAAAGTGGAAACAATACCAAAATAATAAACTACCTAATGCACTACTAGAATTCAAACAACTCTGCAACACAGTAAAAAAAATTAATAACTACAGACTGCAAATCATGTTACACCAAGCTTCAATCTGAGCACTCTACCAACCCAGAAAAGTTCTGGAATTCTATCCTTATCCCAACCCTAATCGCTCCAACCTAGAAACAGCCACATTGTTAAACTCCTTCTTTGTGGACTGTATATCCAAACTAACCTCCAGCTTCCCACAACCCCCTCCTAGTTCATCCTGCCCATCCACCCCCTCCCTTCAGACAATACACACCAATTCCCCACTTTCAACATCATCCCTGTCCTCACTAGCACAATAAAAAAAAACTGCTCCACCAGCTTAAACCTTGCTTCAATCCTTCCTCAAATTATCAGCTGACAGCATAATCCTGCCAATTTCCATTTTATAAACAAATCCATAAAAGAATCCTATGTCCCTTCAATTTGGAAACATGCTTTCATTGTTCCACTCCATAAGGGAGGTAAAAATAATAACATCACCAACTTCAGGCTTATTGCCATCCTTTCTTCACTCTCAAAAATCCTAGAGAAATGTATTCATGCACAATTAATGCCATACCTAACTCAAAATAACCTCCTTACCCCCACCTAACATGGTTTCCGCCCTGGCTACAGTACCATCACTACCCTTCTTTCCTTCCTAGAATGCATCAACCATGCTTGTGACTCTGGCAAAATTGTATCTACCCTTTTCCTAGACCTATCCAAAGCTTTTGACACTGTCTCCCACCCCATCGCCTGTCTCAACTCTCCACTTTCAGCCTATCCTCTTCTACAATATCCTGGTTCTCTAGATACCTCTCTGAAAGGCAGTAAGCTGTAAAATGGAAATCATCAACCTCCTCCTTCCTACACACCACCGGCGTTCCCCAAGGCTCAGTCCTTGGCCTCTTACTCTTCAACATATTCATCAATAACTATCATCACTCCATCCCCGATTCCTCCCTGATCCAGTGTACAGACGAATCAACAATCATCTGTACTGTTGACTCCACCTCTGACCTGCTACTATAAACCCAGTCTGCTTTCTCTAAAACAGAAACTTGGATACAGAACAACCACCTCACCCTAAATACAAATAAAACAAAACTAATGATCTTTATTCCCTCCAGAAACTCCTCCATTGATAATACCTCCTTTTCTATAATAAGCCAAAATTGCACCCCCATTGAAATTGTGTCACACACTAAACTGCTTGGTATTATTATTGATGAACATCTACAATTCGACATCCATATTCAAATAGTCATTAAAAAAACACCAAAAACTAGGACTCTTATACAGACACAACAGCTACCTTACTCCCTCCACCAGAAAGACCTTAGCCTTCTCCTACCTTCTCCCCTTTCTAATATACAGTGCCCCCTGCTCACCAACCTCCAACTCGGCTTACAATCTAGACTGCAATCCTGCTATAATAAAATCAGCAAATTCACCACCAACTCCAAAAATTCATCCCATCATTGCATCTCCCTCCAATCTCTACAATGGCTAGAGCTACCTAACTACCTGAACGTTCTTAAATTCACCACTGCCCATAAACTCATCTTCAGGCCATCCAGCTGCCCCACTCTCTCCATCTCCTTAACCCCCTACATTCCAAACTGCTCACTCCAATTAGAAAATCAAAACCTTCTAAAAATTCACAAACTTTCCCGGCCCCCTGGGCACCTTCTGCTATCATACTCATTAGCCAAACTATGGAACTCCCCAGGTTGGGACATTGGCATAATGGTTAAGGTGTTCACCTTACAAACACAAGGTGCAGGGTTTGATTTTCACAAGGAGTAATTGGCTAGGCTTAAAATGGCCCACAAGGGCAGTTAGCCTAGTACTTACATATGAACCTATGAACCCCTTCAAAATACCCAAACCACACCAACTTCAAATCCCTCCTACACTCCTACCTATCCTCAAAATGGATATGCCCCTGCTCTTCTCCTGCTTGAGCCCCTCCAATAGCATCCGTTTCAGCAGTCCAATATCTGCTCACTATCAAAAACCTACCACTCTTCTAAATTATTAAACTCCACAAATACAGCAGGACTGCTATCCTGCTCCCATATTCACTTTGTTAGAAATTTATATTTCTGAAATGTTGAACTATCTCATTTCTGTAAATGTACTCCATTATAACTAGTCTGAATGTAATTTTGAATGTAAATTTACTTCTTAACATCAATAACTGTTCTCTGTCACTACAACTACTCTGTAAGAAACACATTTCTTCCTACATGCTTGCTTATACTCTACTTGATACGCTTGTTTTCTGTTAATGTATTTCTGCTCCCATTTTATTTTGTAAATATAGAAATCCTTACTTCTGCTAATGTTTAGCAAGTTACAGACTGAATGTAGAATAATTATCCACTGCCACTACAGCTACTAGAAATGTATTTCTTCATATGTACTTGATTGTACTTTCAGAATGATGTACATACTCTGCTTGATATTCATGTTTATTATTGTTTATGAAACTTTATAGGCTTGTTTGTTTATTTTCTATGGAGCTTTTCTGTCTGGGCCTCCAATGAAAACGGGCTCTTCTTGGCCCAGTGGACTTCCCCGGTCATCAAACTTAAATAAATAAAATAAATAAATATATTATTTACTGGTTCATATAAACATAGGGAGATTCCTCAAGATTTGAGACATGCGCTTATTAAACCTGTCTTTAAGTGAAGGGGAGTAGGACAAACCCAGAGTCATATAGACCTTTAAGTTTACTTTCATGTTGTGGAAAAATAATGGAGAAAGTAATATTGGATAAGTCATTGTCAGAACTGGATAGGTTGGGACCTGAAACCATATATCAGCATGCATATGTTGAAAATAGATCTATTACCACCTGTAACATGATTTTCTATAACAATATAATAACAACTAGGTATTGATGTACTCTTGATAAGATGGATAGCAGCATGGCTTACATATAGGGCATGGCAAGTATCATACAGCAATTGGACAGGTGAAATTCTTGGTTACAGTCAGGATGTCCCACAGAGCTCTGTCTTAGGCCCTTACTTGTTCAGATCATATCTTTCAGACCTAACTTTTTTCATCTGAGGTGTTCTACAGTTTATAGTCACATGACCCAAAATTGGGTAAATTAATTATATGTGTTACAGATAAGGCATGTCTGGAAAAGAACTTGATTAAATTGACCATTTGGGCACAGGAGAATAATATGCTAATAAATACATCAAAAACTCAGTATATGAAATTTGGTAGACATAAATTGAAAGGTGAATATTTAATACAGTACGCAGTGATGTAAACTATAGATACATTTAAAGAGCTGGGTATATGGTTAGATCCAGCTTTGAGTTTTTTTTTCTAATCATATCAACCTATTGATTAATGATAGTCATAGAACTATAGGTTGTATAAAAAGATTCATAAAGTCTAGGAAATCAGAAATTATGAAGTTGTTGTTTGTTAGTTACATTAGACCCAAACCTGAGTACGAAATAACAATATGTAAACCTTATAAGAAAACAAGCATAAACTGGAAAGAGTAGATCAGAAATATACCAAGAGCATCCAAAGATGTGAAAATTTAAGTTATTATGAAATAATAAAATATCTGAACTTGTACAGTGTCTGTTATAAATACCTAAGAAGAGATCTTATTCAGGTTCATAGGGCATTAAGAGACAACCACATCTGGGAATGTTTGGGGAAGTCAAAAAGTAGTAGAGAATCTTCAGACAAACTGTAGAAGATTCTATAAAAATGTGAAGTGTACTAACTGGTTCTCTGAGAGAGCAGCTGATGCATGGAACAGACTACCAAACTGTATTAAAGCAAGTACTAGTTTAAATATTTTAAGATCAGCCTGGACACTTATTATGGGAACAAGTGTTTTGGTATATTTGCAGGCTAGAATGGCATTGAAATATTTGTATGTATGTATGTATGTATCTATGTATATCTTCAGGAACCCTTTAAACTCTGCCCACTCTCTTTGTTGTTGAAGACTGACTGAAATCAAAGCCTGGCTAATCTTTTTGGGAAGCACTGCTAGGCCTAAAAAGTCTGTCTGTGATCTATAGCCTAATAACCCCCTTTGATTACATTTTTAAATGTATTAAAGAGACAGTGGACTCTCCATTTTGATTCTGCCATGATCTGCAGTATTGCATGGAAGAAGGATTTATATCCGAAAGCTTTGCTGTAATAAAGTATTGACGTTCTTGAAGTTGGAATTTTTCTGTTATTCAGCTTTTATTTTCTAACTTCTGGTTTATCACTACATCAGCCTGCCTTTGGTCTTAAGTTTCAATATTAAAATATCCCCAGGCAAACAGCAAATAATCAAAATCTGGGTGTGCTGGAAGAAGGGTAAAAGCCCTGTTTGTTGTGGTTTTAGTTTATCTATAATATGCACTGCAGAGGTGTGATATCCTGTTCCTCTACAATTACTTTGGCTTTATCAGAGCTACTGATGAAGGGGAAGAGATAATTTTAAAGACACTTAGTAATTCCTTAGCCACTTTACAGCATGGTTTTCGTATTTTAATCTAACACTGCAAATTATCCTACTTTAAAACAATATAGAGTATGAAAAGGGAGAGAAATCCGTCCTGAGACTGTCCAGCTTGACATGGCTGTGATCTTGATTCCCTGGATTAAACAGTTAATTCTCAGTCATTGTGAAAATATATCTGGGAAAATCTAATGTGAAATGTTTCTAGAATCTCAAACTTTGGGGTACCAATGTCAAAGTTACTTGGTTTAACTAATTAAATATTGTACCTGCCTATCTGCACTCAGCTGAGGGAACTTTCAGGATCTAGAATGCCTTGTCTACCTTGTAAAATCTGAAGCCCATATTGCTGTGTCCGCCTTACTTTGGACCAATATTTATGCACTACTGAGCAGTCCCACACCAAGGATCAGTAATCCTCCTGTGTGCCATTACAGCAACAGGACTGAACCCATTGAGTTAAATCGGACCTGTTTAGTCTGACCAATGGTGAAGTTAAAAATTAGTCAAGGCTACTGCAGTGATGCATGGACTTTCACAGCAAGAACTAGGCTTCTCCCACTAAGAATCTGGCAGTTGTACTCCCTAGGCTATTGTCCAGTTGTACTAAGCCCCTGTCAATTAGTCAGCCTGTACCTGGCTACTCCTTATATGGATTTTCTACTGACAATTTTTGAGTCTACTTCTTTTCACTTTTAAGAAACTGTTTTGTCCCAAGTTTCTTTAGAGGGGTTAGTAGAAATGATATGGAAATATATATGGATCTCAACTGTAGATAGTTCCATCTTTTCAGTTGTGGCCCTTCCCTCTTAAATGACAGTCTTCTAAAGTTCTAAACTTTCTAGTCTCTTTGCTGCATAAATGTCCAGAGAATGGAATACCTCAACCAGTTCAGCCTGACTAGCTGATTGTGTTAGAGTCTATTAGTACAATTTCCAATCTATAACTCATACCACCCCTATCTCCCACTGCCTTTTCCAGTTGTTTCCATCCTATTAGTTGCAGCTCTGCATGGTCTCACAACCTTCCCCTTGCATCTGTGGGCTATAATTTTTGGAGGGAACTAAGCACCTGTAATTCAAGGTAGAACAACATAGGTCATAGGTTACATCAAGATCTCACAAAGTAACAGGAACTGCAGGTTAACATATATATCTTACCTTTAACTGACCTTTGGATAGTAGGGATAAAGAAGTTATGTACCTACCATAATGTTCCATGTTAGTTGTCTTCTTCTCGCCTTCTTTCTTGCTGGTTGGGTTCGGAGCTGATCCTCGGTTCTGACTTGGCCATCTTCAAAAGCTCGAGAGCTGCATACTGGCTCGAGGCCACCCCATATCCCATGATGCCTGGCGCTAGATACCCAGATCTCATTTGGTAAGTCTAACTGCAGACATAATAAGGAAAGGATCCTATCCTGGAATATATAAAATGTTCATAGAGGCTACTAGACAGAAGCAAATAGCTAGAGAAGACTCAGCAAGTGAAAAACCATAAGGAACTCTTCTCTGTCTACAAGGATAGGGGGATGGAGGGTGGGATGCAAGAAAGAAGGCGAGAAGAAGACAACTAACATGGAACATTATGGTAGGTACATAACTTCTTTATGTTAAGTTGTCTATTTTGCCTTCATTCTTGCTGGTTGGGACAGCATCCCTAGCACCTAAAATCCTGGGTGGCTCATCGGAACAAACTCTTCCGAACAGTGGAACCAAAATCTGCTCTGTTTCTGGAAACCACATCCAACTTATAATGCGAAATGAAAGTATGTGGGATGGCCCACATAGCCGCAGCACAAATAGATTCCATGGGCAACCTAAACCTGAAAGGCCACAGAAGTGGCTAAAGCTCTGGTGGAGTGACCTTTTGGTTTAACAGGTAATTCTTTATTCCTCAGTTGATAGATAAATGTGATGATAGAAGTCAACCACCTGGACAAGGTTACTTTTGAGACTGGAAGACCCTGTTTACCCTCAGCATACGAAAGGAAAATTTGGTCTGATTTCCTGATATCCTTAGTTCTATGCAAATAAAAGCGTAGTTGCTGTGAACATCTAACTGATGCAATTTATATTCTGCCCTGTTGGAGTGGTTGGGAAAAAACACAGGAAGGTCTATGGACTGATTCAAGTTATTTTCTGAAAAGACCTTAGGAAGGAAGGAAGGATTAGTCCTGAGAGCAACCCTATCATTGTGGAACACTAGGTACGGAGGACGGGTACAAAGAGTCTGAAGTTTGAAACTCTTCTTGCTGAAGTAATGTCTACCAGAAAAAGAGTTTTCCAAGATAAAAACTTCAAGGAACAAGATGCTGCAGGTTTGAAGGGGGGCAATATTAGAGAAGCTAAAATCAAATTTAGATCCCACGGAGGTGGAGGATCTCTCACTGGAGGCCTGAGCAGAGTGGTCCCTTTGAGAAAGGCTTTACATAGCTTATGCGACATGATATTATTTACCAACAGGCCAATGTGAAAATTTGAAATTGCAGCTAACTGAACTCTAATTGTAGTGAAAGCGGACCCAGAATGAAAGAGTTCCGCAAGAAATTCCAAAATGTGGTGTATAGGGGCTGAAAAGGGGTCTATGCTCTTAGTCTCCGCCCAGGAAGAAAAACGTTTTACTAGCGTAAGTGTTTCTGGTGGTAGACTTGTGCGATGATAAAATAATTTCGCGCACAGAAGGGGAGATATCTGGAAGCCTGGCTAAGGTTGGAAGTGGAGCAACCAAGCAGTGAGCTGGAGAGATTGTAGGGATTGGTGCAGCCCGCCCGATTGATGGATCAGAAGGTCTGGAACTAGGTCCAGAGTCCAAGGCTGCTCGAGAAGATGATGATGCATGAACGGGAACCATATTTTTCGAGGCCAGTAAGGAGCAATGAGGATCATTTTGCTGCCCAAAATGGTAGTTTCAGAATAAGAGGAAATGAAGGGAATGCATAAAGAAGTCCCTGAGGCCAATCGTGGACTAGAGTGTCTCTGGGGGAATTTCTGGGAAGTGGAAGGAGAGAGAAGAAATTGTTGCACTTGCTGTTGAAGGGGGTGGAAAAAAGGTCACAGCAAGGCTGGCCCCATTTGCGGAATATTTGGTCCGCAACTATTTGATTCAAAGACCACCCATGAGGCATGAGAATTGCTCTGCTCAGCCTGTCTTCTATGACGTTGGACTTCCCAGGGATGTGCATTGCAATCAGAAACCATTGGGAAGAGATCGCTCACTGCCAGAGTCTGAGTGCTTCTTGACATAGGGGCTAGGACTTGGTTCCGCCCCGCTTGCTGATGTACCACACTACCGACATATTGTCCGTTTGAATTGCAATGGTCCCGGTAGGAAGAGAGTCCTGAAGAACTTGCAATGCTAAAAGCACGGCCCTCATCTCCAAGACGTTTATATGCAGGTGGTACTTGTGAGGTTGCCAGGTGCCTTGGACTGTCCTGCCCTGATAATGCCCTCCCACCCGATCAGGGAAGCGTCCGTGGTAACCGTAGCAACTGGGGTGGGGGAGTACAAATGGTCTGCCCAGGGGCACTGATGTGGAGACCATCCACCATGCAAGGTGCTTTTTGCATGCTTCTGTGATCATAATCGTGTGAGATATGGGAAGCTGCTGGAAGGACGATTGGGTGAAAAGCAGCCACTGGAGAATCCTCATGTGAAAACGGGCTAGAGGAACAAGTATAATTGCTGCTGCTATGAGACCCAGAGTCTGGAGGACGAACCTGGCTTGAATTCTTTTGCATGCTAATAAGACCTGTACATGTTGCCAAATCACTAATACCCTGTCTGGTGGAAGGTTCGCTGACATGTCTTTTGTATTTAGATTTGCGCCTATAAACGTGATAGACTGACAGGGAGACATAGCAGACTTTTTGAAATTTATTGAGATTCTTAGTCTGGAGCAAGTCTCTATAGTGTAGTCTCTGGCTCGCAGAAGGTGATGCCTGGTGGTAGCAGTAAAGAGCCAGTCATCTAGATATGGAAACACTTGGAATCCTTGCCATCTCAGGTGAGCGGTAAATACTGCCATACATTTGGTGAACACCCTGGGGGCTGTGATGAGACCAAAGGGCAGAGCTCCTAGCCGGAAGCGAAGGAATCTTCAGGAGCGTCTGTCCATTTTGACATGGTAGTACACATCCTGAAGATCTATAGAGCACATCCAATTGTCCTGACCCAGAAAAGGCATAATGGACTACAGTCCATTATGCCTTTTCTGGGTCAGGACAATTGGATGTGCTCTATAGATCTTCAGGAGCATGACCATCCAAAACTTCATTCTTTCTACAGACCTGTTCAGTCTTCTGAGATCCTGAATGGGTCTCCAGTCCCCTGTCTTTTTTGGCACCAAAAAGAACCTTGAGTAAATTCCGGATCCTTGCTGGTCTGCCGGGACTTGCTGGATGGCCCTTTTTCTTATCAGTTCTGAAATTTCTTGTACTGCTTGATCCCTTAGATTGGGTGGAACATCTGAAAGGTACTTGTTTAACACTACAGGAGTGTGAACAAAGGGTATTCTGTAGCCTCCGGATATAACCGACTCTACCCATTTGTCTTGTGTTATGTCTTGCCAGGTTCTTGGGTACAGCGATAATCATCCCCCGACTGCCTCCAGAGGTGGGCAGTCAGGCAACCCTTCAGGGATGCTGGAAGGGCTTCTCAGAGAAGGATTCGCTGCTGCCCGGGTTTTGCGGACCCCCTCTGCCACAAGGGCGACGTCTGTCATTGTTCCCTCCTCTGCCCCTTGATGGGAACTCACCACATGTGTCCGGCAAGGCTGCCTGGGATTTCCAGAACCACATCTTTCCACTCTTCTGACCCTTGGGATATGGTCTGGAAAGAGTGGAAAAACGGACTCCCATGGCAGAGAGAGTCTTGCCTTCCTGCTCACACCTGGTAAGGGTATCCTTCACCTGTGATCCAAAAAGAGAGGAACCATCAAAAGGGGTGTTGGTGAAAGACACTCTGAAAGGTTCCGCAAAGTTACATAGCCGCATCCAAGCGTGTCTCCTTAGAGCAACACCTGTGCCCGCGGCTCTACTCGCACCATCGGCTGCATAAGAAATGAGCCTCATGGAGGAGTTCACCACTGAATTAAGAGTTGCCAGCCTGGAGGCTGCCTTAGCCTGGGCCCCCTTAGCTGATGGATCTTGGAGGGTATCCACAAGCTCTTTAAGGAGATCCCTTTGAAAGCACGTAAAGTGGCACAAATAATTCAGAGACCTCATAGAAAAGGTCGCTGAAGAGAACATCCACTTCCCATATCTGCCCATCATCCTGGACTCCTTGTTAGGGGGATGGACAGATTAAGAAATTTCAGCCATCTCCTTCTCTGCAGCCGCCGCTACCACCATGGCATCAACAGGGACACCTTTGGTCAAAAACTGTTTATCCTGTGGTGCAGTTATGAATTTAGCGGGTCTTCTGGGGGTTGGTTCCACTGTGTCTGGAGCTGACCACACCTTCCGAGCCACCACAGACATTAGTGGGTCAAAAGGCGGAGACACCCAGGAGGTGGAAGGTCGGGATCCAAACGCATCCAGGAATACCGACTCATCCTCAGAGGGGCTTAAGGTAGTCCAGTTCCCCCTCTGCCTAAGCATCTCAAGGATGTCTGAGAAGGAGACATCTTCAGAGGGGGATCTCAGGGACCCTTCCAAATCCTCTAAGTTGGTATCTGATGTGACTGATTCAGGGGAGTAAACATGCTTCCTCTTGCATTTTCTCTTATGAGGTGGCTCCCCTGAATGATCAGGGGAGGCCTCAGAAGAGGAAGATACACTCAAGGGGGTGCCCTGGAGTGTTGGTTCCCCACGCTTGGGGTCTGGAAGAGGGGCAGAGGCAGAAGCAGGCACCATAGTAGGAGGAGCCGATGGGATTGATCGTGGAGCTGACTCAGGGGCCAGCACACTCCTCATGACCTTGAAGGCATCCCTGCTCAGATGCCAAGAAGGCTCTGGTTCCGAAGAGACCAGAATCCCTCTCTGCACCGAGGGGGATGGCTCTGAAGCAGATGTAGGAGCCGAGCTCACTTGCACCGAAGCTCCGAGGGGGAGAATGGGGTCAGACAAGGGTCCAATGCCACTCGCCCCCTCGGAGCCGACGAGGGAGTCTTGGCGCCCAGACCCTTTCAAGGACGGTATCAAGGAAGTGATCGGAGCTGACGATGGAACTGAAGGAGAAGGTATCGGTGCCGATGGTTCCACAACTCGAACCCCAATGAACTCCGGATCCGAGCTCAAGGGAGGAGTTGGAGGAGGAATAACTGCAGACATGGATGGAGCCGACACCTGATGAGGAGGGGCTGGACAACATTTTTGCTAGGCCCTGCAATTTTAACAGCCTACTGACCACTCTCCCCACGTCATGATCTGATAGTCTTGAGGATCGAGAAGAGTGGGACCGATGACTGTGCTCCGATTGGAGCAGAGGAGACCTCGGAGCAGAGCATATTGACTCCAGGGAGGGAGACCTAGATCTCTTTTGACTCCCCGATGGCTCTGAAGAGAGAGTCGAAACCGACTGGGAGACAGGTAAATCAGTTCCAGCTGGAACCGAGGCTGAAGGAACAGCTTCACCCATCGACGGCTCTGAACTGGGAGCCAAAGATTTAGGTGGCTTAGAGGCCTTCATGGGCTGAGCCTTAGCCGGTGAATCCTGCTTAAGTAAACCCTGTATGATTAACTTATTTTTACGCTCCTGCAGGACTCTTGGGCTGAAGGCATGGCAAACCGAACAAGAGTCCTGCAGGTGCACGTGCCCAGACAACAGACACAAGAAGTGTGACCATCTGTCAAAGACATCTTCTGACAGCATGAGTCACACTTCTTGAATCCAGACACCTTGGTATCCTTGGACATCCCTGAAAAAAATAGAATACCAAGGACAATACACAAAAAATAGGAAATAACAACTACCACACACACAAAAGTTATCACACCCAAAACACAGCAAGAATACTCACAATATTCTATTTACAAGCTAAATAAAACTAACTAGGTAAAAGCTACTTTTTTTTTTTTTTTTTTTTTTTTTTTTTTTTTTTTTTTTAGAGAAAAGGAAAAGGGTTAGCCTCTAATTTAAATGGCTACCTATGAGAAGGGGGGAGGAGAAAACTCTCTAACTAAAATGAGTTTTCTGAAGGGATAGGGGAAGGATCAAGAAAGAATTATAGATACAACAAGTATATAAAGAGAAAGGTTGTAACTACTATTAACAATCTACACTAACAAGCCTAACAATTTTTATCAAAAATGGATAAAAAAATTAAAATATACGACCTGAGCCAGTAAGACAACCTCGCAGCAGAAGCAGCAAACGAGATCTGGGTATCTACCGCCAGGCATCATGGGATACGGGGTGGCCTCGAGCCAGTATGCAGCTCTCGAGCTTTTGAAGATGGCCGAGTTGGAGCCAAGGATCGGCTCCGAACCCAACCAGCAAGAATGAAGGTGAGAGAGACAACTTAACATCATCTTTTTTTTTTTTTTATCCTGAGATCGTTGGTGGTCTCCAGTCTTAGACAAAGTCTGTCATGTATTTGTATAGCTTGCATATCATCCAGTGGAAAGATTCCTATGCAGAAAATAAATCTTCCCAAGATCATCACTCTCACCAACCTTTATGTTTGCTAAGAAAATCAGTTTGAAGTACTTCTATCCATTTAACAACTTTTGAGTTTCTTCTAAGACAGGCTCCAATTTTTAATCGAATAATATGTTTCTATCACTTCAACTAAGGCTATCAACATATTGGCATTATGCAATAATGTGAGATGGGTGTTTACACACCTCCATACCTTGCAGTTTACAAGCCTCAGTGAGAGGGAAGATAAGTGACTTGTCTATACCAATCTCTAGGCTTGATATTTGGGCAATATCATATACAGTATTCACAGTGGGAGGGGTGTATGTGCCCATATTGGCCAGTGTGGGTCTACCATAAAGCCCAGCAGCCCTGGATCAATAATTTATTGTCCGGACAGTGTCCAGTTGCCCAGCTTGGTTAACCTAGGATAGTTCTGTTGAGCAAAGGCTTGATGTAAAATCAACCAACCTGACAAATATATACTAAGAATTGCTACCTCAAATATAGGTTCACTGACAGAATGGAGATTAGAAGTGCATCACATGATGGTAAGAGGGATGCTGGACATCCTATATATCCAGGCGACAAGATGGAAGGGCAATGCAGCAAAACCACTTAGCTTGGGATCCAGAGTCGACAACTCTAGAGGAGGACAGGCTAGAAATGTGGGAATTATGGTGAGGCAGAGGCTTCAAAAGGCAGTGAAGAACATCATCAGAAATAGTGACACATCCATGGCAATCAGACTACAGCCTAATGAAATGGTAGTATTCATAATCTCAGCCTGGGGTTGTGTTAGTGAGAAAAACAGTATATTCAGGCAGCAATTGTGGGATTTATTAGAGAAAGTAGGACAGCATGAGTTGATGTTGATAATGAAGGACGTAAATGTTCGTATTGTGACAGACAGAACAAGATCTGAGGACTGCCTAGGTCCACATGGATGAAGCAACAAAAATAAAGGAGGGGCCATTCTTGATGTTTGTCCGACAAATGGCTTGATAGTGGCCAACACAAGATTCAGCAAGAGAGAGACAGTCACAAGATCACATACAGGAATGGCCAAAATGGTACACAGGCTGACTTCCTGATAGTAAGGATAGGGGACTGGGGTAGAATCAGCAATCACAATGGCATCTCCAGTGAAACAGTCAGCTCAAAGCATAAACCACTGGGTGTCAAAATCAGCTGCAGGCAGTGGTCAGAGAAAGCTCTAAGGTCAACAGAGAGTAAGCTGAAGACCTGGAAGTTGGCTAGAGAGAAAGCACAAGAGTTTAAGGAATCACTCAGCACCCAAAGAACAAGAGGAAATTGGTAAAGTTGAAGAAGAATGGCAGTGCCTCAAAATAGCATGTGTGAGGACTAGACAACAGGCATGTGGCCGAGACAGTTATGAAAATAAGGTACATGAGGAAAGCTGGTGGCAGAATGCAAAAGTCCAGGAAGTCATCAAAAGAAAGAAGAAGTGCAGTAAAAAGGGAGAGATAGAAAAGACAGTACAGGCCAAGAAGGACTACTAGTTGGTTAACAAAGAATCTAAGAGAGGAGGTTGAGTAGCAAAGAACAGGGCATCAGAGGCACTCTACCAGTTTCTGGAAAGTTACTGGGTAGATGGCACAAAGAAACACTATCAGCTTGCAAGGCAGAAACAGAAGATAAATATAGTAAAGAGACACCCTTCATAAAGGATGCCAGAAGCAACCTGTATACCAGCCCACAAAAAACCCAAGGCAGATGGAAGGAGTACTTTCAGCAGCCTTTGAATGAAAAAAAGGAAGGAGCTGTACAGCCCCAGACACAACCTATGATGAAAGAAGAGGAAGAGTCCACCTTAGAAGAAATAAGAACAGCATTAGGGAAAATAAAGTAAGGGAAAGCAGCAGGCTCAGCTGAACTAACAGTAGATATGATCAGAGATGTTGGGTGAGATAGGCAATAAATGGACGCTGAGGGTACTCATAGGAATATGGAGAGAAAGGCATATCCCAGATGACTGGAGAATAAGCATACTAGTGCCAGTGTACAAGAGCAAAGGGGACGTCCACAATTCTGGGCAGTACAGAGGTATCACACCCCTGTCACACTGCATGAATGTCCTGGAAGGGGTGACTGATAAATGAATACCTAGAGTAGTAGAAAGTAAGATGACAGATGAGCAGTTCGGATTCAGATCAGGATACAGCACAGCTGACGTGATGTTTGCAGTGAGACAGACAGGTGAAAAGAATCTAGAGATGAGGAAAGAGTCCAATTGGACATTCCTAGACTTGGAGAAAGTGTAAGAAAGGTCTCATGAAAGCTGATTTGGGTAATCCTGTGGTAGTTCAAAGTATGAGAAATACTGGTAGTATTAGTGCAGGCTATCTACAAGAACACAATGGCTCAAGCATGAACAGTGTTCGGTCTCACAGAGGGGTTCCCAGTGGGAGTGGGTGTGCATTAGAGTTCAGCTCTGAACCCATTGCTACTCATACTGGTGATGAGCAAACAGGCTGAAGGAGACAAATCAACAAAGCTGCTGTATGCAGATGATATAGCATTACATTCACACTCTGAACATGAATTTCAAAAAGGATAGGGAAATGGAATGCAAAACTGGAATGCACATGGGATGAAACTGAGTACAGATAAGACAGGTCTAATGGCAGCAAATGGAAATCATAAGAAGCTGAAAATTAGTCCAGACAAAATCACAGTTCTAAGAGACTCTCTCTCTGATACCCTCTTTGTGGGAGCAATAAAGACACCTTGTTGAAGTTGAAAGTAGTTTATTCAGTTAAGTGTGTAGACGGACAAGTGTTCTTGTTCTAATAATCATTAGCTAAAGTAATTTTATCTGGACTAATCCTTTGTAATCTGTTTCTTGTTAGTCCTGTCACCCTCTGGGTCATAGGTGTGATACCTGACTCAAGCTTTCTGGATTCCCTCTGTTTTAAGAATATGAGAATTAAGATAGAGTGGAATATAGTGGAACAAGTTAACAGCTTCAGGTATCTGGGAGGGGTTGGTGAGGAGAAGGGAAGTCCAAATGAGGAGGTCAAAGCTAGAATCAGAGGAGCTGCAGCCAACTGGCACAGTGTCAGATGTAGTGAATGACATAAAAATGCCAAAGAAGCTGAAAAGTAAGGTGTACAAAACAGTGGTGTGACCAGTGCTATTGTATGGTACAGAAACATGGGCAGTAAAGGCAAAGCAGATGAGAAAACTAGAGGTGATGGAGATGAAGTTCCTGAGAAGGTGGTAGGATGTACACTGTGGGGCAGATAAAGAAATGACATCAGAGCAAAAGCCAAAGTAGCTCCAATTGCAGTCAAAGAGAACAGATTATGCTGAATTTGGCACGTGTAGAAAAGCAGAAGATGATCTGGTGAAGAAGATTAAAAGGAAATGTGACTGTTGTTAAAGGTAGGAGAGTGATATTGAATCGAGAGAGAGAGATGGCAACAGTTGACAAGTTACCCCAACCCTATATAGAAAATTTGAAAAAGGGAATGATGACTGGAAATCTTTGACTAAAAAAATACAAAAAAAAACATTTTTTTTTGCAGGAGGGCAAATGTCCTGCACTCCCGAAATTCCCACATCTCAAAACATAAGCAAAAAGGATAAGACAGTTGCACAAAGTAATCTTTGGGGAGTACCAGTACAGGTACAATTCATAAGATCATCTATCCAGATAAAATATACTGAGTAGTTAATGCGGTTCATTAATGTTAAAATAAAAAATGCCTTAGGTAGGATTTGAATAAGACTGGTTTATTTAAAATGATGAGTACCTTCTTCCAGTAGACTTCATCAGATAGTACTTATTTTTTTTAAATGAATACCAATATTTTTTGAGTAGTTCAAATCCTCTTACCAAGGGGATGTGGTGGAAAACAGCTATTTCAATGGGATAACTGTACTGATTAAGTAATTAGCTGTAAAGGGGATGTTTGGACTGAAAGGGGACTGGAGCCCCCTAATTAGACTAAGGGTCCTGATTAGTCTAGAGTTTAGTTCATTCTGCTGTTTTTCTTACTGTGCCTCTTGTCAAAGAATATTTACTACAATGTATTTTTTATTTGCCATTATAGTGAGTTTACTATATTTTATTTTAACACTTTGGAACAACTAGTACACATACATTTTAGGTGTATATCTATCCAGTCTGATGTCTGCTTTAACGAGGCATTCCAAGTTTTTTAAATTCAGGTATTTTGTAATTCTTTTCCTGATGGAATTTTAACTATTAAACTATTACATAAAAACAGATGGGAATTACAGTTCATTCATGGCCCTCCTATGCAGGGCTAATAGACTTTAATACCTACTGTAGCAGCTAATCATTATTTATTTTAGGCAATAATACTTAAAGTATATAACCAATTTAAAGTAGTAGATACCAGACCTGTCTTTTCTCAGCTCCATGGTGGGCCAAAATTCTTGAGACTATGCCCCTAAAGTCTTCTGGAGGTGACCTAGGAGTTTATCACACCACAAAACCTGCTAACTCCAAGACTGCTCAACATTGAAGATAAAGGAGACTTCCAAGATGGCTGCACATTGAGTAACACCTTAACTCTAGCTCTCCCAGTGTGAAAACAGAAACTCAACAGAGAAGGCCAGTCGACTTTTGTGTTTATGGGTAAATTTTAGTAACTGGCTGGTAAGTGTACTGCCTGGATGCCAGGAAAATAGAAATACAGAGCACATGGAAAAAAATCAACTACAAAAAGTGAGGAAGAAACATTGACTAGGGAAAGATCTGCAGCTGTTCAACAAAAAGCAATGCACCTCAAGAAATGACTTCCAGTAAACTAGAGGAAGATATAAGGCAACTGCACACAGACCTAGTTAAAATAAACAAAACACTAATGGAGTATAGCAACACAAACAACAAAAGGCTGGAAAAAATGGAAGAAGCTTTAAACAGATAGTCAGATAAGGTGATAAAGCGGGTAAAAATCAGAGGTTAAAATGAAGAAAAGACTTGCTAATATAAGACCGCTAAGGAAGAGATGTGTCAAAAATAATAGAGTTACAGGACAGAGCACATAGGGAAAACCTGAGATTTTCAGCTATATCAAAGAAGCTGGAAGGAACAGACTGCATTCATTTTATGAAAGCACAAATAAGCAACTGGATTAGTATTCCACAGAAGGAGCTGTTAGTTGAAATGGAACATCATGTGCATGCTCCAAGCCTGGCTATGAGAAAGCAACCTAGACCTTTAATAGTAAAGATGCAATCCTACCAGCAGAAGGAGTTGATTCTGACAAAACTGTAGCAGAAGGACAAAATACTAAAAGTGTGATACAGTAGAGTATTTGTGGAGAATGATTACTCACTGTACACCAAGCAGAAGAAGGGTAAATTAATTCCACTATTCAGGGAATGTCAAAAGTTGAGGTGTGAGATTCAAACTTTTGTACCCAGCTGTCTTCAAGATATTCTTCCCTGGAGGGACAGAATCATTTTTGATAAAGTACATGCTAAAGAGGAAATACAAAAGTTTATCCAACAAAAAGTGAGCTGTAAAACAGAAAGGGATTATGTCTCTTTTTCTTCTGGTAATAAAGACTACAGAGAGACTGTACCTGTGAAACCTTTTCCACTGTTTCAAAGGAAAATGTTGGAGAGAAGGAAGGATGCATGAAAATTGACTAGAAGAATCAATAGTATATTGGAAATGAAGAGACAGGATTTGGGAGATGGAGATGAACGGTAGTAACACCAGTAACGTAATGTGGGATTACAATGCAATAATTACATTTGTGAAATATGACAAAGCAGGGGACTATGCCCTACTTCATGTCATTCAGAAAAATGCTATGGGGAGGGGAAAAGAGGGGAGAAAGTTAACTGTAAGTAAAGAAAATGTTTTCTTAATAGTACTATTTTTTGGTGTATGGTTTTCTTTGCATGCTATAAAATAAAGTTTTCTGAGTTATTTTTAAGTGTAATGGGGTTTGTAAATAGGTGCTGCTGTTCGTTTTTTTCCCTGACTCTCTCCTCTCTTTCTTCTTGTTCAGTTTTAAGAAATGTAGACACTGCAATGTAAAAAAAGCCTGGTTAAAAGAGCATGGCAAAAGAAAAGTTTATATGCTTCTTTTCATTCTTGCATGGGGGAATGAATGGAATCATCATCTTCTTTCAGCTGCTCCCATTAGGGGTCACCACAGCGGATCGTTTCCATTTCTTCCTGTCCTCTGCATCCTGCTGTGTCACACCAACCACCTGCATGTCCTCTCTCACCACATCCATAAACCTTATCTTAGGCCCTCCTCTTTTCCTCTTACCTGGTAGCGTCATCTTTAGCATCTTTTTCCCAATATACCCTGCATCCCTCCTCAGAACATGTCCAATCCAACGTAATCTTACCTCTCTAGCTTTGTCTCCAAACCTTCCAACCTGGGCTGACCCTCTAATATACTTATTCCTAATCCTGTCCACCCTCGTCACACCCAGTACAAATCTTAACATCTTTAACTCTGCCACATCCAGCTCAAACTCCTGCCTTTTTATCAATGCCACTGTCACCAACCCATATAACATAGCTGGTCTCCCTACCCTCTTGTAGACCTTCCCTTTCACTCTTACTGGTACTCATCTGTCACAAATCCCTCCTGACACTCTTCTCCACCCACTCCATCCTTCCTGTACTCTCTTCTCTAGCTCTCTTCCACACTCACCATTACTCTGAACCATTGATCTCAAGTATTTAAATTCATCGACCTTCGCCACCTCTACTCCTTTCATCCTTACCATTCCTCTATCCTTCCTCTCATTCACACATATATATTCTGTCTTAGTCCTGCTGACCTTCATTCCTCTTCTCTCTAGAGCATATCTCCATCTCTCCAGGGTCTCCTCCACCTGTTCCCTACTCTCACTACAGATCACAATGTCATCTGCAAACATCAAAGTCCACGGGGACTCCTGTCTGTTATTATCTGTCAATCTGTCCATCACCATTGCAAATAAGACAGGGCTCAGAGCTGATCCTTGATGTAATCCCACCTCCATCTTAAATGCATCCATCACTCCCACCGGAGACCTCACCACTGTCATACCACCCTCGTACATATCCTGTACCACTCTTACATACTTCTCTAACACTCCTGACTTCCTCATACAATACCACAACTCCTCTCTAGGCACCCTGTCATATGCTTTCTATAAGTCTACAAAAACACAATGCAACTCCTTCTGACATTCTCTGTACTTCTTCATCAACACTCTCAGAGCAAACATTGCATCTGTATTGCTCTTTCCTGGCATGAAACCATACTAATGATCACTAATCATCACATCCCTTCTTAACCTAGCTTCCACTACTCTTTCCCATAACTTCATGCTGTGACTGATCAGTTTAATCCCTCTGTAGTTACTACAGCTCTCCACATCACCCTTACTCTTAAAAATCGGTACCAAAACACCTTTTCTCCATTCCTCAGGCATCCTCTCACTTTCCAAGATTTCATTAAACAATCTGGTTAAAAACTCCACTGCCATTTCACCTAAACACCTCCATGCTCCCACAGGTATATCATCTGGACCAACAGCCTTTCCATTCTTCATCTTCTTCATAGCTATCCTTACTTCCTCCTTGCTAATTCATTGCACTCCATGATTCACTATCCCCACATCATCCAACCTTCTCTCCCTCTCATTCTCTTCATTCATCAACCCCTCAAACTACTCTTTCCATCTGCTCAACACACTCTCCCCGCTTGTGTGTATGTTTCCCTCATTATCCTTTATCACTTTTACCTGCTGCACATCTTTCCTAGCTCAGTCCGTCCGTCTAACCAATCGGTACAGGTCCTTTTCTCCCTTATTAGTGTCCAACCTTTCATACAACTCTTCATATGCCTTATCCTTAGCCTTCACCACCTCTCTCTTTGCCATGCACCTCATCTTCTTATAACTCCTGTCTACTTTCTTCATCTCTCTGACAATCCCACTTCTTCTTTGCCAACCTCTTTCTCTGTATACTCTCCTGTACTTCCTCATTCCACCACCATGTCTCCTTGTCATCCTTCCTCAATGACTGGAATAAAGATCTTAAATTGATTTAGTAACAAGTTTTAAGAGAAAGCAAGTAAATGAAAAAGAATATTGAACATTATGAGGCTTTTTTTTAGCAAACAAATGCATGCTTAGCAATTTTGCATCTGCCCCTCACATATCCATATAAACAATTAGATAAAGAGAAGTTGACTTCTGGTACTCATGTCTCCATGAAGACAATCTGATAATGGGACATTAGCTGTCTGGTTCTCATGTCTCCATGGAGACAATCTGATAAAGAGAAGTTGGTAACAGTCTGGTGGAGAGTGATTGGCTGGGGAAAACAATGAAAAGAGAAACTGGCCAGGAGATAATGTTCTCTGAAAGCATTCAGGGGTTTTCCCAGCTGGGAGAATTAAAAAGATAAGACAAAACTAGTTAGCACTTAGTAGAAACACAGGCTGCTCCATGCTTCTTAGCATAGATAACCTTTCATTTAGGATAACTCAAATCCGTAAATGTGGCTGTCAGTTTGGGATATTTGTTCCTATTAGGAGGGTAAAACTTCAATATCTGAAGATGTACACAGTGTTGTTTGTTAGTGTTAAATTAATAGGTTTTAGGCATATTGGAGGTTTGTTTGTTTTTTGTTTGAAGGCTTTCAATAAAATAAAAAGTTTTGTAAGATGTGACATAGCTCAAATGGATATGACAAGAGACAACTATATAAAAGTTCAACCTGCCATACAGTGTATGCATGTAACACAAAAGCTGGAACTAGACATTTAACAAAAAAGGTGTTATACATAAAAAGTGAGAATAATAACATTTTAATACAATGATGGCAACTTCATTATTATAGTGGCCTTGCCGATATAGTAACGTAAACAGTAAACATGGTGATTAATCCTGTTTCAGGTGACTGTTTTACTGTGAGTTGCAGTGATCCTCACTCCAGCTGAGCTTCCCTGGCTGTAATTTAGGGAGGGAGATGGATGGGAACCTCACTCACCTAGCAGGTATGGGCACTGCTGTCATTGTACATACTATATTCACACACAACCATGGCCTGATCATTTAGGCACAGGAGGTGGCTGCATATACACTGCAGGAATGTGGTTTGCTGAGAAAGTGAAATGGAAAGCTTTACTCGGGTATAGATGTCATATGTCTGTATAATTATTCCTGATTTTCTCACACTTTACCTTGTCCCTCTCAAACTTAAAATTCCAATTACTGAATTCAAAAGAAGAAATACATTCACATTGTTTCTGTTAGCAGGTAAGGAAATATACCCTAGCTGCAAATATTCCTTTTAAGTTTAGGTACCAAAGCAGGTGAGGAAAGCAGGTGGTACACACTTTATTTGTTAGGCAGCATGGTTCCTCACCCTAGCAACTTTGCTAAGCCCATTTTCAATTTCTTCAAGGCTGCAATAATAAGTTAGTACCCAATGATGCTTCCTGCAATGTCTTTAAATGTCAATGTTCTGACAGATAAATACAAAAAAGAAAGAATAGTGAACTATATTAAGAAATGTAAAATGCAAATAGCTATGCTACAACAGACACACTTGGAAAGAACTAAATATGTGAATTTGATAAAAAATGGTTTTCAAGATTATTCAGCAGAGTATCTGGGACAAAGTAAAAGAGGAGTACTTATATTAATTTCAAGATGAGCTGCAATAATGATAGAAGAGGATAAAAGTCTAATACTGGCAGATTTGCAGTGTAAGGGGCTATTGGCAGAGGAGGAGGAGGATTACACTGGCACATATTTATATTTCACGTAAAACTGCTATAATAGAGATTAAGAAAATTCTGGGAGAAATAATCAGTTTTCAGTAAGGAATATTACTGCTAGGTGGAGAATGGAATTTGATTTTCATCAGTGAAGATGTGGCTGGGGGACCCAGAGGGGAAAGTATAACAAAGAAGGGTAAATTTTTGGAGAAATTTATGAACATATTTAGCATGGAAGATGTGAATTCAGTAATAGAAGTTTGGAGTGAATTTACATATTATTCCCCAAGATATAAAAATTGGGCTAGGCTAGACAGAATTTATATTTCACAAAAACAGGTGCATTTAATTAAAGGTCTTGATACGTACCTAATAACTATTTCAGATCATGCACCAATAATAACTAAAATAATAACACAGGGTAATGAAATAAAAATGAATCACTGGCACTTTCCCACCTATCTGTTGAAAACAGAGGAATTTAAGGAATGGGTAGTGGAGATTATTCAGGAGCTACTTGAGAGAATAGAAATTACATCTGAAAATATAGCTAGGGAGTGGAATAAAGTTAAGGTGGACTTTAAAAATAGAGTTGACGTAATAGAAAGGGAGCTATGGTTAAGAAGTAACAATAATTATTTAGAGGGACTGACAAATATTAAAGTATTGCAGAATAGGGGGAATCTCACAGAACAAGAAGAAGATAAACTTCAGAATGCAAAGCAGAAAATAAAGGATTACTTCAATAATATACTCGAGTTTAGAAAGATTGCTGTTAAGCAACTGTTTTTTGATAATAACACTAGAGCACAAAAAATTTTAGTACAACTCAGGCAACAGAAAGTAGAAAAGGCTGTCACCAAGCTTATGGAGCCTATGACAAGGAAAGTAACAAGAGATCCTGTAGTGGTATTAGAAATATTTCGGAAATTATATAAAGGTCTGTATAAAGCAGAGAAATATGAAAACCAAGAAAAGATACAAATGGAAATATTTATGGAAGAATTAAATATTCCAAAGTTAGAGGTAGATGAGGCTCGATTACAAACGGTTAGGATAGGAGGAGATGAGATAAAAATTGTGATGTATAACCAATCTACAGGAAAGTCCCCAGGAACAGATGGTATTCCTGTGGAAGTTTGAAAGCTAAGAGAAAAAAAACTGATAAAGATCTGTAAGGTTTTGTTTAACAGCATTTTAAGAGGAAGAGAAGCACCAACATCCTGGAAGAAAACAGTGGTAGTTGTAATACCTAAAGAGGGTAAAGCTCCATCAGATCCAGCTTCATATAGGCCCATTTCAATACTAAACCATGATTATAAAGTGTTTATGTCTATAATGGCTAAAAGAATGGCAAAAGTAATGGCAAAACAGATAGATCTGGATTAATGTGGTTTTTGTGGAGGGGAGGCAAACATTTGACAACATTAACAGAAAATAGATGATTCAGAGGGAAGCAGAATGTAAGAAAATACCATTGTTGTTTGTGAGTCTTTATGCAGAGAAAGCATTTGACAGATAGAAGCATTTGCATTTCCTGAAAAAAAATAAAAGGTTGATTAGGAGGATATATGAGGGATCAGAGGTGAAAATTAAAGTGGATGAGGTCCTATCTGATCATTTCTGCACGAGCAGAGGAAGCAGGCAGGCATATCCTCTTTCCCCTTTGTTATTTGAATTATATTTAGAACCATTGGCAAAGAAAACGAGGGACTCATAAATTCAAGGATATAATTGGTATGGTAGTCAAGTAAAGCTGACTCTGTTTGCAGATGATATTATTTTATACCTGACAAAACCAGAGAGACATTACAGTGTTGTGGAACATTTTGAGACAGTTTCAGATCTTTTCAGGATACAAAATTAATGATGCTAATACAAAGGCAATAGTGCTAAATTATGTACCCATATATGAATTGGTTCAGCAATATCCATATTTATGGGGTAATGATAAAATGAAGTATTTAGGAGTATGGATTAAAAATAATTCTGGTGTGGCAGCTAAAGATATGTGGGAACAGACTAAACAAAAGATAACAGAAAAATTGAGAAAATGGCAGCTTTGTTATATGGATATGAATAGCAAGATATAAGCAGTTAAAATGTTTTTAGTCTCATTAGTCTTAAACACAGGTCAGGCATATTTTTATCATCCAGAGGAGAAGTTGTGGATAGCAATTAATAAAAAGCTGAAGGAATTTATCTAGGAGGGGAAGATGGCAAGAATCAAGTTGGATAAGCTGGTTCTTCCAGTAGAAAATGGGGATACTGGGATTACTCAATTTGAAGGAGTATTTCAGAGCTAAACAGTTAAAGCTTCTCTTCCTATAGACAGCACAAGCAGAAAACTATAATTCATAGTGGAAAGGGTTGATGATGAAATGGGGGAAGCTCAAGAAACAAGGAGAGACTTGGATTTTGGATGCAGACCTTTAAAGGAGAATAACAATAATCATACAGAATATTATATCTATAATGTAGCAGAAAGTATCCTAAGAACTAAGCCAACACAGGAATGGGGAAAGGAGATTTTGCTGATAGGGATGACTGCAATATGGGATATAGACAATAGGCAAGATGGGGCTGGTATTTATTCCAGAAATCTGGCAAAGGAACAAAGGTATTGGGAGCAAATAACTAGAGCGGGAAAGATCATAAATGGGAAGACGCCAAGAATTTATTTGGACTGCAGGTTAGAGATTGATATCAGAGTATAGGCAAAGAGAAAATAACTGCAGGGTCCTGAATGAAAGACCAGCACTGTAGAGTTTTTACTAAAATCTAAAACAACAATTGTCATTAAAAAAGGAATAAGTAGTAGATCATATAATATATTACATGATAACTATGAGAATCAATCAGAGGAGGTTAGAAAGGATTGAGAAGAAAGATTGGATAAGCAATTCACAAAGGAACAATGGGAGGATATATGTATGTCTCCCAAATATGCAACAAAATCAAGATGTAGGATGTTTGCTTGGAAATGTTTATATAGTTATTTTTATACCCCAAATTGACTCCAGAGAATGTTTCCTCGGGTAGACAGCAAATGTTGGAGGTGTGACAGGAAGAAAGAGGTAATTGGGAATATATTTTCTGGGAGTGGAGTGAGTTGGTGGCCTTTAAGGATTTTGCTGTGGAATGCATTGTCAGAGATGCTGGGTGAGCAGATTGGTGTAAGAAGGGGATGATTTTTCTGGGCTATGATACAAAATCGGAATTGCCTAGACATGGTAAGGCCTTGCTGTGTCTAATTATTGTTGCTGCCAAAAAACAAAATAGAAATCAAACCCCGGGATTCATGAAGCTCGGCGCAAGGCCGGCATAAGGTCTGCGCCGGCGGTGCAGTGAATAGCCGGCGCAGTAGCGCCATATGCATATTAATGAGAGTGCACCGCAACCACAGACACGTGCGTAGTGTACGTGAGCGAGCCCAGGTAGGATGCGTCTGGAGGCGTGTCTAAGCCGGCATGAGGTGAGCAACCTAATGTGCTGACAGCCACGGTCCGCCCATAATAGTAATGGCAGCAGCCAGGTCCCGTGCAGAATGAAACGCACGTAGAGTATGCAGCATAGTACCCGTCCCAAATAAACGGAGAAGCAAATACAAGCCACGAAGGCTTAAGTGTACCCATCCAAGGAGCAAAGGATACGCATAAGACCGCGTTTGTCCCGCAATGCACCGTCAGTGGTTACACTCAGAGAAGGTGTACAGCAGCATGTCAGTGCGCCGCACCGACATAGGAGCAGCGACTAAGGTCACCACCTGTCCCACTTTGGGTGGGGCAGTCTCTCAATGGGCAGTTGTGTCCCGAAAAAACGTATTAAAAATGGCAAATGTGCTAAGATTGTAGGACATAATGATATCCCATATTTAATGTAATGGTAGCATGAATTGGTTATTTCTGTAACTGAAATACCTAAATGTCACAAGAAACAGAATAAGCAAGCAAATTGCCACAACAATAAGCTTTTACTTAGGCAAACAAGTGAAGTTCTATGCTATATAGTGACCGTGTGTATGTGTCGGCCTGTAAAGTCAGATGTGAGTCCCGGAAATATCCCAGCTTGGAAACTGGAAAAGGTGGCAACCCCAGTAGCGACATGGGCATGGTCACCAGGGTTACCAGCTGTCCCAATGTGCCATGGACAGTCCCTGATTGGACAGTTGTGTCCCTGCAACAATCGGAAAAATGGAAAATGACCGCACATCCCCTGCCAAAAATATTCCCGCAATATACATGTAATAGTAGTATAAAACATATACATTTGTATATGAAACACATACATGGCATAAGAAAATGAATAAGGAACCCAAATGCTTACAGAATAAGCTTATAGTATGGCAAACAAGTGAAGTTCTGTCAACTGCACTTGCCGTGGGTATGTGTAGTCCTGCAAATTCCGAAGTTTCCACATAACATGCCCCACTATGGGCATTGGAAAAGGTGCCAACCATAATGGTCACAAGCAGTTGTGAGAGTACATAGCCGGGTAGCTGTGTCGACATAACAACAGTAAGGAATCAAGATACCTTAAACACAGGCAAACATGTGCATAGCAACATATCCCACACCCAGCAACGTCTCTGTCGCATACACTGGATGGCGTATGTTGAAGTGTAATATCCAGAAGCAGAACCCATGCATTCAGATGTAATACACAATAGCCTCATTGTACATGTCAGTCCCACCCATGTACACCTGTGCACCCTAACCTGCTAGCATCCGTGTGCAGCTATACACCCACACACAATGTGCATACCTGAAATGTGGTAAGATGTTTGTGTTAGGCAATGCCACGTGGCCAAATCATTACCCACATGTCACCAACCCACCTCAGGTACAGATATGTAAATGGCTGCATGTGAATGTGTCTGCAGAATGTGTACATCCCGCATGTGGTATGTACCCGTCGAAACCATATAGGTTTGCATACGACACGGTGCACATAACTGTACACATGTGGACAGGTCGGGTTGTTGAACCACCGCATCGATGTTTAGCTATGCAGTGAAGTCGATCACATATAGCGGAACATGTGCCTATCAAACAGGATGTCCTAACAGGGTGCTACAGGCAAAGAAGGGGAAGGTGGGACATCACATGTGGAGAGTAGCGTTGCCGGACGGCCAAATACACACGGTCAAGGTAAAGGACGGAACAACATGCATATGGCCGGATGGATGTTGTTCAAAAAATATATATAGAAACACATATGAAGTGCCAGTTTAGACTCGAAATACTATATAATGCATTGAATTGTACCGTACAATATGGCAGTAGAAGTAAGCCTGCATGTAATTGGTGAAGCTAAGCTGTAGTGTGATGGAATTCTGATCCTGGCAGTAACCAGTACAGCAGGCTTATGTCTGTCAGCATTAATTATCTGCTGGGTTACAGAACAATAAATGTATGTACATGCATAACATCACCCCTTCCTCTGAGGAGGATGGCCTTGTGAGCTCAATCGAAGATAACAGTACAACTCCTTACCAGAGAGACAAAGCAATGTATTAAGAAATTAACTGAGTACTGTATCGCAACAGTCTAGGGTCCTTGAAACAGTTACAATCACAGAAGGACAGTGTAATTGACAAGGTGCCTTGCAAGGCTGTGTTATTCTCATGGGAAAACATTTTAAAAGCACGACCCCAGCACCCACGTATGTATAGACTATTGTGGACCATAGTGATGGAAATGCCCTGTGACCGACCACGTCAGTAAGGTGGGCAAAAGCTGATTGTAAACACTATATAAAGAAACTGCTTACTGTATAGAGTCAGACAAAACTCTCATACTTGGACTGTATATGATTTAGCCTGCCTGTGTACACTACTAAAACTTTCTGAACCCGAGCCTCCTGTGTTATTGACTGTCACTTAGAAAAGCCTACTGATAACTACAGTCTGGTTTTAACAACTTATTTGACATTGTGATCCTTGTAATCCGGAATTCCCTTGGTAAGCTACAGGTCAGAGTGCATGGCTGGTTAGACATCTACGCAGGAGAATTTGCCTAAATGGTTCTTCTTGAATGAAAAGACCTCCGACTGAATTGTTGTGTGTAAAGAGGCTGTTTACTGTCTGATCTGTGGCTGAAAAGCGGAAAACTGGATCCCAAGAAGAAATCGTGCAGCCTTAAACAGGAGGCTCAGGTAAGGAGTGTTTGCCTCTTTGTCTCTATTGTAGATCAGGGACCAGACTACATTGTGTTTCTGTTAACAGTTGTGATAGCGGGTCGAAGACCTATCCAAATACTGTTAAATCTGAACATAGGTCAGGGGAACACACAGCAGAGTAAATAGTCATTGTAGACACTACAGTGGATACAGGGAAGGAGACACCATGTGGTATGAGAGAAGGGTACGTAGCAGTCGTGTAGAGGATATGGGAGATTATTGAAGAAACAGATCATGTGACCCGTGTTTGATGGGTGACGTGACGTATATGCAATCGCAGAGAGCACATAATGTGAGTTATCCAGCAAAATGGGGTAATAAATATGACATTGATGGTATATTACACAACATATCATTACTGAAACATTGTAATCCCTGCAAATGTGATGCACATGTTCTACGGTAAACACCTGTTCCACCCTGAGAGGGACAGTCCCTCTTTGGCCAGTTGTGTCCTGCAAACAAACCGAACAAATGGCAAATGTCCTGATATCTCAGGACAAACATTTCCCAGATATATTTCAAAATGGTAGCATAAAACAGTAATTTTGTATCTGGAACAACAAAATATCATAATAAACAGAATAAGCAACTGAAATGCTACAACAATTGGTCGCTCTCCTGGCAAAAAGTGAAATCCTGTCCTATGTACTGGCCGTGGGTATGCTTTTCCTGGAAAATTACACGTTCCGAACACTAATGTCCCACATTGTGCATTTGAAAAGGTGGCAGCCCTAAGATGTGCAGGCGACAAAACAGCGACAATTGGGTATCTGTCATGCACATAGGTGGATTGAGGTAGTGAACTGAAGGGAACAGAACACTACAAATGTCAAAGCATCATACGTACACAGAGACGATCATAATACAGTAGTACCGATAGCCCCCCCCCCCACAACACCCTACCACCTCCGATACCACATCCAGGATATGAAGCGGGAGGGCAGGCTAGTCCCCACATGTTATCCTGTGGCAACAGAGGTAGCACAACGACCAAATGTAACAGAAGCTATTGAAACCACATCCCGAACTCGTAACATACCTAGGGACACCCGAGTAAGAAGACAGTCACTATAACAGAGTGAGGATATCTGTCAATTAATTGAAGTACCGAACCCTCATGCAGGACAGGAAGGCCAGGACCCAACCCCCGTAGTGTATAGACCGTGGACACCAGAAGATATCTGTAAAGTCACAGAGGGAATTCCCCATCTACAAAGTAATCGCTATTCACCATGCAATACCCCTGTATCTTCTGATCGGAAAACAAAGGGGGAATGGCGGATGGTACAGTATGTACAAGCTGTAAATCATGTAATAATACGTAGGGTAGCGATGGTGCCAGACCCACACACTATATTCAATGCTATGAACACGCCACAGAAGTATCTTACCGTGGTACATATAAGCTATGCTTCCTTTGCAATACCTATACATCCAGATAGTCCGTATTGCTTTGTATGTACATTCAGGGTAACAGATACAGCCATACCCTGCTATCACGGGGATACTGTGAAAGTACAACGATATTCCCACAGGAGATGGCTAGCTACATTCCGGTGTTAACTCCACCCGGGGCCAGTCAAGTTCTACTTTATGTGGATGATATTCTGCTTGCGGCCCCTACCCAGCAGCAATGTATGGAAGATACAATAGCATTATTCAGATATTCAGCAGAACAGGGACATAAAGTAAGCAAGCATAAATTGCAACTACAGAGAATACAGGTCAAGTACCTGGGATATGTGGTATCCAAGTAGGGTAGAACATCACATTACGATAGGACGGTAGCAATTTCATAAGCACACAAGCCAACTAACAAGAAGGGAATGAAGTCCTGTCTGGGCCGACTAACATTTGTCAAAGCTGGTTACCAAACAATGCTTTGGAGTCCGCTGTATTGTCTGCCTTAATCTTTAATACACCTATGGCAGCACAACACATACTACACTGGATTACAGTAGCAGAAACAGCTTTCTGCAGACTAGAACGATTGATAGCTTCAACATCTGTAGTAGGTCTCCTGAATAATCATAACACATGTTGTCAGACTGTAGATTGTGTGAGATATATGACGTCAGTCTTGATGCAACAGCATGGAAGTAAGCAACGCTACATAGCTCACTACTCATTGCAGTTGGACACTGTGGCATGGTCAGTGCCACATTGTGTACAGGCAGTTGTTGTAGCACCCATGGCAGTACAGGCCCCGGCCTTAATGTTACTAGACCACCCTCTCACTGTGAGAATGTGTCATGCAGTTGCGATCAGTCTGCTGCAAGAGAAGATAGCATTCCTGACCCATGCTAGACATTTGTCTTGTTTGACCATACCACTGAGTCAACCTCATATGGTGATTGAACATTGTACAACATGAAACCTATCAACGTCACGTCCGACACCTGTGTATGGCACACCACACAGTTGCCTATATGAAATGGATTAAATAACTACACACAGACATGATATCACTGATATACCCTTAGATGATGCAGAGGTGACAATTAATGTGTACGGATCATGTAGACAGAGTCCAACAGGAACGAATCAAGTAGGGTATGCAGTAGTTATAGATAATGAGATTGTAGATGGCCAAACCCTGCAGCATAACGTGTCTGCTCAAGCAGCAGAATAGATAGCTTTAACATGTGCTTGTACTGTAGCGGAAAACTGATGTGTGGACATATGTCCCGATAGTCAGGATGTTGTCTGTACAGTGCATGTTTATGAGCAGCAGTGGAAGAATAGGGGAATGATAACATCCACCGGTAAACCGATTAATCATGCGCAATTGATCTTGAATGCATTAGACTCCATTCAGTTACCCACTAAAGTAGGTAATTGTAAATGTGCAGGTCATAGAAAGCAACAGGATAACAGTAGGAAAGGTAAGGCATGAGCTCATGCATCTGCAAAACAAGCAGCCTCACAGTTGGAAAGTGTTTGTGTGAATGAGGAATGACAAACCTCAGACAGTTTAGATGTAGAAATTTTACAAACAATGCAAACATCAACTACGAAGCAGAAAAGCCGACGTGGGTATGGCGAGGAGCAATCCCTGAACACGGACTGCACATATCCACAGTGATAAAGCCAATATTAACGTCTAATGTATTCAGATATGCGGCTTTGTGGAGCCATGGGTAGAGACATGTCTCAACAGGGGGGATGGTACATATGGTTAACAGAATACCCCTAACATGGAATTACGAACCACATACAAACATCATGAGCACCTTGTCACATTTGCAGTAGTTATCATGCACAGGGAGCATTTAGACCGAAGGGAGTGTGTTTGCCTACACCACCATAACTGTTCCGTACTATTTGTATGGAGTTCATACATCTGAATAAATGTGAAGGAACAAATACTATTTAGTGATTACACATATATATAATCATAATGGGTAGAAGCATTCCCAACCATGAATCCGGATGCAGCAGCAGTGGCAAAGGTGCCAGTAAAATAAAGTATCCCTAGATCTGGCATGCTGTAAAAGAAGCTACAGTGACAATAGTACAGATGTAGTCAACTAGACAATAACGCAACATGGGGATTATCTTGTATTTCCATGAATGTAAAGTGCATGTACAACCCACAGTCAGCATGACTGCTGGCGCCGTAAAGTGGGATCCCGAGAAATAAGTAGAGGAGGTTGGTGGGTGACATCCAGATGAGTTACATGTGCTGTCTACCTCTAGCATTGCTGAGCATGACAACAGTTCCAAATGTAAAGTGCTGCACGCACTTGAGTAGTATGTGGAATGGCATATCATGTGCCAGAGTGGAAAGCTGTCATGCCTGCAGAGCCGGAGGTGGATGGCTCATTAGCAGGTGACATGAGAGGATTGTTAACCAATAACACTGTTCTTCAGTTAAAGTCTTTTACAGATAAAGAGCAAACGAAGACGGACACATAGCTGACACCAGTATCCTGTGTGTATGTTATCCAAAGAACATTATTGGCAAGTGGAAAGTGTGAAGGTCTGTACCAGCTCCTGTTGGCAATGC
>NC_056731.1:597478938-597525407 GCF_019279795.1 Protopterus annectens | reverse complement strand
AATTTTTTTCCCCATGATTTTATGAGAGCTCTTAGTTTTTACTTATAGTGATCAAGGGTGTCTTACCTTTTAAGGATTTTGCTCTATCTTGTAGTAGCTTCCTCCTTTTGTTGTAGAGTTTTTTTATGGCTGTGGTCCACCAGACTGGACGCTTGCCTTTGGTACAAAAAGTCTTTGTTTTGCTTGGGATTGCCTTATCCATGCAGTCCTGCAGGTGCTGGTAGAAGGCATTTGTAAGTGATTCAGCAGCTTGAGTACTGTTTTCCGCCAGCTCGGGGGCCTTAAAGGAGACCACACTAGTCTTTAGAAGTGTGAAGTCTGAAGTTCTTTACTGTGGTCTTTTTTATTTCAGGTGGGGGTGGGATGAGGACCTCCAGCGAGATTAGTTTGTGATCTGATCTCACCAGTGAGGGGTATACTGTGAATACCAGGCAATGTATTATACATAGATAACAAGAATCACCAGGTAACACATTATACATAGGTAGCAGTAATCACCAGGTAACACATTACATATTAACATTGATCACCAGGTAACATATTATACACAGGAACTGTGAATACCAGGTAATGTATTATACATAGATAACAAGAATCACCAGGTAACACATTATACATAGGTAGCAGTAATCACCAGGTAACACATTACATATTAACAGTTATCATCAGGTAACATATTACACAAAGGAACATTGATCAGCAGGTAACATATTATACACAGGAACTGTGAATACCAGGTAATGTATTATACATAGATAACAAGAATCACCAGGTAACACATTATACATAGGTAGCAGTAATCACCAGGTAACACATTACATATTAACAGTTATCATCAGGTAACATATTACACAAAGGAACATTGATCAGCAGGTAACATATTATACACAGGAACTGTGAATACCAGGTAATGTATTATACATAGATAACAAGAATCACCAGGTAACACATTATACATAGGTAGCAGTAATCACCAGGTAACACATTACATATTAACATTGATCACCAGGTAACATATTATACACAGGAACTGTGAATACCAGGTAATGTATTATACATAGATAACAAGAATCACCAGGTAACACATTATACATAGGTAGCAGTAATCACCAGGTAACACATTACATATTAACATTGATCACCAGGTAACATATTATACACAGGAACTGTGAATACCAGGTAATGTATTATACATAGATAACAAGAATCACCAGGTAACACATTATACATAGGTAGCAGTAATCACCAGGTAACACATTACATATTAACATTGATCACCAGGTAACATATTATACACAGGAACTGTGAATACCAGGTAATGTATTATACATAGATAACAAGAATCACCAGGTAACACATTATACATAGGTAGCAGTAATCACCAGGTAACACATTACATATTAACATTGATCACCAGGTAACATATTATACACAGGAACTGTGAATACCAGGTAATGTATTATACATAGATAACAAGAATCACCAGGTAACACATTATACATAGGTAGCAGTAATCACCAGGTAACACATTACATATTAACATTGATCACCAGGTAACATATTATACACAGGAACTGTGAATACCAGGTAATGTATTATACATAGATAACAAGAATCACCAGGTAACACATTATACATAGGTAGCAGTAATCACCAGGTAACACATTACATATTAACATTGATCACCAGGTAACATATTATACACAGGAACTGTGAATACCAGGTAATGTATTATACATAGATAACAAGAATCACCAGGTAACACATTATACATAGGTAGCAGTAATCACCAGGTAACACATTACATATTAACATTGATCACCAGGTAACATATTATACACAGGAACTGTGAATACCAGGTAATGTATTATACATAGATAACAAGAATCACCAGGTAACACATTATACATAGGTAGCAGTAATCACCAGGTAACACATTACATATTAACAGTTATCACCAGGTAACATATTATACACAGGAACTGTGAATACCAGGTAATGTATTATACATAGATAACAAGAATCACCAGGTAACACATTATACATAGGTAGCAGTAATCACCAGGTAACACATTACATATTAACAGTTATTAACATTGATCACCAGGTAACATATTATACACAGGAACTGTGAATACCAGGTAATGTATTATACATAGATAACAAGAATCACCAGGTAACACATTATACATAGGTAGCAGTAATCACCAGGTAACACATTACATATTAACAGTTATCACCAGGTAACAGGTAACATATTATACACAGGAACTGTGAATACCAGGTAATGTATTATACATAGATAACAAGAATCACCAGGTAACACATTATACATAGGTAGCAGTAATCACCAGGTAACACATTACATATTAACAGTTATCACCAGGTAACATATTATACACAGGAACTGTGAATACCAGGTAATGTATTATACATAGATAACAAGAATCACCAGGTAACACATTATACATAGGTAGCAGTAATCACCAGGTAACACATTACATATTAACAGTTATCACCAGGTAACATATTATACACAGGAACTGTGAATACCAGGTAATGTATTATACATAGATAACAAGAATCACCAGGTAACACATTATACATAGGTAGCAGTAATCACCAGGTAACACATTACATATTAACATTGATCACCAGGTAACATATTATACACAGGAACTGTGAATACCAGGTAATGTATTATACATAGATAACAAGAATCACCAGGTAACACATTATACATAGGTAGCAGTAATCACCAGGTAACACATTACATATTAACAGTTATCACCAGGTAACATATTATACACAGGAACTGTGAATACCAGGTAATGTATTATACATAGATAACAAGAATCACCAGGTAACACATTATACATAGGTAGCAGTAATCACCAGGTAACACATTACATATTAACATTGATCACCAGGTAACATATTATACACAGGAACTGTGAATACCAGGTAATGTATTATACATAGATAACAAGAATCACCAGGTAACACATTATACATAGGTAGCAGTAATCACCAGGTAACACATTACATATTAACAGTTATCACCAGGTAACATATTATACACAGGAACTGTGAATACCAGGTAATGTATTATACATAGATAACAAGAATCACCAGGTAACACATTATACATAGGTAGCAGTAATCACCAGGTAACACATTACATATTAACAGTTATCACCAGGTAACATATTATACACAGGAACTGTGAATACCAGGTAATGTATTATACATAGATAACAAGAATCACCAGGTAACACATTATACATAGGTAGCAGTAATCACCAGGTAACACATTACATATTAACATTGATCACCAGGTAACATATTATACACAGGAACTGTGAATACCAGGTAATGTATTATACATAGATAACAAGAATCACCAGGTAACACATTATACATAGGTAGCAGTAATCACCAGGTAACACATTACATATTAACAGTTATCACCAGGTAACATATTATACACAGGAACTGTGAATACCAGGTAATGTATTATACATAGATAACAAGAATCACCAGGTAACACATTATACATAGGTAGCAGTAATCACCAGGTAACACATTACATATTAACAGTTATCACCAGGTAACATATTATACACAGGAACTGTGAATACCAGGTAATGTATTATACATAGATAACAAGAATCACCAGGTAACACATTATACATAGGTAGCAGTAATCACCAGGTAACACATTACATATTAACAGTTATCATCAGGTAACATATTACACAAAGGAACATTGATCAGCAGGTAACATATTATACATAGGTGACAGGAATCACCAGGTAACACATTATACATAGGTAGCAGTAATCACCAGGTAACACATTATACATAGGTAGCAGTAATCACCAGGTAACACATTACATATTAACAGTTATCATCAGGTAACATATTACACAAAGGAACATTGATCAGCAGGTAACAGATTATACATAGATGACAGGAATCACCAGGTAACACATTATACATAGGTAGCAGTAATCACCAGGTAACACATTACATATTAACATTGATCACCAGGTAACATATTATACACAGGAACTGTGAATACCAGGTAATGTATTATACATAGATAACAAGAATCACCAGGTAACACATTATACATAGGTAGCAGTAATCACCAGGTAACACATTACATATTAACATTGATCACCAGGTAACATATTATACACAGGAACTGTGAATACCAGGTAATGTATTATACATAGATAACAAGAATCACCAGGTAACACATTATACATAGGTAGCAGTAATCACCAGGTAACACATTACATATTAACATTGATCACCAGGTAACATATTATACACAGGAACTGTGAATACCAGGTAATGTATTATACATAGATAACAAGAATCACCAGGTAACACATTATACATAGGTAGCAGTAATCACCAGGTAACACATTACATATTAACAGTTATCACCAGGTAACATATTATACACAGGAACTGTGAATACCAGGTAATGTATTATACATAGATAACAAGAATCACCAGGTAACACATTATACATAGGTAGCAGTAATCACCAGGTAACACATTACATATTAACATTGATCACCAGGTAACATATTATACACAGGAACTGTGAATACCAGGTAATGTATTATACATAGATAACAAGAATCACCAGGTAACACATTATACATAGGTAGCAGTAATCACCAGGTAACACATTACATATTAACAGTTATCACCAGGTAACATATTATACACAGGAACTGTGAATACCAGGTAATGTATTATACATAGATAACAAGAATCACCAGGTAACACATTATACATAGGTAGCAGTAATCACCAGGTAACACATTACATATTAACAGTTATCACCAGGTAACATATTATACACAGGAACTGTGAATACCAGGTAATGTATTATACATAGATAACAAGAATCACCAGGTAACACATTATACATAGGTAGCAGTAATCACCAGGTAACACATTACATATTAACAGTTATCACCAGGTAACATATTATACACAGGAACTGTGAATACCAGGTAATGTATTATACATAGATAACAAGAATCACCAGGTAACACATTATACATAGGTAGCAGTAATCACCAGGTAACACATTACATATTAACAGTTATCATCAGGTAACATATTACACAAAGGAACATTGATCAGCAGGTAACATATTATACATAGGTGACAGGAATCACCAGGTAACACATTATACATAGGTAGCAGTAATCACCAGGTAACACATTACATATTAACAGTTATCATCAGGTAACATATTACACAAAGGAACATTGATCAGCAGGTAACATATTATACATAGGTGACAGGAATCACCAGGTAACACATTATACATAGGTAGCAGTAATCACCAGGTAACACATTACATATTAACAGTTATCATCAGGTAACATATTACACACAGGAACTGTGAATACCAGGTAATGTATTATACATAGATAACAAGAATCACCAGGTAACACATTATACATAGGTAGCAGTAATCACCAGGTAACACATTACATATTAACATTGATCACCAGGTAACATATTATACACAGGAACTGTGAATACCAGGTAATGTATTATACATAGATAACAAGAATCACCAGGTAACACATTATACATAGGTAGCAGTAATCACCAGGTAACACATTACATATTAACAGTTATCACCAGGTAACATATTATACACAGGAACTGTGAATACCAGGTAATGTATTATACATAGATAACAAGAATCACCAGGTAACACATTATACATAGGTAGCAGTAATCACCAGGTAACACATTACATATTAACATTGATCACCAGGTAACATATTATACACAGGAACTGTGAATACCAGGTAATGTATTATACATAGATAACAAGAATCACCAGGTAACACATTATACATAGGTAGCAGTAATCACCAGGTAACACATTACATATTAACAGTTATCATCAGGTAACATATTACACAAAGGAACATTGATCAGCAGGTAACATATTATACATAGGTGACAGGAATCACCAGGTAACACATTATACATAGGTAGCAGTAATCACCAGGTAACACATTACATATTAACATTGATCATCAGGTAACATATTACACAAAGGAACATTGATCAGCAGGTAACATATTATACATAGGTGACAGGAATCACCAGGTAACATATTATACATATTTAGCAGTAATCACCAGGTAACACATTACATATTAACAGTTATCACCAGGTAACATATTATACACAGGAACTGTGAATACCAGGTAATGTATTATACATAGATAACAAGAATCACCAGGTAACACATTATACATAGGTAGCAGTAATCACCAGGTAACACATTACATATTAACATTGATCACCAGGTAACATATTATACACAGGAACTGTGAATACCAGGTAATGTATTATACATAGATAACAAGAATCACCAGGTAACACATTATACATAGGTAGCAGTAATCACCAGGTAACACATTACATATTAACATTGATCACCAGGTAACATATTATACACAGGAACTGTGAATACCAGGTAATGTATTATACATAGATAACAAGAATCACCAGGTAACACATTATACATAGGTAGCAGTAATCACCAGGTAACACATTACATATTAACATTGATCACCAGGTAACATATTATACACAGGAACTGTGAATACCAGGTAATGTATTATACATAGATAACAAGAATCACCAGGTAACACATTATACATAGGTAGCAGTAATCACCAGGTAACACATTACATATTAACAGTTATCAACAGGTAACATATTACACAAAGGAACATTGATCAGCAGGTAACATATTATACAAAGATAACAGGAATCACCAGGTAACACATTATACATAGGTAGCAGTAATCACCAGGTAACACATTACATATTAACAGTTATCACCAGGTAACATATTATACACAGGAACTGTGAATACCAGGTGATGTATTATACATAGATAACAAGAATCACCAGGTAACACATTATACATAGGTAGCAGTAATCACCAGGTAACACATTACATATTAACATTGATCACCAGGTAACATATTATACACAGGAACTGTGAATACCAGGTAATGTATTATACATAGATAACAAGAATCACCAGGTAACACATTATACATAGGTAGCAGTAATCACCAGGTAACACATTACATATTAACAGTTATCACCAGGTAACATATTATACACAGGAACTGTGAATACCAGGTAATGTATTATACATAGATAACAAGAATCACCAGGTAACACATTATACATAGGTAGCAGTAATCACCAGGTAACACATTACATATTAACAGTTATCATCAGGTAACATATTACACAAAGGAACATTGATCAGCAGGTAACATATTATACATAGGTGACAGGAATCACCAGGTAACACATTATACATAGGTAGCAGTAATCACCAGGTAACACATTACATATTAACATTGATCAGCAGGTAACATATTACACAAAGGAACATTGATCAGCAGGTAACATATTATACATAGGTGACAGGAATCACCAGGTAACACATTATACATAGGTAGCAGTAATCACCAGGTAACACATTACATATTAACAGTTATCATCAGGTAACATATTACACAAAGGAACATTGATCAGCAGGTAACATATTATACATAGGTGACAGGAATCACCAGGTAACACATTATACATAGGTAGCAGTAATCACCAGGTAACACATTACATATTAACATTGATCAGCAGGTAACATATTATACACAGGAACTGTGAATACCAGGTAATGTATTATACATAGATAACAAGAATCACCAGGTAACACATTATACATAGGTAGCAGTAATCACCAGGTAACACATTACATATTAACATTGATCACCAGGTAACATATTATACACAGGAACTGTGAATACCAGGTAATGTATTATACATAGATAACAAGAATCACCAGGTAACACATTATACATAGGTAGCAGTAATCACCAGGTAACACATTACATATTAACATTGATCACCAGGTAACATATTATACACAGGAACTGTGAATACCAGGTAATGTATTATACATAGATAACAAGAATCACCAGGTAACACATTATACATAGGTAGCAGTAATCACCAGGTAACACATTACATATTAACAGTTATCACCAGGTAACATATTATACACAGGAACTGTGAATACCAGGTAATGTATTATACATAGATAACAAGAATCACCAGGTAACACATTATACATAGGTAGCAGTAATCACCAGGTAACACATTACATATTAACATTGATCAGCAGGTAACATATTAGACAAAGGAACCTTGATCAGCAGGTAACATATTATACACAGGAACTGTGAATACCAGGTAATGTATTATACATAGATAACAAGAATCACCAGGTAACACATTATACATAGGTAGCAGTAATCACCAGGTAACACATTACATATTAACAGTTATCATCAGGTAACATATTACACAAAGGAACATTGATCAGCAGGTAACATATTATACACAGGAACTGTGAATACCAGGTAATGTATTATACATAGATAACAAGAATCACCAGGTAACACATTATACATAGGTAGCAGTAATCACCAGGTAACACATTACATATTAACAGTTATCACCAGGTAACATATTATACACAGGAACTGTGAATACCAGGTAATGTATTATACATAGATAACAAGAATCACCAGGTAACACATTATACATAGGTAGCAGTAATCACCAGGTAACACATTACATATTAACATTGATCACCAGGTAACATATTATACACAGGAACTGTGAATACCAGGTAATGTATTATACATAGATAACAAGAATCACCAGGTAACACATTATACATAGGTAGCAGTAATCACCAGGTAACACATTACATATTAACATTGATCACCAGGTAACATATTATACACAGGAACTGTGAATACCAGGTAATGTATTATACATAGATAACAAGAATCACCAGGTAACACATTATACATAGGTAGCAGTAATCACCAGGTAACACATTACATATTAACAGTTATCATCAGGTAACATATTACACAAAGGAACATTGATCAGCAGGTAACATATTATACATAGGTGACAGGAATCACCAGGTAACACATTATACATAGGTAGCAGTAATCACCAGGTAACACATTACATATTAACAGTTATCATCAGGTAACATATTACACAAATGAACATTGATCAGCAGGTAACATATTATACATAGGTGACAGGCATCACCAGGTAACATATTATACATAAGTAACAGTAATTACCAGGTAACATATATTACAGAGCTAACAGTGATTACTAGGTAAAGTATTATACATAGGTAACAGTGATCACCAGGTAACATATTATATACAAATAAAAGTGATCACTCGGTAATGTTTTATACACAGGAGCAGTGATTAGCAGGTAACATATTATACATAGGTAACACAAATCACAAGGTAACACATTGTACACAGGTCACTGTTATCACCAGGTAACGTAAAATACATAGGTAACATCAATCACCAGGTAACACATTATACATAGGTAACAGTGATCATCAGGTAAGATATTATACATAGGTAACAGTGTTCACTAGGTAACACATTATACACATGTAGCAGTGATCACCGGGTAATATATGATACATAGGTAAAAGTGATCACTAGGTAACATACTTGAGTAACAGTGATCACCAGGTAACACATTAGGGTCTATATTAGGTGATCAAAACTTTAGGTAATCGAATACCTAAAGCTCGACACCTAAACAGTGAAAGTTGTAAACATCGAATGGCCACTTCCGCAAATTCTTTCGTAGGGAAAGAATTCTCTTGGCCGTTATTGGGAATCTGCCCTTTTTTTCCACTGTAGAGTATATTTAGTTAGGGGGGTGTGGGGGTGAAGCCCACCACTCGATTAGGGTTTGAAATTTTTTTTTCCTTCTGCCAAGCAAATTCTTTCCATACGAAAGAATTTGCTGAAGTGGCCATTCGATGTTTACAGCTTTCACTGTTTTGGTATTGAGCTTTCGGTATTCGATTACCGAAAGCTTCTACTATATAAAATAGACCCACACATTAAACATAAGTAACAGTGATCACTGAGTAACACATTAGATATTAACATCGATTACCATGTAGCATATTATAAACAGGGAACAATGATCACCAGGTAACATATTAGACATAGATAACAGGAATCACCAGGTAATATATTATACATCGGTAACATTATATATAAGTAACAGTGATCACCAGGTAAAGTGTTATACATAAGTAAACATGATCATCAGCTAACATATTATACATAGGTAAAGGTGATCAGCAGGAAGCATATTAAACACAGATAACAGTGATCACCAGGTAACAAATTATACATAGGTAACAGTGATAACCAGGTAACACATTATACATAGGTAACAACGATCACTAGGTAACATATTATAGATAAGTAACAGTGATCACCAGGTAACATATTATATACAGGAACTGTGATCACCAGGTAATGTATATAACAGAAATCACCAGGCAACACACTGTACATACGTTACAGTTATCACCAGGTAACATATATTGCACAGGTAACAGTCATCACCAGATAACACACTCAATGAAGGTAATTGTGATCACCAGGTAGCACATTAAACATAACTAACAGTGATCACCAGGTGATATATTATATATAGGTAACAGTGATCACCAGGTAACATAATATACATAGGTAACATCGATCACCAGGTAACACATTATATATAGGTAACAGTGATCATATTATTCATAGGTAAAAGTGTTCACTAGGTAACACATAATACATATGTAACAGTGATCACCAGGTAACACATTATACTTAAGTAACAGCGATCACCAGCTAACACATTACACATAAGTAACAGTGATCACCGGGTAACACATTACATATTAACAGAGGTCACCAGGTAGCATATTATGCAAAGGAACAGTGATCACCACGTAACATATTATACATAGGTAAGAGGAATCACCAGGTAATACATTATACACAGGTAACAGTAATTACCAGGTAACATATTATACATAAGTAACAGTGATCATTAGCTAACATGTTATACATAGGTAACAGTGATAACCAGGTAACATATTATACACAAATAACAGTGATCAACAGATAGCATGTTATACACAGATAGCAGTGATCACCAGGTAACAAATTATATATAGGTAACAGTGATAACCACATAACATATTATACATTGGTAACAGCGATCACCAGGTAATATATTATAGATAAGTAACAGTGATGACCATGTAACATATTATACACAGGAACAGTGATGCCCAGGTAACATATTATACATAGGTAACAGGAATCATCAGGTAACACATTATAAATGATTACTAGTAATCATATATAGGTAACAGTGATCACCAGGTAACACATTATACAGAGGCAAGATTGATCACCAGGTAACACATTATAAAAGAGTAATTGTGATCACCAGGTAACATTATACGTAGGTAACATGGATCAGCAGGTAACATATTATACATAAGTAACAGTGATCACCAGGTAACATATTACACATAGGTAATAGTGTTCACCAGGTGACACATCATACATAGCTAATAGTGATTACCAGGTAACATACTATACATTGGTAACAGTGATCACGACGTAACACATTATACAGGCTCTTCCTCGACCTCTCAAAAGCCTTCAACACTGCCTCTCACCCTCTCCTTCTGACTAAACTTTCTAACCTCAATCTAGCTCCCTCCACCCTAACCTTCTTCTCTAGTTATCTGTCTGATAGACAGCAATCTGTTTGTTGGCTCTCCTCCTGCTCACCCCACCTCCCAGTAACTACTGGAGTGCCTCAAGGCTCCATCTTGGGACCCCTCCTATTCAACATCTTTACAAATGAACTACATGCCTCCTGCAAACAATCTGTACTAGTCCAATATGCTGACAATTTAACTCTCATCTGCACTTCCAACAATATCTCTGACCTTCACACACTCACCCAGGACACCTTTCTATCTGTGGAAAAATGGCTAGCTGATAATCTACTTATCCTAAACCGCAAGAAAACCAAACTTCTGTTATTCTTCCCTGGACTCTCTCTCACCTAAAATCTAACTTTCTTATCTCATCCTCCAATAACACCACCATACAACCTAACTCCCACACAAAACTTCTAGGAGCCATCATTGATGACGAACTTAAATTTAACCTACACATCCTTCAAAGTATAAAGAAATCTCACCAAAAGCTGGGTATGCTCTACCGAACCCGTAGATTCTTGACCTACAATGCCAGACTGTCCCTGGCACAGGCTCTTCTTCTCCCCTCCCCTCCCTTCTCTATGCCACCCCAATACTAATTAATTACCACAAAATAACAAGGTTCATCACAAACTCCCCACATAACTCACATCACTGCCTCTCACTCAACTCACTACAATGGCTAGAACTCCCATAACAACTTCTTCTATCTCAGTTACAAATTATTCACTCCATACTTTATAAACCATCATCCTGACCTGTCCAACTTTGTATCCATCTACACACCAACTCGCACACTTCGTACCTCTAACCAACAACTCCTTGACATCTACCAACCAAAAAAACTATTGGTAGACTACTTTATAAACTATCCCAGGCATGGAATAACCTCCCATCCCAATTACGCTCCATTACACACCCTTCACAATTTAAGAAAGAACTCATACTACACTTTATGAGAACCAAAAGTTGTAATTGTCATGACCCTACCTAGCTCCAGTTCTACTCTGTAGTACACATTTCATTACAACTTCACAGGATACTTTTTTATCACTCCAATAGTATTACTATTGTACCACAATATCATACAATCTTCTCAGTATATTATCTCCCACATTTATTTCACTGACATCTCATTACACCTCTAGATATCCCTTCCACCCCTTTCATGAATCCTGCTATACACCTTACCACACCAGTTATACAACAGATACTCACATCACACACACAGAAAAAAAAATGTTTTTCTTTGCAATACAGAATTTATGTGTACTTATAGTGTTTGCCAATTAATGATTGTTTTTAATTGTACACTAAACTGTTATGTATACTTAATCTGTCTGTAATTGGAGCTTTTCGCCTCGGGTCTCCACTGAAAATGGACTCCTGGCCCAGCTGGACTAACCCGGTTAACAAATGTCAATAAATAAATAAATAAATAAATAAAATAACATCAGGTAACATATTATACATAGGTAACTGTGATTACCAAGTAACATACTATAGGTAAGTAACAGTGATCACTAGGTAGCACATTAGGTATTAGCAGTGATCACCATGTAACATATTATACACAGGCACAGTGATCACCATGTAACATATATACAGTCACAGTGATCACCAGGTAACATATTATATGTATGTAACAGGAATCACCAGGTAACACATTATACATAGGTACCAGTAATCACCAGGTAACATATATTACACAGGTGACAGTGATCACCAGGTAAAGTATGCATAGGTAACAAACAGTGATCAGCAGGTAACATATATAAAAGTAACAGTAACCACCCTGTAACATATTATACAGAGGAACAGTGATCACTAGGTAATGTGATATACATAGGTAACAGATTTCACCAGGTAACGCATTATACATTTCTAACCATGATCACCAGATAATACATTATACGTAGCTAACAGTGATCACCAGGTAAAAAATGATATGTAGGTAAGAGTAGGTAACAGGAATCAACAAGTAATGCACTATATACATAGGTAACAGTGATCACCAGGTAAGACATTATACATGGATAATAGTGATAACCAGGTAAGACATCTTAGATAGGTAACAGTGATCACCAGGTAAAATATTATACATAAGTAACAGTGATAACCAGGTAACATATTATACCTAGGTAACAGTGATCACCAGATAATGTATTATACATAGCTAACAGCGATCCCAGGTAACACATTAGATATTAACAGTGATCATGAGGTAACATATTATAGATTCATAACAGCTGCCACCAGGTAACATATTTTACATAGGTAAAACTGATCACTGTGTAATGTATTATAGAAAGGGTAACAGAGATCACCAGGTAAGTTAATATACATACGTAACAGTGATCAACAGGTAACATATCATCCAACATTTTAGAAGTTCTATTTGAAAACATAAGAGGTGACAACATAATTCTTAGGACTGAGAGAGCAGAACTAAATTGGATTTTATGATTCAGGGCCCATATCATCCCAGGGCTAAATGGCGTGGCCTCTCTAAAACTGATACAGGTATAGGCAGAGATATAGTCAACAAACAGTGATCACATATTAAATATAAGTAACAGTGACCACCATGTAATGTATTATGGACAGGAAGTGTGATCACCAGGGAATACATTATACATAGCTAACAGTAATCAGCAGGTAACACATTGTACTAAGGTAACAGTTATTACCAGGTAACATGAATTGCACAGGTAACAGTAATCACCAGATAAGACACTATACATAGGTAACAGTGATCACCAGGTAACATATTATACACAGGTAACAGAGATCACCAGGTAACACATTATACATAGGCAATAGCGATCACCAGGTAACACAGTATACATGGATAATAGTGATCACCGGGTAACATATAATGCATATGTAACACGGATCACAAGGTAACATATTATACCTAGGTAACGGTGATCACTAGGTAAGATATACATAAGTAGCAGTGATCACCAGGTAACACATTACAGATTAAGAGTAATCACCAGGTATACACAGGAACAATGGTCACTGGGTAATTTATTATACCTAAATAAAAGTGATCACCCGGTGCCATATTATACGCAAGAACAGAGATCACCAGGTAACATTAGACATACGTAACAGGAATCACCAGGTAACACATTATACATTGGTACTAGTAATGACTAGGAAACAAATATTACACGGGTAGCAGTGATCACCAGGTAAAGTATTATACATACGTATCAGAAAGTGATCACCCGGTAACATATTATACACAAGTAACAGTGATCACCAGTAACATATTATACAGAAGTAACAGGGATCTGCAGGTAACATATTATACCTAGGTATCAGTGATCATCAGATAACATATTATACATAGCTAACAGCGATCACTAGGTAAGGCATTACATATTAACAGTGATCAACAGGTTACATTTTATACAGAGGTAACAGTAATCACAAGGTAATATACTATATGTAGGTAACAGTGATCACCAGGTAACATATAATACATAGGGGACAGGTAGTACATTTTACATAGGTAATATTGACCACCTGGTAACATATATATAGGTAGGAGCAACCACCAGATAAGATACTATACATAGGTAACATGGATCACAAGGTAACACATTATATATTAACAGTGATCATGAGGTAACATGTTATACATTCGTAGCAGCTATCACCAGGTAACATATTTTACATAGGTAAGATTGATTACTGTGTAACATATTACAGAAAGGTAACAGTGATCACCAGGTAGCTTAATATGCATATGTAACAGTGATCAACAGGTAACATATTATTCAAAGATGAAAGTGTTCATCAGGTAACACTTTATACATTGATAACAGTGATCACCAGATAACACATTATTTATTTATTTATTTAACATTTGTTTACTGGGAAAGTCCAACTTGGAACGAAGACCATTTTCAGCGGAGGCCCAGGGAGAAACACTCCAGACACGTCTTTGTACTGTGGTAGGAAAGAGGAACATCCAGAGAAAACCCACATGAATGCAGAGGAGACATGCAGACTCCACGCAGAAAGCACTCCAGCTGAGAATCACACCGGAGAACCTCTTGCTGTGAGGCGACAATGCTACCTCTGCACAACTGCTGTCTGTCCTTTTATCCCACTTACTGAGAGAACCTCAATCAGCGCTCATCCATTTTGTCCAAGGAGAACTTCATCTGGTATGGACACTTTATTTGGTATGGATTCCTATTATATATACCCTTTTTGACCTTTTTCCCGTTATTTGTATTTGTGTATTTCAACCTCACATGTTTCTCCTTTTTGTCTTTCCTGGTTCTTTATGTTACTTTTGTGATATCTGCTCCAACTGTTTAAGTTGTTCATATTGTTTCATTTTTTACTGGTTTTACATATTTTGGATAATTTTTAGAATTTCTGGTTAGATGTCTAATGGGTTGTTTTATATTCCCCAAGCAGGCTTCCTGTCAGTTCAATTTCTTTAGATTACATTAACTGACTCCCCCGTTTGTTACCACACCTTTTGGTGACTTTATTTTTCTAAACATTTTTCTATAAGTTATTTATTTATTTATTTATTTTTCCCCACACTTGTGCCGGAGACTCACTATCAGGCCATCACTGTCCGACCCCTCTAGTTACAGGGCTCCCTAATCCTTGGTTACCTACATCCCTTATGCAGTTACTTTGGCTTACAGGCCCATCAGATCTGTATTGTAAACCCATTCACCTCCACTGCCACTCTTTCCAGTAGGTTGAAAGTCCTTCCAGCACCATCATCACACCCACCCATAGCCCTTCCACAACCCACTCTGCTCGAGCTCTTAGATCCACCCTTTCTCTAGCCTTCATCCTTTTCTCCCTGCTTTCACCACCTTCCACAGCCCCCAAGTCAGCCTGTTGTCTCTTTCCTTTTTCTCCCAGACCATAGCCCCACACAAGCCGCTCTCCTTTTTCCTCAGCACTCTCCTGTAGCAGCCCTTAACCTCTATTTCCACTTAAGAATCTTTTTGTTCTTTTTCTGTTTGTCATGTCTGTGTTTTTCTTATGTAATTTTTCATCTACCATGTGGTCCTACTGCCCTTATTATGCTCCACTGTAGTACGCCCCCCCCCCCAGTTTTCTGTTTAGATTTCCCTTGACCTTAAAAATTTATATAGATAGTTTTTACATTCTTAAATTTTTATTTTTCTATTCTTGACCTATTTTTAATTAATTTAATTTATCCTCCGTTATGACCTCTCGACTTGGAGCCTACTCTACACTTCCTGTTTCTATCCCACGACACCTAGCCTGACTTTTTCAGTTCATCAGCCTATTAGATTTCATATTGTTTTCAGGCTTTTTTGAAAATGTTTCCACCTGTCAACATAAGCCTATACATGTGGGCATGTTTTATATCTTGGATTGTCTAATTGAACCACCTTAGTTGCCCTCGCTTCTTTGTTTACCTCCCTTAAGGAGGGCCCCCCAGCTCTTAGTTATTTATTTCTGTATTTTGTCGCTTCTCCTACACCACACCTAATGTTAATGTTATTTCCCTTTTGGTAGGTCAGCCTTCCTTCCACCACTGCCACTTACCCGACCCAAGCCCCTTACATGCTTGTTTCCCTACCCATTGTTTTTAACATGCCACCTCCAATATCACATTTGAGCCCCATCCACAGTATTTAACTTATTATATTTTATTTATATAAAGTATTTACTTCCTTCCATAGCCTCCTTGTACGCCGTTTCTTTGTCTCATTTTTGTTTCTTCCCTTACCATAGCCCCTCATACGCAAGTCTTTGTTCTCTCAACCTACCCTCCTATCTTCCCCACTTCTGTCCTTCTATCCTCTTTCTTCCACAATTATAGCCTTTTTCCACATTACCCACCCCTGCTTTTTAGTACTTTTGACATTTTTTGTTTATCTTCATTCTTGCCACTATTGTGTCTCTTATGTTGTCATCTTCTATTTAGAGTTCCCTTTACCCACATTATGCTCTGCTCACACTTACTCCTTTTTCCTAGTTATGAAGGTTTTTATATGCATTTTATATATATTAGTTACATATTATTTTCTGTTTATTTCTATTTCACTACACTTCCACTCTACCCTGCCTTCCAGTCTGTCTCCTTATACAGTTCAGTCAACCTTTTTGTATTTTGGATGTTTATTTTTGATCTGCATTTGGCTAGTTTACTTTGTGTTTTCACATTATTTTGTCCTCTCAACTCAGAACATCATGAGCCATTTCCAGACTGACTCTTGCACACGCCATCCCACACAGTCTAACCTGATTTGTATCCGGACCATTCAGCCATCTTCGCTTTTTATGTTTTCACACTATATGTTGGATTATTTTGTGGGGTTTTTGTTTGTGTTGTTTGTTGTTTTTTGCGTGTTCTATATTAGATACTTGACTTCTAGTTCTCCTAGCATCATATTTATATATTGCTCTCTTTACTCCCATTGGATGTCTCCCTGAAGAAGGACCCCAAATGCGCTTGTTAAAAACCACAGGGTTCATGGGCTTAACTGGACCTAGATTTACTCAGCCACTGTTGTCCATTTATCCAGCACAACTCTGCTTTATTCATCATTAAGACAGAGTTCTGCAATTGTCACATAACGTTGTATAACAAACACATTACTGGACTTTAAACATGCTGCAAGCATTTGTTTGGACAGTACGATACCATGCCAAGTATGTTACTAGTTTCCTTACCATTCTACCTAGGGTTGTACTATCATTCCTCCAAAATCGGATACCATAATTATTGAGTTCGTAGTACACAAGATAGCATGCAGTGACCAAGCAATATGTAATGTAGAGCATATTCTAGAGTTTTACTATAAACAATAGTATGAATGGTTGGGCAGTTTTGTAACTTGATATGTTCCGAGCCAAAGCTTCTAATGGACAGATCTGGTTTTGGTGTATCTATAATGTTTTTTGTTTGACTTTTCACCTTTATAAAAAACTTTCTATATATATGAAAACTCATCTACATAGAAAAATATGTGTTTTAGCTGACTGATGACTGCATAACCAAAATTTCCTGGGCTGCTCCAATAGCTTCCTCCAGACTGGTCCAATAAAGGTCACACCCCCAAACAATACCCCCAGGGACTACTGTCTCGGCCACCAAGTCCACCCATTTCCATGTGTATATAATGCAGCTCAAACCAAGCTGCATCTACCACTGAGCAGTGCTTGGAGTGCATCCATCTGAGTTTGACTTATAACAGAAGAATAAGAATAAAGAAGAACAAGATCAATGCTAACAGTCTTCTGTGTCTTTGTCATAAACTGAGATTTAGAAAATACAGCTTTTCATTCAGGTTTCAGGTTGTGAGACAGCCATTTCTCCACAGCTCACCACTGGCATATCTCAACATTGGCTGATCTACCATTGGGCCAACTTCAGCCTATCAGAACCAGGAACAGTCCTCACTTAGAGACCCATAATCTGGCCACACACCTCCTGCCCTCATGTTGGGTGTTGAGCATTCTCTGTTATATTTATCATCCTGCATTGGGGAAAGGCTACGCTCTACTGGTCAATGACCCAACTCTACTCCAGCCTATTCTACATAGAGAAAAATACCCCTTGAAAACTTGATTTTCCCCAAGAGGGGTAAGCAAGCTCCTGCCTGGTGCCCTGCAGAATTCTATAGCAGCAGAGAGACAAAAGAGAGACTTTGGAGTGATTAAGTATAATTTTTCTGTATTTTCTTGCTGCCTTTAGCTAATTCCACCTAAAATGCTGATTGTTTACAGTTTCTGTGATTTAAAAAGCTTGTTTCAGCTACATATTGTACTTATTTTACTGCCTGCACTTTAACAAAGTCATGTTTGTGTTTAAATTGCCTGTTTAACTGTTGTAGGCTACACACTCAAGTGTGATAGCCATTTCTGTGCATTTAAAGTGTTTTTTTGATTGTATTTTCTTTATTTTCTGAAAAAAACAAAATAATACTTGTTTTCCCACCTTTCTAAGCTAGTATAGTCCAGTTTTCAGGTTGGTGCTGAATTCAGAGCTGTGTTACAAGTTTCTGTGTTTGCCCATACCTTACTTGGATAGAAGGAAGTTTCTCTGTTCACCTGTGAGAGAGGGGAGCTTTGAGCAGCCTGTCTGTCCCTGGAGGAGTTGTTTCAGCCCAGAAATTAGTAGTTTATTGGCCATTTTGGGCTAATTTCTCTCTCTTTCATTTCCCTGCAATAAAACCCATATTTGCAAGGTTTTTGTGCTTGTATACAGCTCAGCAAGCTCCTGCCTGGTGCCCTGCAGAGTTCTACAGTAGCAGAGAGACAAAAGGGAGACTTTGGAGTGATTAAGTATAATTTTTTCTGCATTTTCTTGCTGCCTTTAGCTAATTCCGCCTAAAACGCCGATTTGTTTTTAGAGTTTCTGTGGTTTAAAAAGCTTGTTTCAGCTACATATTGTACTTATTTTACTGCCTGCACTTTAACAAAGTTGTTTTTTGTGTTTAAATTACCTGTTTAACTGTTTTAGGTTACACACTCAAGTGTGATAGCCATTTCTGTGCATTTAAAGTGTTTTTTTGATTGCATCTGCTTTATTGTCTGAAAAAAACAAAAAAACAAAAAACAAAAAAAATACACTTGTTTTCCTGCCTTTCTAAGCTAGTATAGTCCAGTTTTCAGGTTAGTGCTGAATTCAGGGCTGTGTTACAAGTTTCTGTGTTTGCCCATACCTTACTTGGATAGAAAGAAGTTTCTCTGTTCACCTGTAAGAGAGGGGAGCTTTGAGCAGCCTATCTGCCCCTGGAGGAGTGGTTTCAGCCCAAATATTATTAGTAGTTTATTGGCCATTTTGGGCTAATTTCTATCTCTTTTATTTCCCGGCCATAAAACCCACATTAGCGTGGTTTTGTGTGCCGGTTAACTAGGGTATAACTATTCCCGGCTCCACAAAGTCTACTCTTCAATTTTTCCCATGGAACTAGACAAACTTTCAACTTAAACACTCAAACCATTCACTTCTCAGCCCACCACTTGCTCAAAACTCATAGCAAGCACTAATAAACCTTAGCACTAGAACACCCTATACTGTAGAGAAAGACAAGGCTCTCTATTCGACCTTACCAGCCAATCAGTAAAACAGCTCACTGTACATATCCAGGCATGTCCAAAGGGAAGTTTCAAGTGTACTCTCCGGTCCAGCAGGTGAATCTGAGCATTTTGAGGATATGTTACAACTGCCTCATGTACACAGACAATCCTCTCCTCCTCCTACCGCCAAACACAAATACATGTGAAAGATGCAATTATACAGCCAAACTGGAGGCTAAGCTCTCTCTGGACCAGACAGTCAAGAGGAGAAGGGAATTACTTGCATCACACCACCAGTCTCACATAGACCTATGAAACCAGCACCAGCAAAAACCGCACATAAATACAGGAAAACATACTTGGAGGTTCTAAATAAAAATCTGCAAAAGCAACAGAGACCTCCAAAGCAGACATCCAAGCAACCTCCACCCCCAACACAAACCATGAAACACATACTTCACAAAACCAGTATGCCACGCAATCACAGCCCTTAAGGCAAAATAACATACCCAGCACACTAGTAATAGGTGAATCTATAGTCAGGTACACTGACATCCCACTCACTAGGCTGAACAAGGAGAAAGTTACTGTTAGCTGCCTGTCGGGTGCCAGGATCTGCCATATAACACAAGCACTCAGGTCACTTCAGAACAAGTACAAATATGACTCTGTCATTGAAAATGTTAGAGTGAATGACCTAAGCTGTACCTCACTGGACTACATGAAAAGAGACATGGAAGAGCTCTCTGATCACGTAGCCCAGGCCGGTATGACCCTGACCCTGAGTAGCATCCTGCCCTCACCAAGAATCATACCATGGTATAAAGAAAAAATTATCAATTTCAACAATTGGCTAAGCTTCTGGTGTCATTCAAAGGGGATCCAGTGTCTGTCAACCTGGGATGACATGCTCGACAAGCCACACTGCTTTGCTAGAGTCGGCTTGCACCTGCCACCCTTAGGCTTTTGAATACTGGCCAAGGCTCTAGTCACCCCCATAGTGCCTTTTTAGGCAAGGCTCAAAAGACAAACCCACTGCCGTAGATAGCACAAGTAACAAAAAACTGAGGGTAATGCTACTCAATGCCGGAAGTCTAAACCTCAAAATGCACACACTCGAGGTACTCCTCAGTATGGAGAAAATCAATATATGTGCAGTAACAGAAACCTGGTCTGAGAGCACCCCAGAGCTACAAGGCTACAACTTATACCATACATTTCGGCCACAAAACCCAGACCGAAATACAAAAGGTGGGGGAGTATCCATATTCATTAAGGATACCCTCAACTCCAGGTTAGTGGCACAGCATGATGCTTCAGAGATCATCCACGTGCAACTAACAATGGGCAGAACTGCAATTCAAATTGTAGCTTGCTAGAGATCACCCACCATGTCTCAGGACCCTCATTCCACCTTTCTGGAAACATAAAAGTCCTACCAAACACCATAATATTGGGTGATTTCAATTACACAAACATTAACTGGGAGAAATACTCAAGTACTAACTCCCTTGCCCAACATTTCCTAGAATTTATAAACTCAAATGCCCTGGATCAACTGGTCAACACTCCCACCAGCGGTAACAACATATTGGACCTGGTCATCACCAACATGGGCAACCGGTGCTCCACACCAGAGGTCAACCCCTCACTGGTTAGATCTGACCATAAACTAATCACTTTGGATATCCACATTCCGCCCCCACCCCCGGTCAAAGAAACCACCGTGAAAAACTTTTCAAAAGCAAACTTCATGTTACTTAAGACCGAATTGGAAAGCTTCAAATCCCCCATGCTAAAGGATAATGCTGCCCAAGCTGCAAAACCTTTTACTAATGCACTCTACAGGTACCTACAAGAATGCATGGATCATGCTATCAAAAGCAAAACCAAGACTCACTCCTCCAAGAAAAGAAACCAGTCTGGTGGACCCCTGCCATAAACAAGTTATACAATAGAAGGAGGAAATTAGTACAGAAAAGAGTAAAATCCCAAGAAGGGAAGACATCCCTGATCAGTATCAGCAAGAAACTATGATCCCTCATAAAACCATCCAAGGCTAGCTTCGAAAGAAAAATTGCCATGGACTCCAAAGATAATCACAAGGCATTCTTTAGCTATGTCAAGAATATAAGTGGCAATTCTCAGATCTGCTCGGAGTTAGTGCAGAATGGCACAAAGTACACTGAACCAACCGATATCGCCAACATCCTGGCAGACAGGTTCAGTGTAAACTTCACCTCCCTCTCACCCCCAAAAGGGCCTATAACCATACCAGAAGAATGTAGTGCCCCTGAAATCACAGACACTCAGGTTAAAACAGCCCTCTCTAAAGCCAAAAACACAGCATCAATGGGACCGGACAGTGTCCCAGGCTGTGTCCTACATGAGCTCAAAGATGAACTAACCCCTCACCTAAACACACTGTTCAAACTCAGCCTATCCACAGGCTACATGCTCATAGAGTGGCTCACAGCAACAGTTATTCTGATGCACAAAGGTGGAGCCACAACAGACCCCGGGAACTATCGCCCTATAAGCCTGACTAGCTTGGTCTGCAAGGCTTTGGAGCGCATCATCATGGATCTCATTAACAGAGACATTGGGAACCTCCAAACACTGGACCCTACTCAGTTCGGCTTTGTTAAGGCCAGATCATGCCTCCTAAACCTGGTGGACTTCTTTGAGACAGTTACCAAGGCTATAGACGAGGGAAAGGTGGTCCACACAGCCTACTTAGACCTCACAAAGGCCGTCAACACCATTCCCCATTCTGGTATTATAGAGAAGCTCACCAGCCTGAACATAAACCCCTACATCACAAGATGGGGTGCCAACTGGCTCATGGACAGAACCCACATGGTAAGAGTTGCTGGAGCTATGTCTGACTCTAAACTGGTTTCAAGTGGCATTCCCGAGGGCTTAGTCCATGGACCCCTCCTGTTTGGCATATACTTTTCAGAGGTATATGCAAGCACAGGAGGACTATGGCTGACCAAGTTCGCAGACAACTGCAAACTAGGGGCTATCATTGACTCTCCAGCTGACACAGACATCCTCCAAAATGGTCTCACTGAGACAGATGCCTGGTGTCAAAACCATGTCCTCAAGCTAAATGCCAAAAAGTGCATAGTCATCCCCTTTGGAAAAAGCAAAGTATCCACAAACTACCACATAGGTGGTAGCCCCCTAAATACGGAAGATGTCATAAGGGATCCGGGGACCCAAGTAGATAGTAATCTCTCCTTTGATAATCACATTGCCAAAGTGGTTAGAAAATCCTTCTATGTGGCCCACCTAATCACAAAAGGGTTTGCATCCAGATCACAAGAGGTCATTGTGCCCCTCTACGCATCACTCATCATACCCATCATAGAGTACAATGCCCCATTTGGGATGTACCTTACAAGACACCTGCAACAGCTGGAAAGACCACAGAAGTACCTCACCAAGAGGATCACTGGCCTCAAACAGATGCCCTATGCAACTCAACTGAAGAAACTCCAGCTGTACTTGGTTGCATACCGCCTACTCAGAGGTGATCTCTGCCTGACATACAAGGCCATGTCCAACCCAGAATTGATGAACATGCTCCACCTAAAGAAAACCATATCCCCTCGGGCCACTTGCTCTAGGGATCTAAACCTCACCACAACAATAAATAGGACATGCTGGAGGGATAGATTCCTGTCCCAGAGACTTCCCGTGCTCTGGAAAAAGATTCCAATCTACATTAGGCAGAGCTCCTCACTAACACTCTACAAGAGAAACCTTGATGAGTGGATGGGAAACAGAAAGTTTACTCCGGGGATCACTTCAGTGGCTCTGCTGGACAGAGGCACAGGGAACTAATCCAAGGGGGTGGTAAAATCCAACTCATTCCAGCTAGGCTTATAAATGCCTTTGGGCAGATAGCCTAGTACCTACCTATGAACCTATGAACCTACAAGGTAGGATTCTGAAACTCTACAGGTTCACAGGGTACTATACACCCTACAACATGGCACTGCAATCCTGGCTCTGGCCTTACATCTTGATTCAGTATGACCGTTTACTGTTTTTAGCTTTCCTTATGCAATTCCAACATATTCTACATAGAGAAAATACCCCTTGAAAACTTGATTTTAATCCAAGAGAGGTAATGTTTGGAGGCTGAAACTCTACAGATACACAGGGTCCTGGGCACACTACAAAAGGGCACCACAATCCTGGCTCTGGCATTATTTCCTCTTTCACTATGACTGTTTACTGTTTTTAGCTTGCTTTATGCATTCCAGCCTCTTCTACATAGAGGAAAAATTCCCCTTGAAAACTTAATTTTTTCCAAGAGGGGTAAAGCTAGAAGGCTGACACTCGGCAGGTAAACAGGGTACTATACACCCTACAAAAGAACACCACAATCCTGGCTGTGCATTACTTCTTCTTTTAGTATGACCATTTACTCTTTTTAGCTTTCCCTATGCATTTCCAGCCTATTCTACATAGAGAAAAATTGACCTTGAAAACTTGATTTTCATCAAGAGGGGTAAAGCTAGGAGTCTGAAGCTCTACAGGTAAACAGGGTACTATACACCCTACACTGTCCATATTCGTTAAGGATATCCACACCTCCAGGCTAGTTGCCTAACATAATGCATCTGAAATCATCCAAGTACAACTAACTCTGGGCAGAACTGCAATCCATATTGTAAGTTGCTACAGATCCCCCACCATGCCCCAGGATTCCCACTCCTCTTTTCTTGATATACTGGAAAATATTAGGGTTCAACCAAACACCATAATAATGGGCAATTTCAACTACCTCACCATTAACTGGGAAAACTACTCATGTATCAACTCCTTCACTCAACGCTTTATAGAATTCATAAACTCCAATGCCCTGGATCAACTTATCCACAACCCCACCAAGGGAATTAATATCCTAGACCTAGTCATTACCAACATGAGTTCCACACCTGAAGCCAACTCCTCATTGGTCAGATCCGACCATAAGCTAATCACCATAGATATGCACATCCCGCCCCCACTCCCCATTAAGGAAACCACTGTAAAAAATTTCTCTAAAGCCAACCTCATGCTTAAGACAGAAGTGAAAAACTTCAGCACACCCATGCAGATGGACAATACAGTTACAACTGCTGAATCTTATACAAATGTACTCTATATGCACTTACACGAGTGCATGGATTGTACCTTCCCTAGCAGAACCAAGACACTATACTCCAAAAAAGGAAGCCAATCTGGTGGCTCGCTGCTATAAACAAACTCTACAACAGAATGAAGAACATGTTGCAAAAGAGAGTAAAATCCCATGAGTGAAGGAGCTCACTAGTCAGCCTCAGTAAGAAGCTGAGATCCCTCATAAAATCCTCCAAAGCCAGCTATGAAAACATGATTGCCACTGACTCTAAGGACAACCACAAAGCATTCTATAGCTATGTCAAGAATCTCAGTGACAACACCCATATTTGCTCTGAGTTACAGCACGAAAATTACAGAACCAACTGATATCACCAGCATCCTGGCTGATAGGTTCAGTGCCAAACTTCACCCACCCCTCACCCCCTAAAGGGCCCATATCCATACCAGAAGACTGCAGTGCCCCTGCAATAACAACTGAGCAGGTAAAAACTGTGCTCTCCAAAGCCAAGAACACAGCATACATGGGACCAGACAACATCCAAGGCTGCATTCGTCATGAACTTCAGAATTAACTGGCCCCCCACCTAACCACCATGTTCAGTCACAGCCTCAAGTCAGGCTTTGTACCCACTAAGTGGTGCACAGCAGCAGTTATACCACTCCACAAAGGGAGAGCCACCACAGACCCTGGGAACTATTGCCATATTAGCTTGACGAGCCTGGTCTGCAAGGCCATGGAATGTATCATTATGGAACTCATAAACAAAGACATTGGTAACCTCCAAACTCTGGACCCCACCCAGTTGAGGTTTGTGAAGGGCAGATCATGCCTCCTGAACCTGATTGACTTCTTTGAAACAGTCACCAAAGCCGTAGATGAGGATAAGGCAGTTCACACAGCCTATCTCGACCTCGCCAAGGCTTTTAACACCATCCCTCACTCTGGAATCATAGATAAACTCACTAAACTGGGTATAAATCCATACATCACAAGATGGGTTCCCAACTGGCTCACTGACAGAACCCACACTGTAAAAGTTGCAGACTCCATATCTGACTTCAAACCTGTGACAAGTGGAGTACCACAGGGTTCAGTCTTGGGTCCTCTCCTGTTTGGTATCTACTTCTCGGAAGTACAGGCTAACACAGAGGACCTCTGGCTGATGACATTTGCAGATGACTGCAAATTAGGTGCCATAGTCATGTCCCTGAATGAAGTGGATATCCTACAGAAAGGCCTCACTGAGACAGATGCCTGGTGTCAGAGCCACGGCCTCAAGCTCAATGCCAAAAAGTGCATTGTCATCCCCTTTGGTAAAAACTTGGTACCCATGAACTACCACATAGGTGGTAGTCCACTTAATGCCGAAGGTGTGATAAGAGACCTTGGGACTCAAGTGGACAGTAGTCTCTCCTTTGATAATCACATCGCCACAGTAGTCAGGAAATCCTTTTACATGGCACATCTCATCACAAAAGAGTTCTCATCTAGGAAAAAAGAGGTTATTGTTCTCCTCTACTCGGCTCTCATTAGACCCATTATTGAGCACAATGTCCCTTTTGGAATGTACCTCACAAGACATCTGCAACAGCTGGAAAGGCCACAAAAATACCTCACAAAGAGGATTGCGGGACTTAACAGATGCCCTATGCTGACCGTCTCAAAAAACTCCAGCTTTACTCCGTAGCATATCACCTACTCTGAGGTGATCTCTGCCTAACATATAAAGCTATGTCAAACTCAGAGCTGTTGGACATGCTACACCTAAAGAAATCCCAATCCCCCCGAGCTACATGCTCCAGAGACCTAAACCTTGTCACCACAATAAACAGAACATGCTGGAGGGATAGATTCCTGTTCCAGAGACTTCCTATACTCTGGAACAAGTTACCAATCTATGTCAAACAGAGTTCCTCATTAGTACACTTCAGGAGAAATCTTGATGACTGGATGGGAAATAGGAAATTCACCCCAGGGGTCAAGTCTGTGGCTCTGCTTGACAGGGGCATAGGAAAATAACCTTCTTGGGTGGCAAACGCCAGGGAACCTTACTGACTAGGCTTGCACAGGCAGCTGGGTCAATAGCCTAGTACCTACCTATGAACCTATGAACAAAAGGGCACTACAATCCTGGCTCTGGCATTACTTCTTCTTTCAGTATTACCGTTTACTGGTTTTAGCCTTCCCTATGCATTTCAAGCATACTCTACATAGAGAAAAATACCCCTTGTAAACTTGATTTTCTCCAAGAGGGGTAAAGTTAGAACGCTGAAACTCTGCAGGTACACAGGGTGCTATACACCCTACAAAAGGAAACTGCAATCCTGGCTCTGGCATTACTTCTTCTTTCAGTATGACCATTTACTGTTTTTAGCTTTCCCTATACATTCCAAGATGTCTGGCACAGAAAAAAGCAGAGCTACTGCTGCAGCTGTTTCTAGTGATAACTCTGTCTCTAGTGTTAATTTTTCAATTCCTAAAACTGATTTTCTTGTTGGGCATTCTGGTGATTCAGGTTCTGATTCTATCACTGATTCTCCAATCTTACAAGACTCACAAATAAGAGTTCTTTTGGAGTGGGGTAAAGATATGGAAGTGGCTCCTCCACCTGCAGAGACCTTGAAGTTGTCTGATATTTCCTGGAATTCTAGCTTGGATTCAGCTCCTGCTGTGGGGACTGCTGTTACTATGGATGTGGTGAGTGTCAGCAGGTCTACTTCCAGTTTGCCGACAACTTTTTTCTCAAGTTTCTCCTTCTGCAACTGATGTTAATGCAATTCTGAATACATTTTTTTTTTCACAACAACCTGGTATATCTGCTCAGCATTTAAATTTAGCTGCAACTAAGGTTAATGTTACTGGTGTTTCTGCTGTTATGAATGGTCTTTCCTCTGCATCTCCTGTGACTGCATCATCCTTCCATTCGTATGCTGCAGTTACGGACATGCATTCAGCAGATGTTAACTCCATGTCTACAAAGCAGAGGTTGATACAAAAGCCTTTTATTCAGCTTAAAACTGTTTCTAGCCAGCCTACTAACAAGGAGATTGATTGAAAGGAACTTTTAAAGCCACTGGGACTGTTTTTGTCTTCCCTATGTGCTATAATACATTGAGGAAGGGGCCCATTTCTCAATGTCTATTTTGAAACACAGGACTTGGCTGTTAAATTCCACTCTGCTTTCTTGGCTCATAGCTCTGAGGCTCCCTTCAGTACTTATGGCATTTCCCAGTTGACTGTTCAGTTCCTCGGGAAAGTCACCTTGCATTTTCGCTCTATGTCTAGGAATCGCAAGTACGGGACTATTTACTTAAGCAGTGTGCTTGTTTTTAAGGTGGAAAAATCTTTTGCTCCTGAAGCAGGTGGAGTATGGGATGGTGACTGTATTGCCTGGTTTGCTCTGCATGTACGTGATAATGGAGTGCAGCATATTCCAGGAGTCTGTTTCATTGCAGGACAGAGGGGTGTTCTTCTGTATGTTGGACAGCCCATGACTTGTTTTTTTTTTTTTGTGGTGCTTTCTCCCACATAGTTACTGAATGTCCTGCTAAGAGGTATACGAGATGTGGTTCAGTGTCACATTTTGTGAGGGATTGTACAGTTAATTGTTTGTTCTATTCAGAACCACATCATTGGACTGATTGCATGGCAATGTATTTATCTGGGGCTGTCTCTACTGATATTCCCTGTATTTCTTTTCCTGTTTCTGTGGAATGTGCAGCTTCTACTGATAAGTACGATGAATCTCTTTTTGTAGAGACATCTTCTTCTCTGCCTTCTGTTTCTGTGCCACCTGTGCTTTCAGCGTTGGTGTCTAGTACTGATTAACTGCCTGTTTGTGGATTGGTTTCTGCTTCCTCTCGGTTGATTACTCCTCCACCAGAAGACTCTGCTCCTAACCTTTTAATTGTGGAAGATGACATGGAGTCTGAGGGTGATGTAGTGACTGCCCAAGAGGGAGTTAGTCAGCATGAGCATAGACTTACTAAAGACAAGGGCTGGATCAAAGTTCATCTGCATAAACCAGAGGAGCTTAAACATTTGAAGAAGTCAACCTTTACAGACGATCATGGCTGATTTTTCTTTGCATTTTTGTAATGTGAATTCTATGATGACATTACGACAGTGTTTAGTGATTTCTGATTGGGTCAGGCGACTTACTTGCTCTATTATTTGTTTACTGGACATCGGACTTTTGTCTTCACAGGCTATGATGCAATGGTACTCCCTTTGGGCTGATGATGCCATTTGGTCCAAAGGTTTGTACTCACACTCTGGACTTGTTATTTTATATCGTTGAGCAGTTATTTTTTAACTTTGATGGCCCGTGCATTATTTTAAATCATTTTCATGTCTCTCCTCAATTGTTGCCTTATTATTTTAATTGTTGTGGTGTTTCAGTTCCATGTTTGGTCTCCTATGCGGATGACATCACTTTTTTGGCAGAGGATTTATGAGCTTTTTGGTATTTTTTTGTTTTGTTTTATGGCCTCTTTTTCAGGAGGTGGGATTATTGCTAAAATTTTCTAAGTCTGTTGGTCTTTCTATGCAGTCAGTTGACCCTCTGGAAGTGAGGGGTTTGCAGTTTACTTCTGATGGTTTCATGATATTAGGTGTGCTGTATGGGTCTGTGAATTTTTTGCATGACCGTTGTTTAAAGCTGTTGACACTTGCATGTCATTATTTTATTTATTTATTTATTTATTTTATTTTACATTTGTTAACCGGGCTAGTCTAGCTGGATACATATCCTTTTACAGTAGAGGCCCGAGGAGAAAAGCTCCAACATAATGGTTAATACAAGTCAAAAATACAAGTTAAAAAAAGAGGGTACATGTTACAAATACAAGAAGAGAGAAAATTTTCATAGATGTTAAATAAGACAACAGAACAATCAGCAGGTTATACACAGCAGAGATTTCTTATATACTAATAGTATATTGACTAATACAAGAAATAAACACGTTTACAATTTGGTTGATAGATTTTAAACATCTACATAGGGAAACAAGGACTAAGGAGATATGGGATTAGAAGGGTTTGAGATATATATTTAGTCAGGTTCAGGACATGGGCATAGCCATTGTGTTTTGAGATATTCTTTCAGGTTGTTTTTGAACTGATTGTGTGAGGTTGTAATTCTAAGGTAGTTTGGCAGGGAGTTCCACGGCTTGCCAATGGAGTTGGCAAAGAGGGCATCGCCACCTGAGTTCTTAGCTTTGATGGTTAGGATCTGAGTGCTGTTGGATGATCGAAGACTATTAAGGTTAGTGTATGGGGTCAGAATGCTAGACAGTGAGGGAGTTCTATCTGGTTGGTTGATTATTTTACAAGCTTCAGTGAGTTGGTTAAGTTTGAGAAGGTTTGGGAGTTCCAACCAGCCAAGTTTCCTCAGGTTAAGACAATGGTGAGTGAGATATGAGGAACCAGTTATAAATCTAGCAATGTGGCTGTAGGCAATAGAGAGCATGTTGAGTTCACGTTTATTGAGGAAAGAAAGGACTGGGGAGGCATAGAGGAGGGTGGAGAGGAGATGTGTGCGGGCAATAGTTAATTTGGCAGTCGGAGTTAGATAGTTTTTTATTCTGTACATGGATCCAAGTTTTTTGTTAACAGATTTTACAGTTTGCGTAATGTGTATATCAAATTTGAGCTTATGATCAATAGTTACACCTAGTAATTTGGTACTGGTGACAGGGGTTATGATAGTCCCGTTGTTGGATTTAACATGGAAGGTTGTATTGTTATTATTTGGGAGTTCTTTTCCTAGGGTTGAGAAGACGTTGGGAAAAAATAGTAGTAATTTGGTTTTAGTTGGATTGAGTAGGAGTTTCAGGTCGGTGAACCATTTTTCTACTAGAGAAAAACAGAGTTGAGTGGTGGTTTGGAGATTCAAGAGGGAGACATCTGAGCAGATCAAGGTGGAATCGTCGGCATATTGGATGCAGGTGGATTTAGGGATGACTGAGTGTAGGTCATTTATGAAGATGGAAAACCGAAGTGGACTCAAAATTGAGCCCTGAGGAATGCCTATGGTATTGGGGAGCAGGCCAGATAGTCTGTTTTGCCACCGGACAGCTTGTTGCCTACCAGTGAGGTAAGCCTGGAACCAGGTTAGTGCTGGGGTGTCCAGATGTAGGGTTGCAAGGTTGTTAAGAAGGAGCTGGTGATTGACCATATCGAATGCTTTTGATAGGTCAAGAAAGAGGGCGGAGGATATTAGTTTGTTATTACGATTGTTATTAATGGAGTCAACAAAGGAAAGGAGGGCAGTGGTTGTACTGTGGTGGGGGCGAAAGCCATGCTGGGAGTTGGACAGGAGATGATTACAGGTTAGGTAGTGAAGAAGTTGTTTGTGGATGCATCTTTCCATAATTTTCGCTATTGGGGACAATATAGCTATTGGTCTATAGTTTGATATTTCTGTGGAGTTACCTCCTTTGTGAAGCGGAATGATGTAAGAAATCTTCCAAATAGAGGGGATGCTGGCTTCAGTTATGGTTCTGTTGATAAGGATTGATATAGGGTAGGCGATTACATCAGACGCAATTTGTAAGAATTCCGCTGGGAGGTGATCAGCCGCAAGGGTGGTTGGTTTGAGCTTTTTTAAGAGGGTACGTATGTAAGAGGAAGAGACTGGCTTTAAAGCGAAAGGGGTAGGGGCATCATCATGGGGTTTTGTGGCCGATGGGGGAGAGGAGGTTAGTTGACTGGCTAGAGTTTGGATTGTCTCGGTGAAGAAGGAGTTAAAGGTATTGGCTACTTCTTCCTGCCCTTTCTCAATAAGTATCTCGGGGGTTGGGGTAGTAGTTTTACCTGGGTGCAGGAGGTTGTTAAAACCTGCCCAGAATTTTTTTGGGTTGTTCTGGTGTTTGTGCTGGAGGAGGCAGAAGTATTGTTTTTTGTCTTGGGTAATGGCTGTTTTAGTAGTGTTTCTTAGCTGTTGAAATTTAGTACGATTTTGGGGGGGTTTTGTTGCTCTCCATTTATCCCAGGCTTGGTCACGGAGTTTAATTTTGGTTTTTGTTTCTCTAGTTAGCCAGGGTGCTAAACGTACTTTGGATCTAATTTGTCTATGTGGGGCATGTGAGTCAAGTATCTTAAGGAATGTGTCGTTGAAGTGGGACACACTCTCCTGGAGGGGTAGAGTTTTTAATAGGGTCCAGTTGCAGGATTTTAGGTCATCAAGAAATAGTTGTGGGATAAATTTCTTTTTGTTTCTGATTAGTCTATATAAGGGGTTGGAAGTTGGGCATTTATGTTTAATAATATAAGTTATTAGGTGGTCACTGAGATCACTGGGAAGGGTACCTGTGGTATAGTTGTTTGAGTCTCTGTTAGTAAGGATCCAGTCAATGGTACTTTCTTTTTGGAGAGTATTGCCTATTCTGGTTGGGGATAGAATATGTTGGGAAAAACCATGTAGGTTAATGGGTTGAGGGGTAGTGTGGGTAGAACAGAGACCAGTCAATATTGACGTCCCCAAGTACTATGGTTTCTTGTGGGTAGCTGGTGGCTAACCAGCACAGGGTTTGCTCTAGGTTTTCTGTATTCTTCCCTGGTGGGATATAGGTAACAATGAGGTTGATGCATTTTTGAGTGTTTAGGCATATTTTTAGGGCTATAAGTTCTAGGTTAGAGATTATAGGGGGTTGTAATGGATTCCTAAGGATATTCAGGGTATTTCTAAACATAACAGCTATTCCTCCCCCTTTTTTCTTTTCACGATCGGCCCTGAAGATATTATATCCGGGTGGGAGGATCTCTTGATCTTTAGTGGTGGGTTTTAGCCATGTTTCAGTTAGACACATAATGTCAGGGGAGTGAGTATCTATCATGGCATGTAGGTTGTGAATTTTGTTGTTAATGCTTCTTAGGTTCTGATGTAGTATTAGAAGGGAGTCAGTAGGTTTTCAGGTTAATTTAGAGGGGTTAGAGTCTGGTACAGTGGTGGGACCTGGGTTAGGATGGATATCACCATCTATGATGATTTGATTCTTCAGGTAAACCAGGAATCTTTGTAGTTTAAATAGTAATTTGAGGTTGGTTTTGTTAGTTTGAGTTTTGGGGTGGTAAAGTGTGTGATGGACTACTTTGGGGGATATAGTTTTGTCCTGGTAGAGTGAAGGTGGAATAGAAACGAGATAGAGATTGGATTGAGAGTTAGTGTGGTGCTTATGGAAGGGGATTCCTATCAGAGATTGGTTTTCATACTTTGTTAAGAAATAGAGAGTGACGAGTAGTATTAATGTGAGGGGGGTGATAGAATAGATGAGTTTGGCCATGATGGAGATAGGGGGAGGGTATGGAGAGGGGGAAGAGACTTAGTGTTAGAATAGGTAGTGGGGGTGGACCTAGGAGTGGGAGGAGTAATAGGGTGAGTCAGAGGAGCTTTGGATTTGCAAGGGGGGAAAGTGGGAGGGGTTGGCTATTCCTATAAATGTAGGGGTACTGGGGGTGGGTGGGATAAGGGGGCAGGGAGGGGAGTGGAGCGGAGCCCGAGCGAAGCGAGGGTGAAGCGGAGCGGGGCATTCACCGCCAGGAGTCCCCAGGGTCTTAATGGGAGCAGTTTTCCAGGTAAGTTTAGTTAACTGCCAGGTTCCTGAGACTAGACGTTATTCTTAGCTTTTAAGGAGAGAAGGAGAGAAGTATGCTTTAAATTTACCCTGTAGTTTAATTGAGGTTAGGTTGAAGTTCTTTAGTTTCCCTTTTGGGAGGTAATTACTGGTCAGAGCATTCACTGTAGTGAGTAGTCCCGGTAGGAGCTTTTTGGGTCTTGGGAACCTCGCGTAGTTGAGTCAGGGTAGGGTTCCTGTGATATAAGGGAAAGAGATAGGATGTTAGAATAAGTAAGGTTAAATTAGGAAAACACAGGTTAAAGCAGAACCCACATAACAGTCTGTAAAAAAGTGTTTAAAACATCATGTAAAAACAGTGCGTGTCTCGGACACAAACAGATCAGTACCATTTAGTGAGTCAGTTGGATACACGCACTCTTGCAAAGTTTAGGCTTTTCTCGCTGGCTGAGTTTACCCAAAGTACAGCACAAAGCAGAATACAGAGTTTTAGTCAACAATTTCTAGTACATCTTGAGAATATACAGTTCAATACTGGTCGTAAATTGAGTTAGAAAGAGGACGCCAGCTTCATATTAGCAGACACGTGCACTGTAGACACTTTGATTTCGGCTGCAGCACTAAAAACCATGTCGCTTATTAGATATCAGCAAAATTAGGCCAAATATGTGCCAATATACACATTCAGAACCTTTATAATAGGTGCAAATATCGTCGGTCCTAGCCTCTAAATAATTAAGTAAAAAAGACGCTAGATGTGCGTCAGCAGCACGTGTAAATCTTTTGAATTTAGATCTTTACATCTGCAGCTAGCAAGCAGACACGCCACAGTGTCTTCTCGCAACAACAACAGTACTAGTTATCCGAGTACAATGCAGAGCAGTAAGAAAAAAAACAATCACGAGCAATATGAATTATACAAAGCTGCAAAACCCATCAGTAGACACACAGATTAATTTCGCAACAGTGTAGTCTCGCAACAACAGTACTAAATATGCCAGTACAATGCTAAGCAGTAATAAACAATCACGAGCCAAAAAGATTACAGAAAGCTCCAAAACACTTATGACATTGTCACATATGTCATTCTTTTTTTTTTGTAATAATTTTTCATTATCTTATTTTTAAAAGGTTTATATGTTGAATTGGACATTTTTAAGTAAACTGGTTTATGTTTTTTCTGTTTATTTTTTTCCTTTGGAATGGGCGGCATGCTTGTTGAAGGCAGTCTTTACCTTTTTTTTTTTTGGACAACAGAATTGAATCCCATTAAGAGGGGCATAGTTTACTTGTCTCCTGCTAATGGGGGTTGTGCAGTAAAACACCCTGTTCTTTTTTTTAACATTTATTATTTCTATACAATGTTTTTCAGCATTTGCGTTCTTCTACTCCTACTTTGATTAGTAAGTTGTTCTTTGGTATTCAATGCACTTTTTTCAATGCTTGCCTTTTAGGCAAGCGCTCTTGTGCTGTTTTTTTTTCTCATTTTCATCAGAATTGAAGGATGCACAGGTTATTGCTTCCAAGTACACATTACATCAGTGTGATGTTTCTTTGTCTCGTCAGTCCTGATATCAGACTATTTTGGATAATTACCATGGCAATGATGCTTATTCACCATACTCAAGTTTTCAATTGCATGGTCTCGTTCGTTGTCTTTTATATTCTAAGGTACCATGTTGGAAAGATTTTTTATGGTGAGCTTCCTTAGATAAATTGCCATTACGTGGTGCATTAGTTTTCAAGTCCTTAGCAGATAGTGTTTTTATTCAGGCTGTTGTGATATCGAGTCTTCTAACCATATTTTATTTTATTACAATTGCATTAGCGGTTTTTGGGAAGCTGTACAGCTCTAGTTTTTGTTCCTTATTTACTTCCTTTGACTATTTCCAAATGGTTGTATGGAGATTATGGGAGGCTGTGGGATCCTGTTGTCACTAGAACTGATTTCTTTTTAGTTTCTGCATTATTTTTATTATGGCAGACTAGATGCTATGAAGCCAAGACTATGAAAGTGTATTTATTCTGCTTCCTTCCTTATCCTCAGATTACAGGTTTGGTTGGTCAAGTGGGGGATGGGTGATATGATTCTATAGTTTGTATCATTTTATTTTATTGTTTTGTTCCTTTTTGTTGATATTACAAAGTTTCTGTATCTTTTGATTTTTTTTATGTGTATTGTTGCTTAATAAACTTTGGATTAACCTATGCATTTCCAGCTTATTCTACATAGAGAAAATTCCCCTCGAAAACTTGATTTTCTCCAGGAGGGGTAAAGCTAGGAGGCTGAAACTCTACAGGTACACAGGGTACTATACACGCTAGAAAATGGCACTGCAACCCTGGCTCTGGCATTACTTCTTTTAGTATGACAGTTTACTGCTTTTAGCTTTCCCTATGCATTTCCAGCCTATTCTACGTAGAGTAAAATACCCCTTGAAAACGTGATTTTCTCCAAGAATGGTAAAGTTAGGAGGCTGAAACTCTATAGGTACTCAGGGTACTATACACTCTATAGCCATACCTCCCAACTGTACTGAATTACTCTGTTTTTACCAAGTTTTGGGGTCCAAATAATGGGGTGCTACAATTCCTGAGTGGCACCCCTTCATTTCTGACTTTTACCCAGCTTTTTTCATTTTTAATTTTTTTTCCCATTTTTTGAGCTGACATCATCACGTGCGTGACAACGTCACTCCGTCAGGACTACCAGCCTGCTAGAATTGAGCTCAAGGGCTCAGTGCACACATTTCTGGCTAGTACACATTTCTGTTGGATCTGCGAGCGGGAAACATATCCAAATGGATCTATCTTTGGCCGCACTTGCAAGCGGCATTCTTTTTTTATTCAAATGGATCTTGGCGAGAGCTAGAGCAGGGTGAATGGACAGGATGCACTTGCAAGCTGGATCTTGAGCAGCATGAATGGACAGGGTTCTGGCTGAAGTAGGAAACATGTTGTTTTATTTTTATTCTGAATGAAGAGAGGAGGTGTGTGTGTGTGTGTGTGTGTGGGGGGGGATGCCCCAATTTAATACACCTGGTGGCTAGAGTTACTCAGGCTCAAACCCTGTACCTTGGGTACAAGGTAAAAAGAGCCTAAAGTTCCTAGCCACCACGACTTGTGAATTTATGCCCTCATATTTTTGATCTGTTCCTCATAAAATCTGTGGTTTTAAGGATTTTTGTGGCAAATTACTGAAGGATTGAATTCACTAAATAATGGCAGGCATTTGAATTTCAGACTTCATATTCTTCAGAAAATAAATGGTACCACAAAACCTTTTATTCTAGCAATTTACTAAGTTAATACGATCAGTATTTGAAATTTGTCCCTATTTTGGGGCTGTAATCCCTCATTATTGCCTTTGTCCAGTTTTTTTGTGCTAAAAGGTTGAGAGCTATGGTGAGAAGTGAGAACTGAATTCACTAAATGATAGCCGTTTAAGTTTCAGTCTTCCCATCTTTTAGGAAACTGCTGATTTGGCATAGTGGTATGTTGCTCTGACTGTAGTGCACAGGGTCCTGGGTTCAAGACTTGGCAGTGAAATGCATCGTGGTAACACAACATTTTATTCTAGTAACTTTCCAAAGTGTTTGTCCCCCCCAAAAAAAAACTGAAATTGAAAATAAGTGCGAGAACCTGCGCAATATGCCTATAGCTTACACTACTGTCATTTTATTTATATATCTATATCTATATATGTATATATATATATGTGTGTATATATATATATATATATATATATATATATATATCTATATATGTATATATATATATGTGTGTGTGGAAGCAGACTTTTATGATAGAAATGTTCTGAGTTGGGCAGTTTTGTCATTATTGGTTCATACATTTTGTTTCATTGCCTACTGGAAAAATGTTCAAACAATAAGTTTAAAATATGCTCTGTCTAACAAGTGTGCTGTATTATACAAGGAATATAATTTAATAAAGTCAGGAAGGTGTATCAAAGAACACTTGCATGTTTCTTGTTTTGTATGCAAGAGGCCAATGATTTGAAAACAGCCCAAAGGTAATCTTTATCCATCACTGGCCAGATGCATTTTCTTTCGATGTGGTGTAGGTTTCAATGCAGTTTCAATGAATGTGAGTTCCAAGGGCAGAGAAGTTTTAATGCCAAGTCTATTTTCATTGTGAGACAGTATTGCTTTGCTTAGCAGCTTTGTTTAGCAGATGTCTATTAGTGTTTGTGCATTGTGCTATAAAATGTAAAAATAAAATCCAACTAATTGTAGAAGTAAAGCAGTATGCACACATTAGTGTTTATGGTAAATGGGGCAAAATAGACAGGTAATGGGACATTGGAATGGCTGCAAGAGGGCTCTGGTGCCATATTTTGGTTGTCTGTTCTTCAGTTTGCATTTGAAAGTTGTTATCCCACAATTCTATTGGAGTGGCCGGGGTTACATAATTATGTATGCAAATTTGATGTTAATCAGTGTACAGATTTGTCCCTATTTTTCATGGGCCTTGTCCAGATTTTTGATGTTTCCAGATTGAGAGGTATATCTACAGCACGGCACTGCAATCCTGGCTCTGGCATAACACAGATGTGTTATGTCCGGCTATGCATTCTTGCCAGAAGAAACCCTGCATTCTTTTGCTGCTGTTATGGCTGAAAATCACTTGGATTCAATTAATTCACCTTTTAGTATGTCTCAGCTGAAAATTTCACCTTTTTCTCATTTGGATTCTGCAATTTTGCAAGATTTCAATGTACAACAGATAATGGATATTGGTTCACTTCTGGAAATGGCCCTCATTGCTATGGCACCTTCTTTCTCTTCTGCTACAGTTATTTCTGTGCCAGAACCTCAAAAACAGCTGCCACATTCTGCTTCATCTCAGTAGACTGCCAAACAGCTTCCTAATTTACAAATTACGCCTGCTCCTACATTAATGGCTTCTGCAGTCATTATGCCATGAGCTACAGTAACCACGGAGCCTGGTTCACACATGCAAAACCTGATTACCATTAAAATAGCTGTTCCTGCCTTTCAGGGAACTTCTGTTCCTTCTTCCCAGCAAGTTCAACAGTTGCTGCCAATTGGAACTGATGGGATCCCTTCTACACAAGGTGCTCGACTGATTTCTGTTACCCAGAACAGCTGTCAAGCCCCACCTTTTTCTCCTGCAGTGACTACTCTTGCAGCTTCTGCATTAATGGCTCCCATCTTTGCCAATAATGTGCAGCTGCAGGAACAGACCTTACTCATTCCTTCTGTGACTGTCAACAATGTTTCTGTTGCTAACCAAGCCACTAATACTGCTGTGCAAAATTTAGCCTTTAACACTGCTTCTGCCCAACTTAAAGAATCCAGTGCAAAAACCGTTTTCATTAAAAAGCATTCACAATCAACTGATGTATATGCTGCTGGCCATGGTTCTGAAAACTGCAATTCTGCTCATGATCAAACTGCTGCTGCTTTTCATTCTACTTTCAATGCAAACAGCTTTGACACTTCTCATCATGATGTATCACCTGCTTCTGGTCACCAGCAAGTCCCCCGTTACCCTGCTTCCACAGCTGGACATATTTTTGGTCTTTCTTCCCACGCACACTCTTCAGAGGAACTTGTCAGCCTAAACAATGATGCTAGGCAATCCGGTCTTGCTGCCTCCTCTAATTCCAAGCAGACATCCCTGCCAGTGGAATGACAAGTCCCCCTTCTCCCAATCTTCCATGGCGTTGACTGAAATGGATATACTCCAGGATTTACATGAACAATCTACATCTGATTGGGCTGTTGAAATGGATGCAACTTTTCCTATTCCTGATGACTCTGATCCTGATGGCTCTGCTCCTCATCTTACTCATCAGGATGCCATGCCTCAAATTACTGCCACACAAATGGTTAGCACCATTGCAGATCAGGTGCAACAGATCTTTACAGAGCTGCTATGCTCATATGCTTCAGTGGCTTGTCAGACTCCTCCTTTTATGGCTATGCCACATCACTCCTGGCCCAGATTGATTTCAAAGTCACTTATCAGACTTAAATCTGACCATAATAGGCCGCTCTCAAAAACATTTATTTGACATTCCATTATTCAGCCTTTGGGCATTTCATTAATTTCCTTGTGTGCTGTGGTCCACGTCGGAAAGGAGGACAATGCTGACCCTGTTTTTTGAAACACACAAAGGTGCAATGGCATTCAGCACTGCTTTCTTCAACAAAAAAGACCAATCCCCATGGCAGGACTATTCAATTTCCATTCTTGATGTCAATGTCCGAAAAAGAGTTAACATCCAGTTTCGTATGGTCTATGTCCAGGAACGGGACATTATAGCAATAACCCACTCCTGGGTGTGGGTAATGCTGGATTTACCCATGGTTGGTGTGGTTTGTCACAAGGGCAAAGCCTGAGTGGCCAAACAAAGACAACTGTGGGTAAATCCAGCATTACCTACACCCAGAAGTAGGTTATTGCTATTATACAATGACATTATTTAAGAAAAAAAAATACTTTTTTTAAATAATGGCATTGTATAATGCCTCCTTGCTGCCCTTCCACAGCTGTCTGGTATTCTGTGGCAGTTCTGATGTACTGCGCATACATATGCTTACACAGTACATCAGAGCTGTGGGCAGAAGCAACGGAGAAAGCAAGATCTCCGTTGCTTTTTACAAACTGTCTCGCTATGTTAAAAGAGTTTAACATAGCGAGACAGCTTTAAAAAAAGCAACGGAGAATCTGTTGCTTTTTTTAAAGCTGTCTTGCTATGTTAAACCCATTTAACATAGCGAGACAGTTTTGAAAAAAGCAATGGAGAAAGCAAGATCGCCCTTGCTTTTTACACACTGTCTCACTATGTTAAAGGAGTTTAACATATCGGGACACCTTTAAAAAAAGCAACAGAAAATCTCCATTGCTTTTTTTAAAGCTGTCTCGCTATGTTAAACCCATTTAACATAGCGAGATACCTTTAAAAAAAGCAATGGAGATAGGAAGATCTCCGTTACTTTTTTTAAGCTGTCTCACTGTGTTAAACTCATTTAACATAGCGAGACAGTGTGTAAAAAGCAACAGAGCTCTTGCATTCTCCATTGCTGTAAAAAAAAGAGTTATACTAATGGAAAAATTCCGGGCGACCGGACCTTTTTCCATTACTATAACTTTGATTTACAACATGCACGCTGACTAATCAGCGTGCACGTTTTGGAATATTAATGGGGGGGTCATTGTATAATGAGCAATATTCAATTGCCAAAACACATGACCCTGACAAGGACAGCCTTTGGGATGGTTCCTGGACAATTTCCTTAGAGCTCCAAATCCAGCAAGGTGGCATTAAACATCTCCCTGGTGTCTGCTTCATTTCCAGCCAATGGGGCATAGTTCATTATGCAGGACAACCCAGCTCCTGTTTTTTCTGTGGTTCCCTCCAACATCTCATTACCCAATGTCTTTCAAGGAAATGCACCAGGTGTGGGTCAACAGACCATTTCATCAGGGCCTGCCCAATAGGTGCTTATATTGCAACATACCACATTTATGGTCAGAATGCCTTGCAGTCTTTCCCACAATGCCCTCAGCATCTCACTCCACTTATCAGACCACCTTTCCGCATACTTCATCACATCATAAGGAACCTTCCACTGAGCAGCCACCTTCATCGGTGCAACCTCCGTCATGTGAGAAACCATTTCATGTTGAACGTCTCAAGCCTTCACTCCAGCCTTTTATAGAACACTCCCAATGACTGAATGTGGATACTTCTGATCCTAATCTTTCTCCTCCTACAGCTCATCAAGACTCTCTTTCTCCATATTCTCTGACCAATACTCTACTGCCAGAGGATTCGGAACCTGTTTCCATCCTTCTGGACTTCAAGCCTTTCTCATCTTTGGCTTTATCATTATCGGCTAATGACTCTGACACTGCTGTGGACTCACAAGCCTCTTTGTCACCTGTTCCACACCACAAGAAAGCAGGATCTAAGTGTCATAAATGGCTTGCTATCCCAGAGGGACTAGGCATTCCCAATGGCTAACATTTCACTAACTTTTTGTAATGTTAATAGAATGGTTTATCTGGTTAGATATATGCAAATTCTGGTTTGGGTCCTTACCCTCAAAATGTTATTATTTGTTTGCTTGATATAGGGCAGCTCACTGAGACCTCCCAAATACAATCTGAGACACTCTGGAATGATGGTGCCATTCAGTCTCTTGGTAATGACTCTCACTCTGGTATTTTATTTCTGTACAGAAAGCATAGCATTGTCATATGAGATATCATGCATATTTTACCAGGGTATTTGCTGATTGTAGATATATTTTGCAATGACAGTTTTGTTTGATGTATAATTTTATATGCTTTTCTTAATGTTAGTTCTAGATGCAAATTGTTTGATAACTTACGTCCTTTTTTACTGATAGACTGTCCTATTCTTCTCCTTGGAGACATTAATTGCCATCTTAACAGATGCCCATCTAGGAGGCAACATGATGCTGTTAAATGCTCAGATCTTTTAAACACTGCCAACCTTACCATAGCAGGGATGGATGAAAACACTTTCTTTCATACTTCCTTCCAAACCTAGAATTGACTACTGCTGTTATTCCCCTACTCTCACCTGCACAGCTTACTCTTCCACACTTCTCTCCTTTACTGACCACAAAGCCCTTTCCTTCACCTTTGGCTCCCATAATGCCACTGGGCAAGGAAAGGGCACTACATATTACCTGGCTTCTTGGCCAGGCACTCCGACATGGCAGGCTATCGTTAAAGAATTGTGGGATGACCACCTCATAGGTTGGTTCATAGGTTCATAGGTTGGTACTAGGCTATTGGCTCTAAGGCCTATGCAAGCCTAGCCATAACAATTCCCTGGATATTTCTTCCCACAATATTTACTTCTCTGGGCCCCTGTCTGGCATCCTTCCATCTCTTAATGGTGGATGGATTTCAAAGTAAAATTTCAAGACAGATACACTTTTTTTGCACAACACTTCCACAGACAACTCAAACGTATGACTGCTAAGACACACTCTGCTTTCCATACTTCATCATGCCAGGCATCCTCACACTCTCTTTTCTACCTCAGACATCTCCACACATTGGATTGCATGTATCTTCATATGACTCTTCCCAATCTCAAACACTCTCTGAAGGTGGGGAGGGCAATTCCTTCCCTTCATAGGGAAACACTTTTTGCACAAAGAAACTTTCATCACCACACTCGCAAAAGAAGATGGCACTCATGTCATGGACAAACAAAACATTTTGGATGTAATTCACTCCTACTTCACACGTTTATATCAAGGCAAATAACCTCAACTTTCAGACTGGTCATTACCTCCTATTCCACCGCCCTTCAGAGCGGATTTGGATGCTCCCATCACACTTCCAGAATTGCACACTGCCATAGAACTCCTCTCCAAAAAACAATCATTTCCTGGTTTAGATGGCCTTGCATACCACTTACAAAAGTTTGACTGACGATCAATGTCAGATCATAGTCTCTCTCTTTAATGAATGGTATGACACTGGACACATCCTACCCCATTTTCTCGACATCACTCTTAAATTTATTTGGAAGAAAGGCCCACGAACTAACATTGCCAGTTGGAGGCCCATCTCACTGTGTACCACGGATTACAAACTATTTTGTAAGATCCTACAACTCTGACTGCAAACAATTACATTTCATCATCGACCTGGGCGTCACGGCATCCCAGGCCAACCACTTTTAGACTTTTTACACATACTCAAATCTCTCTTTACATACAGTACACAGCAATCTTCTTCCATTTTACTCTCATGTGACATACCAAAATGCTTTTGACAGTATCTCTCATGAAGCACTTTTTTGACATCTTACATGCTTTTCATTTTGGGGACAAGTTTACTGACTGCATTATTGCAATTTATATTCTACCACTCTCGTGCCTGTTGTAAATGGTTGGACAGGACATTTCCTTCAGATTCGCAATGATATCCGCCAAGGCTGCCCTTTAAGTAGTTTCTTATTAACACTGGTAATAGTGGCAGTGCTTATAAGACTAGGGCTCAACTTTCCCTCCCACCATTCTCTTTCTTATGTGCTGGGGTATTGACCCCTCCTTTAAGGCTTATGCTGATGACATTACCATAGTTGCAGATACTTTCCTTACATTATGATGGCTTCTGTCTTCCTTAATTCCCAATCTAACCCTCGTCAGTTTGACTCTAAATCACAACAAAGCAGTGGGTTTCCCCCTTCTTTCCCAGGTCAACCTTTCTTGTGAATACACCTTTACTGACACTCACCTCGCCATCCTTGGTATTTCATATGGCACCCCACCCTACGTCTCTACGATTTGTGAAAAGCTCATCTCCAAAGTAATCAGCAGACTGGCCTTTTGGAAAACCTTTCCCCTATTGTACACTAAAAAGGTATATCTTATTAACAGCATTTTGTTAAGTATGTTTGTTGTCTTATCTCTTTTCTGTCCATTTCTTTAGTCGGGCTTGGACGGCCAAATTATTGAAAAATGTTTTTGCCTTTTTTTGGAACACCACTTTCAATCCCATCAAACGAGGAATTGTATATGCACCCGCTCATCAGGATGGCCTTTCTATGTTACACCCTGCCTTATTTTTACATACCAAATATCTATTTTCACTATTGCATCATCTTCACTCTGAAGGCTTAACATTGTTAGCCAGGCTTTTGCCTGCTTTGTCAGGCAGATTCTGGCCCGCATGCTTACAGGGTAAATGTTTCCAGCCCATTCCCTCCCCTGAATTGAAAGATGTACAGACTTTCCTCCTGCATTCCCACTCCATGTTCATGCCTTTATCAACACACCACAGACATTGGTACTCTCAGATCCTGTTACAACAACACAGTATAAATGCTTATCAAGATTACCCTTTACTCCGATGGCATGCTTTGGCCAGGAGATGGTGTTCTTGCATTCCTTTTCCTCACTTCAAGGACATGTTGTGGTGATATTCTTTACGTAAATTGCCAACTAGGGCTTACTACACTTTCTGCCCAATGGAAAATCGAATCTCTTTCAGACCAGACTGTCCTGATTTAGAAACAACTTTCCACATCTTTAGTAATTGCACGAGACTCAAACCGTTCTGGGATTACATACGACACCACAACATCCCTCTACTCTTTGCTTTAACTGACGAGAAGGTTCTTTATGACAACTATGGCATCTGCTGGGATGCAACCGTACAACATACAGATTTTTTTCTTAGTGACCACCATGCATCTTTTATGGAGAGAAAGAGCAAATAGAATGTGGTGGAACCAGACAGACCCAAAAAGTCTAAAATCCTGAATAATAAAAGGTATCTAAGGCTAGAGAGGAAAAACACTTTAATATACAAACAAAAAAAATAGGTTAGCGCTTTCGAGGTTGCCCTCTTCTTCAGACCTTAATAAAAACAGAACATCTGCTAAAAGTTTAAATACTATAAACATCCAATAAAAACGAACAATAGTTAATGAGGCAAATCTCTTTTCTTCAAGAGAGGTTTTAAAGAGACAGTACTGTTCAAACCTAATGGAAGTCATGCTTTAAAATCAACAATCCATCTTAGCTCAATATACTCTGTCTCATTATACAAATGTCCTTCTCTTAAACTATCATTAACCTTTTGCAAAACCAAAAACTTAAAACTATGGTTCACCCCAACTTCAGATACATGCTTGGCTAGTGCTTTAGTCAATTTATTATTACGTATATCATTCAAGTGCTCTAACACTCTCTCCTTCAACATAGGCTGAAACTGTACAGTAACACAGGGTACTATGCAACCTATGAAAGGGTACTGCATTCCTGGCTTTGGCATTACTTTTTCGTTTAGTATGACTGTTTACTCTTTTAGGTTTTCCTTATGTATTTACAGCCTATTCTACATAGAGAAAAATACCCCCTGAAAACTTGATTTTTCTACTATGCACCCTAAAAAGGGCACTGGAATCCTTGCTCTGGCATTA
>NC_056731.1:597468938-597473938 GCF_019279795.1 Protopterus annectens | reverse complement strand
ACAGGATTGCATTGCCTTTATGTAGGGTGCAGAGTACCCTGTGTATTTGTAGAGTTTCAGACTCCTAGTTTCATCCCTTTTGGAGAAAATCAAGTTTTCAATGTTTATTCTACATAGAGAAAAATAACCCTTGAAAACTTGATTTCCTCCAAGAGGATTAAAACTAGGATGCTGAAAGTCTAGAGGTACACAGGGTGCTCTACACCCTACAAAATGGCTCTGGCATCACCTCTTCTTTCCGTATGACCGTTTACTGTTTTTAGCTTTCCCTATGCATTTCCAGACTATTCTACATAGTGAAAAATACCCCTTGAAAACTTGATTTTCTCCAACAGTGGTAAAACTAGGAGGCTGAAACTCTACAGGTGTACAGGGTATAACACATCCTACAAAAGGGTACCACAATCCTGGCTCTGGTATTACTTCTTCTTTCAGTATGAATGTTTAGTGGTTTTAGCTTTCCCTATACGTTTACAGCATATCCTATATAGAGAAAAATACCCCTTAAAAACTTCATTTTCTCCAAGAGGGGTAAAGCTAGGAGGCTGAAACTCTACAGGCACACACCCTACAAAAGGGCACCACAATCCTGGGTCTGGCATTACTTCTTCTTTCAGTATGACCATTTACTGGTTTTAGCTTTCCCTGTGCTTTTCCAGTCTATTCTACATAGAGAAAAATAACCGTTTAAAACTTGATTTTCTCCACGAGGGATAAAGCTAAAAGGCTGAAACCCTACAGGTATATAGGGAACTATATACACTACAAAAGGGCACTGCAATCCTGGCTCTGGCATTACTTCTTTCAGTATGACAGTTTACTATTTTTAGCTTTCCCTATGCAATGCCAGCCTATTCTACATTCATTAAAATACCCCTTGTAAAACTCATTTTTCCAAGAGGGGTAAAGCTAGGAGGCTGAAACACTATAAGTAAACAGGGTACTATATACCCTACAAAAGGTTCTGCAATCCTGGCTCTGGCATTACTTCTTATTTCAGTATGACTGTTTACTGGTTTTAGCTTTCCGTATGCATTTCCAGCCTGTTCTCGATAGAGAAAAATACCCCTTGAAAACTTGATTTTCTCTAAGAGAGGTAAAGCTAGGAGTCTGAAACTCTACAGGTCCGCGTGGTACTATACACACTAGAAAAGGGCACTGCAATCCTGGATTTGGCATTACGTCTTTCAGTATGACCATTTACTGGTTTTAGATTTCCCTCTGCATTTCCAGTCTATTCTACATACAGAAGAATACCCCATGAAAACCTCATTTTCTCCAAGACGAGTAAAGCTAGGAGGCTGAAGCTTTACAGGTGCACAGGGTGCTATACACCCTACAAAGTGGCACTGCAGTCTTGGCACTGGCATTATTTCTTCTTTCAGTATGACTGTTTAATGTTTTTAGCTTTCCATATGCATTTCCATCCTACTCTACAGATAGAAAAACACCCCTTGAAAATGATTTTTTCCAAGAGGGGTAAAGGTAGGAGACTGAAACTCTACAGGTGCACAGGGTACAGTACACCCTACAAAAGGGCACTGCAATCCTAGCTCTGGCATTAGGTCTTCTTTCAGTATGACCGTTTACTATTTTTAACTTTTCCTATGGATTTCCAGCCTCTTCTACATAGATTATGGCAGTACACAACCATGGTCTCCAGGTTGTGACTGAGTTCAGGATTAAGAGTGTTTTTTAAAAAGACTGAGTTTAGCCCTGTGTCCTGGTCGCCAGAATAGTGTGGGGTCTTTAAAAAGACTGGTGTCCTCTTGGATGGGGTCTTTAAAAAGACCTAGAATAGATCAGTCCAGATATACACTAATTGCTGTAAAAACTGTAAAAAAAAACTGAGAGAGATAGTCAGAGAAGGAGAGAGAAAGAGAGAGTTAGAGACAGGATTGCATTGCCTTTATGTATGGGGCAGAGTACCCTGTGTATCTGTAGAGTTTCAGTCTCCTAACTTTATCCCTCTTGGAGAAAATCAAGTTTTCAATATTTATTCTACATAGAGAAAAATAATCCTTGAAAACTTGATTTCCTCCAAGAGGATTAAAACTAGGATGCTGAAAGTCTAGAGGTACACAGGGTGCTCTACACCCTACAAAATGGCTCTGGCATCACCTCTTCTTTCCGTATGACCATTTACTGTTTTTAGCTTTCCCTATGCATTTCCAGCCTATTCTACATAGTGAAAATACCCCTTGAAAACTTGAGTTTCTCCAAGAGTGGTAAAACTAGGAGGCTGAAACTCTACAGGTGTATAGGGTACTTACACATCCCACAAAAGGGCACCAAAATCCTGGCTCTGGCATTACTTCTTCTTTCAGTATGAATGTTTAGTGGTTTTAGCTTTCCTTATATGTTTACAGCCTATCCTATATAGAGAAAATTACCCCTTGAAAACTTTATTTTCTCCAAGAGGGTTTAGCTGGGAGGCTGAAACTCTACAGGTACACAGGGTACTATACACCCTACAAAAGGGCACTGCAATCCTGATTCTGGCATTATGTCTTCTTTCAGTATGACTGTTTACTGTTTTTGGCTTTCCCTGTGCATTTCAGCCTATTCTACATAGAGAAGTAAAGTAAGGAGGCTGAAACTCTACAGCTACACAGGGAACTGTAAAGCCTATGGAAGGGCATTGCAATCCTGGTTCTGGCATTATTTCTTCTTTTAGTATGACCATTTACTGTTTTTGGTTTTCCCTATGTATTTACAGCGTATTCTAACTAGAGAAAAATACCCCTTGAAGACTTGATTTTCTCCAAGAGGGGGTAAAGCAAGGAGGCTGAAACTCTACGGCTACAAAGGGTACTATGCACCCTACAAAAGGACACTGGAATCCTTGCTCTGGCATTACGTCTTTTTTCAGTATGACCATTTACTGTTTTTAGAAAGATACAGAGAGAGAGAGAGAGAGAGAGAGACACACACACACACACACACACACACACACACACACACACACACACACACACACACACACACACACACACACACAGAATGAGAGAGACACAGAGAGAGAGAGAGAGACAGACAGGCAGAGAGGGAGAGATAGAAACAGAGGGAGAAAGAGAGAGACAGAGATAAAGAGACAGACAGAGAGAGATAGAGAGAGAGAGAGTCAAAGAGAGATAAACAGAGACAGAGACAGACAGACAGAGACAGACAGGCAGAAAAAGTGAGCGAGACACACACACACACACACACACACACACACACACACACACACACACACACACACACACACACACACACACACACACACACACACACACACCAAGAGAAAGAGCAAGACAGAAAGAGAGAGACAGAGAGAGAGACAGAGAGAGTAAGAGAGAGGGAGAAAAACAGAGAGGGAGAGAGAGAGAGAGAGAGAGACAGAAACAGAGAGGGAGAGAGAGAGAGACAGAGAGAGAGAGAGAGAGACACACACACACACACACACACACACACACACACACACACATAGAAAGGCAGAGAGAGAGAGACAGAGGCAGGTTTGCATTTCTCTTATGTAGGATGCATACTACGCTGCGTATCTGTAGAGTTTCAGCCTATTAGTTTATCCCTCTTGGAGTTTTCAACATTTATTCTACATAGAGAAAAATAACCCTAGAAAACGTATTTTTCTCCAAGAGGAGTAAAGCTAGGAGTCTGAATCTCTGCAGGTAAACAGGGTACTATACACCCTGCAAATGGGGCACTGCAATCCCAGCTCTGCCATTATGTCTTCTTTCAGTATGACCGTTTATTTTTTTTAGATTTCTCTATGCATTTCCAGCCTATTCTAAGTAGAGGAAAATACCTGAAAACTTAATTTTCACCAAGACAGGTAAAGCTCGGATGTTGAAACTCTACAGGTACACAGGGTACTATACACCATACAAGACGGTAATGTAATCCTGGCTTTGGCATCACTTCTTTCAGTATGACCGTTTACTGTTTTTAGCTTTCCCTATGCATTTCCGCCTATTCTGCATAGTGAAAAATACCTCTTAAAAACTTAATTTTCTCCAAGAGGGGTAAAGCTAAGATGCTGAAACTCTACAGCTACACAGGGTGCTATACACCCTAGAAAAAGGTAATGCAATCCTAGCTCTGGCATTACTTCCTCTTTCAGTATGAACATTTACTGTTTTTAGAGAGACGCAGAGAGAGAGAGAGAGAGAGAGAGAGAGAGAGAGAGAGAGAGAGAGAGAGATGGAGAGATTGATACACACACACACACACACACACACACACACACACACACACACACACACACACACACACACACACATGGAGAGAAAGATATAGAGAGAGAGAGACAGAGAGAGATAGACACACACACAGAGACAAAAACACAGAAGCAGAGAAACAGAGAGAGAGAGAGAGACAGAGAGAGAGAGAGAGAGAGAGAGAGAGAAACCCAGAGCCAGGATTGCATTGCTCTTATGCAAGGTGTGTAGTACCCTGTGTATCTGTTGAGTTTCAGCCTATTAACTTTATCCATCTTGGAGAAATTCAAGTTTTCAATGTTTATTCTACACAGAGAAAAATAACTCTTGAAAACTTGATTCCCTCTAAGAGGAGTAAAGCTAGGAGGCTGAATCCCTACAAGTAAACAGGGTATTATACACCCTAGAAAAAGGCACTGCAATCCCAACTCTGCCTTTATTTCTTCTTTCCACATGACCGTTTATTGGTTTTAGCTTTCCCTATGTGTTTCCAGCCTATTCTAGGTAGAGAAAAATACCCCTTGAAAACTTGATTTTCTCCAGGACAGGTAAAGCTAGGAATCTGAAACTCTACAGGTGCACAGGGTGCTATACACGCTACAAAAAAGCAATGCAATCCTGGTTCTGGCATCACTTCTTTCAGTTTGACTGTTCACTGTTTTTAGTTTTCCCTGTGCATTTCCAGCCTATTCTGCATAGAGAAAATATCTCTTGAAAATTAGATTTTCTCCAAGAGGGGTAAAGCTAGGAGGCTGAAGCTCTACAGGTGAACAGGATGCT
>NC_056731.1:597353938-597463938 GCF_019279795.1 Protopterus annectens | reverse complement strand
ATAACAGGGTACGACCTGAATCACTGTCTTACCCAATGTTAGCTGCACCTGACGTATCTCTGATGCATTATGTTGGGCTACCAGTCTGGAGGTGTGTGCATATCTTTTCCATCAGTCTCCATTTTAAAGAGTGCTTCAAGTGAGTGCATTTTGAGATTTAGACTTCTAGCGTTGAGCTGCATGACCCTCAGATTGCATTTGTTTGTAACCATTACGGTGGTAATTTGGTTTTTGGAATGCTGCCTAAAAAGGCACTAATGGGTGGCAGGAGCCTTGGCCAGTATCTGGAAGCCCAGGGGTTACAGATGCAGGCCATCTCTGGCAAAGCATCGAGGTCTGTCAATCATGTCATCCCAGGCGGACAGATACTGGATCCCCTTAGAATGACACCAGAAACTTAGCCAATTGCTGAAATCAATCATTTTCTGCTTGTACTGTGGTATCATTCTGGGTGATGGCAGGATGCTGCTCAGGGCTAGGGTCATACCCGCGTGGGCTACAGAATCTGAGAGCTCCTCCATGTCTCTTTTCATGTAGTCCAGGGAGGTGTGTCTCAGGTCATTCACACCCAAATGTACAATGACAGAGTCATATTTGTATCTGTTGTTGAAAGACCCGACTCCGTGTGTTATGTGGTGGATCCTGGCACCTGACAGGCAGCTGACTGCTACTTTCTCCTTATTCATCCTTGTGAGTGGGACATCAGTGCCTCACTATTGAGTCATCTATAACTAGTGTGCTGGGCATGCTGTTTTTCCTTAGGGGCTTTGGTTGAGTGGCACACTGTTTAGGAGAGTTATGTGCCTCTTGATTAGTGTTGTGCTGTGATGGTCAAGTGCTTTTCTGCCTTTGAGGTCTCTGCTGTTTGGGTAGATTTTTATTGAGAGCCTCCATGAAGGTGGGTGTGTGGTTTGTGTTTTTATGTGAAGGCATTGCTGGTGTCTGTTCTGGAGGTGATCCATATGGTGTGGTGCAAGTGTTGACCTTTTCCTCTTAACCAACTATTCTGGTCTTGGCTGGAGAGTGCTTGGCTTCCAATTTGGATATAAATGTACATCTCTCACAAGTCTGAGTGTTGGGAGATAAGAGGAGAGGGTTGTTGATGTACACGAGGCAGTTGTTACATTGCCTCAGGATACCCAAGTTCACCTGGTTAATAGGAGAAAGCACAGGGAACTGACCTTTAGACATGCCTGGAGGGGTGGGCATTAATAATAAACACTGGAGCTGTTTCCTTGTAGAATGTTTAGTACTGGTAGCACTTTTGTGTGCTACAATAATTGCTAAAAGAAGTCTTGTTTGGTAAAGTGCTAGACTAATAAGGTAGTAAAAGTGCAGAAGAGGAGAGAACTAGCAGATCTAAGGGAAAAATTGAAGAGCAGACTCTGGCACCTCTCAAAAGCTTACAAACAGTCCTGGGTACAGGAAATCTGTATCTGGACTAGACTAGTTACAGGAAAGGCGGGAAACAAGCACAAACATGGACTTTTAAACCAGAAAGTTGAAAGAGATGGAAAAACTGCCCAAACAGCCAATAAACTACAAATTCTGGGTGAGAAACCACTCCTGTTGTGGTAGATAGGCTACCTGGTGCTTACTACTCCCACTGATAAGCTAGAAGGCTGCCCTCAACACAGAAAGGCTTGGAGAGCTCAGAAGCTTACAAACAGTCCTGGATACAGCAAATCTGTATCTGGACTAGACTAGTTACAGGAAAGGTGGGAAAAGTGCAAATACGGGCTTTTAGACCAGAATGTTGAAAGAGATGGAAAAAACTGCCCAAACACCCATTAAACTACAATTTATGGGCCAGAAACCACTCCTCTTGTAGTAGATAGGATACCTACTGCTTACCACTCCCACTGACAAGCTAGAAGTCTTCCCTCCAACACAGAAAGGCTTGGGGGGCTCAGAAGCTTACAGTCCTGGATACAGCAAATCTGTATCTGGACTAGACTAGTTATAGGAAAGATGGGTAACAAGCACAAATATGAGCTTTTAAACCAGAAAGTTGAAAGAGATGGAAAAAACTGCCTAAGCAGTCAATAAACTACAATTTCTGGGACAGAAAGCTCCCCTCTTGTGGCTGATAGCCTACTTAATGCTTACCACTCCCACTGATAAGCTAGAAGTCTTCCCTCAACACAGAAAGGCTTGGGGAGCTCAGAAGCTTACAAACAGTCCTGGATACAGCGAAATTGTATCTGGACTAGGCTAGCTACAGGAAAGATGGGAAACAACACAAACACAGGCTTTTAGACCAGAAAGTTGAAAGAGATGGAAAAACTTCCCAAATGGCCAATAAACTAAAATTTCTGGGCCAGAAACCACTCTTGTGGTAGATAGGCTAACTAGTGCTTACCACTCCCACTGACAAGCTAGAAGGCTTCCCTCCAACATAGAAAGGCTGGGGGCAGAAGCTTACAAACAGTCCTGGAGACAGGAAATCTGTATCTGGACTAGACTAGTTACAAGAAAAGCAGGAAACAAGCTTAGAATTTTTGTTTTTTTTACAGAAAAGCAGCTAAAACAGTACTAAAACAATTGAAGTGCAGTGCAAGCTAGCACACTTGAGTGTGTAGCAATACTAAAGCAAGTACAATTCAAATAAATGCAATTTATTCAAACTGTATTCTGAACTGAATTCAATTATTCTTTTATTCAACTCTGAACAGTTAAAAAGGGCCAAAAATATATACTTATCAGCTGAGAAGCACACTCAGTCAGAACACAAGGAGACTCTAGCAATTTTTTTTGTTAAGTAACGTGGAAAGGGAAAAAGGAGAAACAGAAGATAATTCAAGGTTAAGGCCTTCTCAAATGTTCTCTCTGTATTAGGTAGAAAGAGCTAATGACACTAGACTGGGATAGAGCTGAACAGATGGAACTGCTAGGAATGTCTGAAATCAAAATATGATCTCACTGTACTCAGTTAAGTGAGCAAATAAGATGGACCAAGGAGGACTGTTCAAACACAAATTTACAGGCGGGGCAGGCAATTCCAAAGTCACTAAGATTAATACCAGAATAGGAACAAGGAGGGTGGGCAGAAAACTAACTGCAGAGAGACAGAGAAACAACAATATTCAGTGAAACAAATAAATAAACAGAAAAATAAAATGCAGTGCTTTCTTTAACACAATATTCAATGAAACAAATAAACAGAGAAATAAAATGCAGTACTATCTTTAACACTGCAAGTTTGTAGTTAACTCAGCTTGTAGGTCAGATATTCATCAGAAATAAATTCATCGATAAATGACTAACACTTATAAGCACAGAGAAACCCTCTAGGGTAAGAGTTCACCACCGAATATCATTTAAGTGAAAACAATAACCCCACTAACTGCAGAGAGACGGAGAGACCACAATATTCAGTCAAACAAATAAATAAACAGAAAAATAAAATGCAGTACTATCTTTAACACAATATTCAATTAAACAAATAAATCAACAGAAAAATAAAATGCAGTACTATATTTAACACTGCAAGTTTGTACTTAACTCAGCTTGTAGCTCCGATATTCAGCAGAAATAAATTCACAGATAAGTGACTAACACTTATAAGCACAGAGAAACCCTCTAGGCTAAGAGTTCAACACCAAATATTAATGAAGTGAAAGCAATAGCTCCACTAACTGCAGAGAGACAGAGAGACCACAATATTCAGTGAAACAAATAAACAGAAAAATAAAATGCAGTACTATCTTTAACACAATATTCAATGAAACAAACAGAAAAATAAAATGCAGTACTATCTTTAAGACTGCAAGTTTGTACTTAACTCAGCTTGTAGCTCAGATATTCAGCAGAAATAAATTCACAGATAAATGACTAACACTTATAAACACAGAGAAATCCTCTAGGCTAAGAGTTCAACACTGAATATCAATGAAGTGAAAACAATAATCCCACTAACTGCAGAAAGACAGAGAGACCACAATATTAGTGAAAGAAATAAACAGAAAAATAAAATGCAGTACTATCTTTAGCAGAATATTGAATGAAACAAATAAACAGAAAAATAAAATGCAGTACTATATTTAACACAATATTCAATGAAACAAATAAATAAACAGAGAAATAAAATGCAGTGCTATCTTTAACACTGCAAGTTTGCACTTAACTCTGCTTGTAGCTCAGATATTCAGCAGAAATAAATTCACAGATAAGTGACTAACACTTATAAGCACAGAGAAACCCTCTAGGCTAAGAGTTCAACACCGAATATCAATGAAGTGAAAACAATAACCTCACTAACTGCAGAGAGACAGAGAGACCACAATGTTCAGTGAAACAAATAAACAGAAAAATAAAATGTAGTACTACCTTTAACACTGCAAGTTTGTACTTAACTCAGCTTGTAGCTCAGATATTCAGCAGAAAATCTTGTGGCATTACTACTACTTTTAGTATGACCATTTACTGTTTTTGGCTTTCTCTATGCATTTTCAGCCTATTCTACACAGAGAAAAATACACATTGAAAAATTGATTTTCTCCAAGAGGGGTAATGCTAGGAGGCTGAAACTCTATGGCTGCACAGGGTACTATGCACCCTACAAAACAGCACTGCAATACTTGCTCTGGCATCACTTCTTTTTTCAGTATGACTGTTTACTGATTTTTGACAGACACACAGAGAGAAAGAGACAGAGAGAGAGAGAGAGAGAGAGACAGAGAGAGAGAGAGAGACAGTGGAAGAGAGAGAGACAGAGGGAGAGAGACAGAGAGAGAGAAAGAGAGAGACAGACAGAGGGAGAGAGACAGAGAGAGAGACAGAGAGACAGAGAGAGACACACACACACACAGATGCAGAGAGCCAAAGAGAGCGAGAGAGCAGGGGAGACACAGAGAGTGAGGGAGAGAGAGAAAGAGAGACAGAGACATAGAGAGACAGAGGGAGTGAGAGAGAGACACACTGAGAGAAAGAGAGAGATTGAGAAAGAGAGAGAGTCACAGAGAGAGAGAGAGAGAGAGAGAGACAGACAGAGACATAGAGAGATTCATACAGAGATAGAGAGAGAGAGAGAGAGTGAGAGAGGAAAAGACAGAGAGAGAGAGAGAGAGACAGAAAGACAGAGAGAGAGATAGAGATGCACCACATACACAGATGCACAGAGATATGGAGAGAAAGGGGGAGAGAGACACACACATAGAGTGAGAGAGATAGAAACAGAGAGAGAGACACACACACAGAGGACACAGAGAGACACATATGGAGAGGGAGAGGGAGAAACAAAGGGAGAGAGAGGGAGAGATAGAGAGAAAGACACAGAGAGAGACAGAGAGACAGAGAGAGAGAGAGAGAGAGAAACACAAAGAGAGAGCAGAGAGAGGCAGAGGCACACACACACACACACACACACACACACACACACACACACACACACACACGCACACACACACGCACACACACACACACACACACACACACACACACACACACACACACACACACACACACACACACACACACACACACACACACACACACACACACACACACACACACACACACACACACACACACACACACACACACACACACACACACACACACACACACACACACACACACACACACACACACACACACACACACACACACACACACACACACACACACACACTGAGAGAGACACACAAAGACAGAGAGAGAGACAGAGAGACAGAGAGAGAATGAGAAAAACACAGAGAGCAAGAGTGACAAGGAGAGAGACAGAGCGAGAGAGACAGACAAACAGCGAGACAGAGAGTGAGAGAGACATATAGAGAGAGAGAAAGAATCAGAGAGAGAGAGAGAGGGACAGAGAGAGAGACACACACTCAGAGAGAAAGAGAGAGAGAGATAGACAAGGAGAGAGAGAGAGAGAGAGACGCAAACACACATAGTGAGACAGAGAGAGTGAGAGAGAGAGAGAGAGAGAGACACACACACACACACACACACACACACACACACACACACACACACACACACACACACACACACACACACACACACACACATGGGCAGTGAGAGAGAGAGAGAGAGCCAGGATTGCACTGTCCTTATGTAGGGTGCATAGTACCCTGTGTATATGCAGAATTTCAGCCTCCTGGCTTTATCCCTCTTGGAGAAAATCCATTTTCAACGTTTATTCTACATAGATAAAAATAAGCCTTGAAAACTTGATTTTCTCCAAGACAGGTAAAGCTAGGAGGTTGAAACTCTACAGGTACACAGGACAGTATATACCTTACAAAAGAGCACTGCTATCCTGGCTCTGGCATTACTTCATCTCTTAGTATGACCACTTATTCTTTTAACTTTCCCTATGCATTTCCAACCAATTGTACTTATCACAATAAGAAGCCTTCAGTGAGTGGAGGGCAGTTGTGGAACCCAGAATTGTCTTCTGATACCCTTAGATACAAGGTTTGTAGGTCAGAGGAAAACCTTTCAACTAACAGCAAAAATTTGTTATTAGAATTAAAAGAAAACAACTAATAACACAAATCCTTGTATTTCGCAAAGTCTCTAACCCATTATTTTCTAATTAATTAAAACTTTAAGACTTATAAGTTAAAATAAAAAAGTAATGTGGAAAAAAATCTCTTTGTTCAGTATTTATATCCAGTTTATTCGGAGTTATTCAGGTAGGTGAGATCACAAATCTTTATAAGTATTTAATCAACCAAACATATTTATACAAAACATGGGAGGAAAAGCAAGGGTTAATCAGTAGTTTTGTGTAACTGTAGCATTTAATTTTGGTTATCTTCCGTTTATCTTATAAACTTTCCATTTCAGCAGGGGAAGGTCATGTCTAAACCTTTACATTTAAAAACACGCTGACCGTGTGCACAGGGGTACTGGGCATGTCCAAAAAGATGTGGGATGGATAGGCCCATTTAGACAAAGCTGATCAATTGTAAAACTGTCATGTAGTTAGAAAAATGGGCTGATGAATGACTGTGGGGCTGTCTAAGGGTGGGGATGGGCTGTGGAAGAAAATGCTTCAACTTATCAGGAAAAACGGGGTGTGGACAAAGACCATAGGTCGAACCAAGGGCGGGTAAATGGTTGTGGGGAAATGAGTGAGGTCTTATCCCAATTAGGAGGAGTGGTTAAGGTGATTATGTTGAGTGAGGGGGTGTGTAGCTGTATCTCTATTGTGATGGGCCTGGAGATGGGGCTAACTATGCAGGCTGTGGTTGGATTGGAAAGGAGCTGGAGGAATGATCCATCCTGTGTTTGTATGGCTGCAAGGAGGGGTAGGCCTGGTGCAAGGGACGGTGGTTGGACAGGCGGCAGAACGAGAACACGAACTGGGAAGGGGTCTCAATTAGCGCTGTTCAATAAGCATTGATAGTGAAGCTTTTGGTTTTTAACATTTATTTTGCATGCTTCTTTCTATCTTTCTGTCTTTATTGCTTATTTCCAGGTAGGTCCCATGAAGCTTTCTTTGCGAAAGTGCACACTTGGGTAATCAGAATGACCCCGAGTTCGTTTTTTACTATTCTAACATTTCCTTAACAATGTTGTTACTAAAGACAACAAGCATAATAGTTACATTGATTATTACTACCGACATGTAATTGATGTAGATTTTATAGCCAATTTAACCAAGATCTGCATAGTTGTATAATTTGATTTCTAAGGCTGATAAATAAAATAATGTAAAGTTTACTTTATCTAAGACTTCCATTTGGATTGAGACAAATTTCAGCGCCACATACTGTTTTTGAAAAACGGCACCAGACGCCATTTTTCCACAACTTAGAATAGGAAATTGGAACCATTTATTCATTTACTTAAAGCCAGCATGATCTCCAGCCTTTACACTGGTCACTAGCACCCTAACAGTTTTGTTTTAATACAATTATTTAATACAGGCGTTTACTTTTACCACTGTTTACTATTGTACTTGCATCTGTTTTACTGAATTACTGGTATATACCCATAACAGCTCAGCCCAAAAGTTCTGATAAACATGGAATCATGCCATGCTTAAGGTTGGCACCAAAACAAATGACCAAAGACGGAGCTTACTCCATCTTGATTGATACCATACAAAGGCAATTTCCACTAAAGTCTACAATTTCGTAGCCAAAACATTTGTTCTATATTATTCTATAAGATATTTAGTTTATTTAATTAATTTAAATTAAATTCAATTTTATATGACTATATAATATGGTGATTCCCACGTTTTTGGTCATTTGCACGGAGCCATCCTTGCGGAACTAAACCAGACATAATTCTCTAAACTGGTATTTGTATATATGTTCACGGTTCATCATAATAATGCAACTTAAACACTTTCTTACAGTGCATCAGCACCAAAATCTTTTGAATTTTACAAATGTTACTCTGATTACTTTCAGTTATTTTCCTGCACTGTGAAATGCCCACAACTCAACCCGAACGCAGACTCATGTGAAAACGCCATGTTTGACTCTCATAGTTTGGCACCAAAACAAGCGACCTAAAGACTGAGCATGATCTAATTTAAAGTTTAATTCTGATTTGGTTTATTGCAACTCCTTACAATATTATTCTTCATTAACTGGTGGTACATTTTGAAGAGTAATTCTATTTTCATAAAGTTAAATGTTAATATATAAAACTTAAACTATGGCATTTTATATCTGTTTTGTCTGTTTGCATTGAGCATGCCTAGTGGAGCTGAACATGGCTTATTTCCACTTATCCTTTTGTTCTATTTTTTCTACTTAATAATGTACATGTATTATTGGTTTAATATACTATACTTCAATCACAGACATTAACAGCTACAAGGTCGAAATTTAATTCCCGCACATTTTCTGTATTTTGCAATGTTGATTCATACTCATTCATTCCTCTACAGCCATTTCTTACAACCTAAGCCCTACTACATTCACGGAACTGCTCCATAATACATATTCCAGGCTCACTGTTTTTGATACAGTAATCTCAGTTCAATTTTATTATGCCCCACAAGTTTAATTGTTCACATATCACATTCGAGCAAAACAGATATTCAGATCACTTCTGCAATTTATTGGTTCTATTTTTTGGTTGTTCAGTTGGTTGGTCATTCACGCTTTTATCACTGTCATTACCTTCAACAACTTGTTAAATTTCCCCCATGGATGTAATCGTACTTCCAAATCACCCACGGCTTTTATATGGACTTTTATCCTGTAGTTCCCCTCATTCTTAAAGGAAATCTGCATGTACTATCACTCTGCCTTTCATCCGTTTTTTTTCATCTGGTAGGTTGGTTTAAAAGTCAGGTTTCCACGGCTCCAAGGTCGTGGTTTCATTCGCACTATTTTTCACATCCTTTGCTCAGAATGCCACGGCTCTTTTGCCCATTCCCAATTCGCGTTCTCATTCCACAGCCTGTCCAACCACCATCCCTTGCACTAGGCCTATCCCTCCCTGCAGTCACACAAACACAGGGTGGATCATTCCTCCAGCTTCGTTCCAATCCAACCACAGCCCACATAGTTAGCCTCTCCTCCAGGCCCATCACAATAGAGATACAGCTACATACCCCCACCACACCCCCCTCACTCAACAAAATCGCTTTAACCACTCCCCCTAATTGGGATAAGACCTCACTCATTTGCCCACAAACATTTCCCCACCCTTGGTTCAACCCACGGTCTTCGTCCACACCCCATTTTTTCTGATAAGTCGAAGCGTTTGTTCCCACAGCCTTTCCCCACCCTTAGACCACCCCACAGTCATTCATCAGCCCATTTTTGTAACTATGTGACATTTTTATGATTAGTCAGCTTTGTCTAAATGGGCCTATCTTGGCACACTCAAGTCCCCACCCAGCATTAGAGTACTCCCCACATTATCTTTATTTCGCATGACTTGTACATAGGTCATTAGCGTTTCAACCCAGCCTATCAGATCCCAGTATATCCATCCTACATCTTTTTGGACATGCCCAGTCCCCCTGTGCACACGGTCAGAGTGTTTTTAAATGTAAAGGTTTAGACATGACCTTCCCCTGCTGCACACATTCTGAAATGGAAAGTTTATATGATAAATGGAAGATAACCAAAATTAAATGTTAAGTTACACAAAAGCACTGATTAAGCCTTGCTTTCCCCCCCCATGTTTTGCATAAATAAGTTTGCTTGATTAAATACTTGTTATAAAGATCTGTGCGCTCACCTACCTGAGTTACTCTGAATAAACTGGATATAAATACCGAACAAAGAGATTTTTTTCCACATTACTTTTTTATTTTAACTTATAAGTCTTAAAGTTTTAATTAATTAGAAAATAACGGGTTAGAGACTTTGCGGAATACAAGGATTTGTGTTATTAGTTGTTTTCTTTTAATTCTACTAACAGATTTTTGCTGTTAACCTATTCTACTTAGAAAAAAATACTCCTTGAAAGCTTGATTTTTCCAAGAGGGGTAAAGCTAGGATGCTGAAACTCTACAAGTGCACAGGGTACTATACACCCTACAAAATGGCCCTGCAATTGTCACTCTGGCATTACTTCTTCTTTCAGTATACATGTTTACTGTTTTTAGCTTTCCCTCTGCATTTCCAGCCTATTCTATGTAGAAAAAAATACCCCCTAAAAACTTGATTTTCTCCAAGTTTGGTAAAGCTAAGATGCTGAAGCTCTACGGGTACACAGGTTACTATACAGCCTAGAAAAGGGCACTGCTATCCTGGCTCTGGCATTGCTTCTTCTTTCTCTATTACCGTTTACTGTTTTTAGCTTTCCCTATGCATTTCCAGCCTAATAGAGAAAAATACCTTTTGAAAACTTGATTTTTTCCAAGAGGGGTAAAGCTAGGAGGCTGATGCTCTACAGGCAGATGGGGTGCTATACACCCTACAACAGGGCACTGCAATCCTGGCTCTGGCATTACTTCTTCTTTCAGTATGACCATTTACTGTTTTTAGCTTTCCCTATGCATTTCCAGCCTATTCTACATAACAGGGTACTATACAGGCATTAGTTCTTCTTTCAGTATGAGCATTTACTCTTTTTAGCTTTCCCTATGCATTTCCAGCCTATTCTACATAGAAAGAATATCCCTTGAAAACTTGATTTTCTTCAAGAGGGGTAAGGCTAGGAGACTGAAATTCTATAGTTACAGATGGTACTGTACACCCTACAAAAGGGCACTGCAATCCTGTCTCTGGCATTACTTCTTCTCTCAGTGTGGCCGTTTATTCTTTTTAACTTTCCCTTGATTTTCTCCAAGAGGGGGAACCTAGGGAGCTGAAACTCCACAGCTACACAGGGTAGTACACACTCTAAAAATGATACTGCAATCCTGGTTCTGGCATTATTTCTTTCAGTATGACCGTTTACTGTTTTTAGCTTTTGCTATGCATTTCCAGCCTATTCTACACAGAGAAAAGTTCTCCCTTGAAAACTTGATTTTCTCCATGAGGGGTAAAGCTAGGAGGCTGAAACTTTTCATGTACACAGGGTGCTATACACCCTAAAAAGCAGCACTGCAATCCTGGCTGTGGCATTACTTCTTCTTTTAGTATGACTGTTTACTATTTTTAACTTTCCCTATGCATTTCCAGGCTATTCTACATGTGGAAAAATACCCCTTGAAAAGTTGATTTTCTACAAGATTGGTAAAGCTAGGAGGCTGAAATTCTACAGGTAGACAGAGTGGTGTACACCCTACAAAAGGGCACTGCAATGCTGGTTGTTCATAGGTGTGTACTAGGCTAATAGCCCTGGAGCCTTTACAAGTCTAGCCCATAGGATTACCCTGGAATCGTGCAACCCAACCTTAGTTCTCAGTGCCACTGTCGAGTAGAGCCACTGGAGTGATCTTCCGGGGTGAATTCTCTATTTCCCATCCACTGATCAAGATTTCTCTTGAAGAGGGCCAGTGAGGTGCTCTGTTTGACATGTATGGGAAGTCTGTTCCATGGCATGGGCAGTCTCTGGGTTATGAACCTGTCCCTCTAGCAAGTTCTGTTGATTGTGGTAATGAGGTTGAGGGCTCTGGAACATGTGGTGAGGAGGGATTGGGATTTCTTTAGATGTAGCATTTCTAATAGAGCTGGGTCAGACATGGCTTTGTAAGACAAGAAGAGATTGCCTCTAAGTAGGTGGCATGAGACAGAGAATAGTTTGAGTTTTTTTAATCTGTCCATATAGGACAAGTGTTTAAGGCCTAGGATCCTCTTTGTAAGGTACTTCTGAAGCCTCTCCAGTTGTTGCAGGTGTCCAGTGAGGTACATGTCAAATGAGGCATTGTACTCGATGACTGGCCTAATGAGGGAAGAGTAGATGGAAACAATGACCTCTTTCTTCCTGGATGCAAAACCCGTAGTAATGAGATGCGCCACATAGAAGGACTTTCTGACCACAGTGTCAATGTGGTGATCAAAACAGAGGTTGCTGTCAACCTGTGTTTCCAGATCTCTTATAAAGCCTTCTGTGTTCAGTGGACTACCATTGATGTGGTAATTCATGGGAACTGGGTTTTTCCCAAAGGGGTTGACATGTTTTTTGGCATTGAGCTTAAGGCCATGGTTCTGACACCAGTCGTTGGTCTCAGTGAGGCCTTTCTGTAGGATGTCAACATCACTTGCAGAGTTTATAATGGCTCTCAACTTGCAATAACTTGCGAACTTTGTCAGCCAGAATCCCTTCACGTTGGCCTGGAATTCTGAGAAGTAGATACCAAACAGGAGAGGACCCAGAACTGATCCCTGTGGGACTCCACTCGTGACTGATCAGCAGTCTGACTTGAAGTCAGCTACTTTAACACTGTGGGGTCTATCTTTGAGACAGTTTGCAACCCACCTAGTGATATAGGGTTGATGCCTAGCTTAGTGAGTTTTTCTGTGATTCCTGGGGAATGGTATCAAAGGCCATGGCCAGATCAAGGTAGGCTGTATGAACCACCCTGCCTTCATCCACAGCTCTGGTAACTGACTCAAAGAAGTCGACCAAGTTGAACAGGCATGATCTACCCTTCACAAAACCAAGCTGTGTGGGATCCAGAGTTTGGAGATTCCCTATATCCTTGTTTATTAGGTCCATGATGATGCATTTCATAGCTTTGCATATCAGACATATCAGGCTAATGGGGTGATAGTTCCCAGGGTCTGTAGTCACTCCTCCTTTGTGGAGAGGGATGACATTCAGTAGGGACAAAGCCTGAGGTGAGGCTGTGATTGAATAGGGCACAGGTGAGATGCCAGTTCACTCTGTAGATCATGTAGAACACAACCAGGGATATTGTCAGGTCTCATGGAAGCTGTATTCTTGGCCTTGGAAAATGCTGTTTTAACCTGTGCAGTACTAATACTGGGTGCCTGGCAATCTACTGGTATTATGATTGGTCCTTTGGGGGGGAGGGGTAGAGTTGGCACTGAATCTGTCGGCCGGTATATTGGCAATATCTGTTGGCTCTGTATAGGAAGTACCATTGTGCAGTAGCTGAGAGCAAATCTGGGTATTGCCATGGAGATTATTTATGTAACTATAGAAGGCCTTGTGGCTGTCTTTACTATCTGTTGCAATTCTGTTTTTATAGCTAGCTTTAGAGGATTTGATGAGGGATCTCAACTTTTTGTTGAGGCTGATAAGGGAGTTTTTCCAGTCTTGAAACTTCACCTTATTCTGCATCAGTTTCTTCCTTCTGTTGTAGAGTTTGTTTATGGCAGCGGAACACCAGATTGGCTTCCTTTTTTTTTTTGGAGGACAGGGTCTTGGTACCATTAGATATGGCGAGATCCATGCATTTGTTTACGTTTTTGTACAGTGCATTGGTGTATGATTCAGCAGTCATGCAACTATTCTCCATTTGCATGGGTGCCGTGAAGTTAGCCACCTCTGTTTTTAGGAGCCCAAAGTTAGCTTTGGAGAAGTTTTTCATGGTGGTTACCTTTGCAGGGGTTGGGGGTGGGAGGGATGTGGATTACCAAGGTGATTAGTGTGTGGTTGGATCTAAGTAGGGAGGAGTTGACTACTGGTGTAGAGCAATGGTCACCCATGTTAGTAATGACCAGGTCAAGGATGTTGCTACCTCTAGTGGGGGTAAGAATAAGCTGGTCCAGGGCACTGGAATTAATGAATTCCAGGAAACACTGGGCAAGTGTATTGGTACATGAGTAGTTTTCCCTGTTAATGGAAGGGTAGTTGAAGTTGCCCAATATGAGAGTGTTAGGTTGGATCCTAATATTCTCCAGGGTGCTTAGGAATGTGGAGTATGAGTCTTGGGACATGGTTGGGCACCTTTAACAGGGTACAACCTGAATCGCTGTCTTACCTAATGTTAGCTGCACCTGAAGTATCTCTGATGCGTTATGTTGGGCTACCAGTCTGGAGGTGTGTGCATATCGTTTATGAATATGGAAACATCACCACCTTTAGAGCTTCGGTCCAAGGTCTGGGGCCTAAAGGTGTGCAATGAGTTATAGCCTGATTGTGCAGGGGTGCTTTCTGCTGCCTTGAACCAGCTCTCTGTTACAGCACAAATGTCGATGTTCTCCATTTTAATTCATTCACTCCGGAGCAGCTCAGAGCCGCGGTGGTGCAGCGGTAGCATTGTTGCCTCACAGCAAGAGGTTCTCCTGGTTCAATTCTCGGCTGGACCGCCTTCTGTGTAGAGTTTGCATGTCCTCCCCACAGTTGAGTGGCGTTCAAAAGACATGCGTAGAATGGGCGTGCCTTCGTTGAAGGTTGGGCGTCTAGCTGGCACCTCGGCACCCGTAAAAAATCTACTGCCAATCATTAGCGGACCGGAGTTCCGCTGTGGGACCCCTAACTGGGAAAAGCCGAAAGAAAAACAAACAACTCTGGAGCAGCTCAGAAAAAGCTGCCTGCTTAATTCCACCATAAGAACAACAGTGCAGTCTGAGCTCATTTTCAGAAAATCCATTTGTAATACCATACAGAAAACAAATGTTCATAACTCTTTAACTATAAGAGCTAGACTAAAAATGTAAATGCGAAAGTTGTTCAGCAGACACTGACCTTTCCCAACAGTGTAAATGTTGATAGTGCATATCACAGTCATTATTAAATATTTGGCAAGGAATGCTGATATTGTGCATATTTTTTACCTTTTTGGAAAAGCAAAGCAAAATATCTTGGTTAATGTACCATCCAGACCCATACAATTTGAACTTAATTTGTTAGTATGAATGTCAGCTTTAAAATGATACCTTAGCCATTACTATGTGATGCTCCTTTCTTGAGATATTCACAGAAATATTATTAATATATTATTTCTCATAATTGATAAATAAACAAAGCATAATATCTCATCACCTGTAACAGACAGAGCCTCCATATTCGTGTAGAAGTTGTGCATCTGAATGTCAGCTCCAAAATGATGCATCGTTTGTGTGATCACCATGCTCCCTTCCAAAGATATGGGCATAATAATGAGAAGTATTATAAATGTATAATTTTCATAATCGTACAAGACTAAACAAACTGTGATATCTGTAGATGTGTACAGTCCACAGACACATTTATTTTACCATGTTGTAAGGAGTAACACTGTCTTAAAAATGAGGTATTACTTGGCACATTCAGATGCTCCGTTGCAAAATTATTTACCAAAATATGAAAAAAATCATAATTTACATAAACTAAGACTGAAACAAACTTTGATATCTGCACATATGTGCAACATACAGACACCATTCTTTTACCATGTTAGAACTATCAATACTATCATCAAAATGAGGTACTATTTAGCACATTCAGATGCTCCCGTGCAAAGTTATTTACCAAAATATGAAAAAAAATCATAATTCCCATAACTAAGTCCGAAACAAACTTTGATATCTGCATGTGTACAACATACAGGCACAATTCTTTTACCATGTTAGAACTATCAATACTGTCTTCAAAATGAGGCATTACTTAGCACATTCAGATGCTCCCTTGCAAAGTTATTTATCAAAATATGAAAAAAATCATAATTTCCATAACCTAAGTCTGAAACAAACTTTGATATCTGCACATGTGTACAACATACAGGAACAATTCTATTACCATGTTGGAACCAGCAATACTGTCTTCACAATGAGGTATTACTTGGCACACTGACATGCTCCCTTGCAAAATTATTTACCAAAATATGAAAAAAAATCATAATTTCCATAAACTAACTCTGAAACAAACTTTGATATCTGCACATATGTGCAACATACAGACACCATTCTTTTACCATGTTAGAACTATCAATACTATCATCAAAATGAGGTACTATTTAGCACATTCAGATGCTCCCGTGCAAAGTTATTTACCAAAATATGAGAAAAATCATAATTCCCATAACTAAGTCCGAAACAAACTTTGATATCTGCATGTGTACAACATACAGGCACAATTCTTTTACCATGTTGGAACCAGCAATACTGTCTTCAAAATGAGGTATTATTTGGCACATTCAGATGCTCCCTTGCAAAGTTATTTACCAAAATATGAAAAAAATCATAATTTCCATAACCTAAGTCTGAAACAAACTTTGATATCTGCACATGTGTACAACATACAGGCACAATTCTTTTACCATGTTGGAACCAGCAATACCGTCTTCAAAATGAGATATTACTTGGCACATTCAGATGCTCCCTTACAAAGTTATTTACCAAAATATGAAAAAAAAATCATAATTTCTATAACCTAACTCCGAAACAAACTTTGATATCTGCACATGTGTGCAATATACAGGCACCATTCTTTTACCATGTTGGAACTATCAATACTGTTGTCAAAATGAGGTACTACCTAGCACACTCAGATGCTCCTGTGCAAATTTATTTACCAAAATATGAAAAAAATCATAATTCCCATAACTAAGTCCGAAACAAACTTTGATATATGCATGTGTACAACATACAGGCACAATTCTTTTACCATGTTGGAACCAGCAATACTGTCTTCAAAATGAGGTATTACTTGGCACATTTATATGCTCCCTTGCAAAGTTATTTACCAAAATATGAAAACATCATAATTTCCATAACCTAAGTCCAAAACAAACTTTGCTTTCTGCACATGTATGCAACATACAGGCACCATTCTTTTACCATGTTAGAACTATCAATGCTGTCAAAATGAGGTATTACTTAGCACATTCAGATGCTCCCTTGCAAAGTTATTTACCAAAATATGAAAAAAAATCATCATTCTCATAACCTAAGTCAGAAACACTTTGATATCTGCACATTTGTCCATCATACAGACACAGTTCTTTGTCTATTCCTGGAACTAATAATACTGCCTTCAGAATGAGGTATTACTTACCCTGATGACATGTTCCCTGACAAAGTTATTTAGCGAAATAGAAAAAAATTATAACTCTCATAACCATAATTCTAACCAAACTGTGATATGTGTACACCATACAGACAAAGTTCTTTTTCCATCCTGTAAGTACTAAAACTGTCTTCCAGCTGACAAGTCCCAGACTTTTACAACTAAATATGAAAAATATCTGCAGCACTCAAACATATGGAGTGTCCCACACCTGTGCTTGCAATGTGATAATGACTTTTAGTAATGTGAATAACAGTGTCAGCTGCCATTGCTTTTACCTGACAAGTGCTAATGACTCATTGTTATACTGTAACTGCACAAATAATGCGATAATCACCTGCATGTCTCGAGTGCAAGATTCTGCGTGCTCTTACAAAGGTGATAATTGCTCCACATAACCTTTTGAGCAAACATTCATTACATTCATAGTGCACGTTTTCAGTAAGACTGAGTCATTTGTCAGGAAAAGCCAGGAGTAGTGCTCTAAAAGTTTTATAACAGTTCAGTATTACTTAGCCCTTCCTGTCATCTAAATTCTACACGACTGATAAAAGCAGAAAAAAAATTATTGCAGGATGGTTATTGACATATTCTCTTGTACTTTGTAGCACTCTCCTCAAACAGTTGTTCTTACTCAGCATGTCACCAGCTCCCTACCACAGCTATTTGCCAAACTAAGAAAAATATCACAACACAATTCATAATCATATGGTTATCTGTACCTACTCACAGCATACAAATAGTTCTTTTACAATCTGAAAATGAAGTGTTACTCAGCATGTGTACAAGTTACTTAGCAGTTCTTCTCCTGTGTTGTAAGTAGTGACAATGGTGTTCATAAAATATAACAGAGCTTAACTTAATAGCACTGGTCCTACTTGGTCATGGCTGTTTTTCATTCGTTCTCCCGAGCTGCATGTTACCAATTTATCGTGCATAGCTGTTTTCATGCCACTGTGGAGGTCAGTGAAGAACAACGCAATGCCATCCTCAGTTAGGTGAATGCCATCGTGTCTGAAAAGCTGAACGTCTTCTGCGGTGATGCTGTCATGGCAAATTGTTGATCCACCGACCCTGTGCATCAAGCCATGCATGAACCCATTCTGTAAACATCTGGCCTTGTGCGCTGCCTGTTGACTGTTTGCTGTTTTCCATATCTGGCGAGGAAATATGTCAGACCACACAAAATGATAACATGGCCACCATGACTGCAGCTGTTCAAAAATTGCTCTGATTTGAAACCGTAGCCTTCCGAGTGGTTGGCTGATGACATCATTCTCTCCAATGTGCAGCACAAGAATGTCAGGCTCAGGGTAGAATGAACATTTCTCTTCCAACAACTGCAGGAGTTTGCTCCAATGCATACCTATTCTTGCAATCCAGTATACCTTCACACTAGATGTGTGGAAGCTCAAGTTGTAGTGGTTTTCACTTCTGGAGGTATGGCTGGCAGCCCAGTGAATGTAGGAATGGCCACACACCCACACTCTCACTTGTCATTCTCCTGCTTGTGAAGCCATGTCACTGGCACAAGGTGGACGCACCTGCACAGGAAAGAAATGCAAACAGGTTACTACAGATGTTTGAGAGATGTACAGTAAGACTACATATATATGGGTATCATATGCATTACCGGGTTAGCCCTTCCAAATCTTCACTCCCATCCACAGAGGCATTATTCTTTTAATAAGGTACATAACTGGTGATGATGCGAAGGTACATACCTACCACCCTTGACAACATCAAATAACACACTATGGCTATATATACATACATACATATATATATATATATATATATATATCGAAAAAAATCAGGGCTTTTGGTGGGTAGGTAGTTAAGGAAGAATGAAAAAAATGGACAACATAGATGAAACATTACGGTTAGTACATACCTTCTTTATCTGATGTTGTGTGAGTATGCACAAGCACCAAAATGTAACATCTCCCAGTGACCCCTTCCGCAGTCTGTCCTACTATGCACAAGCTCCAGAATGCAACATTTCCATTGATAACCACTTCAGCAGCCCTTCCAGGTATGCACAAGAACCAAAATGAAACATTCTCCCCAATAACAACCACTCAGTAGAATCTGAAACATTTATAAAATCACAACATGTATAAATTATCTGCTTAATTGGTGTAACAATTAATCTCACACGGAGTCATTCATTGTATCCAACCTCACCATCCTTGTCATTAGAGAAAGACACAGAAGCCTTGAATGAGGGAGAATGTAACAGATAATGTCATGTACACTGACAACCTACTTCTTCTAGTCCACACAAGTTTATTATTATTTATTATTACTGATAAAACTCATGCGGTCAAAATAGATGATTCCACCTGCTCCAGCAGACCTGTAACCAGTGGTGTTCCACAGAGATCGGTTCTGAGACCCCTACTGTTCAGAATCTATTTCTCTGAAGTACAGGCTAAAATTAAAGGACTATGGCTGCCAAAGTTTGTTGATGACTGCAAACTGGGAGTGATCATTGAAAACCCTAGCGATGGCAACATCCTGCAAAAAGGTCTTACGCAGAGTAATGACTGCTGCCAAAGTCATGCTCTTAAACATAGTGCAAAAAAATGCATCATCATCCCCTTCAGCGAGGGTGATATTCCTGCAGACTATGACATCAATAGCAGTACCCTTAGCAAACAGTCAGTGGTGAGAGATCTGGACACACAGGACAACAGCATCTTTAACTTTGATCATCATGTCTCCACAGTGTTAAGAAGGGCCAGTCTAATACATCATCTGCAATGCATCCTAAAAAATGACAGGCTTCCTGTATACACAATATCATCAATGTCTCTGTGCAGGCATATATCCAGACAATTTATGGTAGAATTAGCATGCTTCATTTTAAATAGATTTCATAAATACAGTAGCCTTTTGCACACACAAACACACAACTACTTTGCAACATAAGTACTAAAATTTCAAGCTGGTCTTTTGCCTGTCCCCTGAGCCTGAGATGCAGTCAACATGTTTTTATTAAAAGGGTGCAAGTATTTCATTTTTATAACAGATATGCTACTGTTGGCTGTCAAAATGTATGCTTGCATTAAATGTCAGTACCTACTCTATAAAGTATAAATTCACAGTCAGTGCCGTAATTGAGGTATAACTGCTTGATCTAAATAATAATTTAAAAGTGCAGGCTCATTGGGTGCCAGAAACTTAGTTCAGCAAAAAACAGCAATATTTCTTCAACTGACTTGTCCAAAGTCAGACAGTTTGTAAACAGAAACTAAAGCATGTAATTTATTAGCAACCCGTAGCCATAATGTTTGTTTCAGGAAGAGAGGCAACTTAGACATGCATGAACGCTTTTTTTTTTTGGAAGGGGCAGAAAGAAAAAAAAAAAAATATATATATATATATATATATATATATATATATATATATATATATATATAATATATATGTATATTATGCCACTGTGATGGTAAAATGATCACATCTTGTACATATTTATATCTGCAGTAGTTAGGGCACTAATCAATGCAAGTACGTTTCTTCTTGTGTTTCAAAGTAAACAGTCATCTAACAGAAAACAGGAGCAGCAGCATATACTTATTCTTCGAGGCCTCACAGTTGAAATATGACAAAGAAAGGCAGCCAGCTAGCTCAGTACTAAAAGGGGTCAAACTGACATTAATTCAGCCACTTCCAGCATGCGTGTGTGTACACGTATAAATAATTGCTGTTGGGGAAATGCAAAGTCTATGCACTAACGTCACCAGAAGAGAAGATAATTCTGCCTGCTTGATCTGAAGCATCTCAAATGTATTACTTGAACTGCAGAGTAAAAAGTAGAAAAATGTGAACTTCTGCACAGCAAGATAGACATTGCTGTTACACCGCTTTCTTTTTGATGCAGTTATTGTATTCCTGTATGTGCTTATTATTTCTCTTTGTTCTACACAGTACTCTCTCATGGCGTTATGGCTTACCCTGTGATCTGGTGACCTCATAATTACATTATAGGTTCACTGGTAAAGCCGATCAGTCTACAGAACATTGCAAACTTAGCTAATAAATCATAATCAAAGGTTCCCACCAGTTTCATGTTTGGGGGGTTGTAAAGGGTGCAGCCCCTGCATGAAGGATGTATGAAAGCTTTGCGCTCACGTAAAAACTCACACTGCAAAAAGGCAAAGAAAATATGAAGCAGAATTTTACAGATAAAGCTAAAGCAGGTGTAGAAATGAAAGTGTTATGCTCAAAAGTGAAACAAGAAAAGTAGGCTGCTTACCTCCATGCTAAAGGCAAATGAGAAGAAATTGGATGTAATAGGGAATCCAGCAAAAGTACTAATAACGTTGCCTTAGTTTATGGAGGCATAGACAGTATAAATATGGTATGGAGGCAGCACAAAAGATGGCTATGAGTTGATTGCCAGTCACAATATGGAGAATAAACTCTCCTCGAGCTAGGTACTTACCGCACTTACAAATCCTGGGTCCGTATGGTGCAATACTTTACTGCTACTTCACAGGGCTCCATCACGAACAGATCAGCACAAGAAATAGAGGGATCCAGCAGCAATTCAGGTAAATTCTTCAGATTTTACAAATAAAGAAAGGAATATATGCTGCTGGACCCCTCTATTCTTAAAACAACAACGGGAACACGTCTGGGGGTGGAGGTGGTATGCAAGTGGTGGCTTGGATTTCGCTACTCTGATTGGCTGCCACCACTTGCTTCACAGAATTCAGACAGAATTGGCTTGGTGTAGCAGGAAGAAAACACAATGTTTGCTTAGCCGATTTATTGGAGAAAAATACATATAAGCATATAATTATTCTGCTGTAAAAATTAAGTTGAGAAGTCAACTGACAAAGTGCAGTTACCTTTTCAACTTAGTTTTCACAGGATAGAGCTGAAATAGCTCCGGGAAGTAAGTTGTGTTTGCAAAAGGCACTCTGGGGTAACAGCATGGAATGACTAGCATCTCATAGCATACTCGTATGTAAGTACAGAGGCGCTATGAGACAGTACTCAGGGTTAATGAGTTAAGGAGTGCTTCAAGTGAGTGCATTTTGAGATTTAGACTTCTAGCGTTGGGCAGCATGACCCTCAGATTGCATTTGTTTGTAGCCATTACGGTGGTAATTTGATTTTAGGAACACTGCCTAAAAAGGCACTAAGGGGTGGCAGGAGCCTTGGCCAGTATCTGGAAGCCCATGGCTGACAGATGCAGGCCATCTCTGGCAAAGCATCAAGGTCTGTCAATCATGTCATCCCAGGCAGACAGATACTGGATTCCCTTAGATTGACACCAGAAACTTAGCCAGTTGCTGAAATCAATCATTTTCTGCTTGTACTGTGGTATCATTCTGGGTGATGGTAGGATGCTGCTCAGGGCTAGGGTCATACCCACGTGGGCTACATAATCTGAGAGCTCCTCCATGTCTCTTTTCATGTAGTCCAGGGAGGTATGTCTCAGGTCATTCACACCCACGTGTACAATGACAGAGTCACATTTGTACCTGTTGTTGAAAGACCTGATTGCGTGTGTTATGTGGTGGATCCTGGCACCTGACAGGCAGCTGTCTGTTACTTTCTCTTTATTCATCAAAGTGAGTGGGATATCAGTGTGCCTCACTATTGAGTCACCTATGACTAGTGTGATGGGCATGCTGTTTTTCCTTAGGGGCTTTGGTTGAGTGGCACACTGTTTATGAGAGTTATGTGTCTCTTGATTAGTGTTGTGTTGTGGTGGTTAAGTGCATTTCTGCCTTAGAGTTCTCTGCTGTTTGGGTAGATTTTTATTGAGAGCCTCCATGAAGGTGGGTGTGTGGTTTGTGTTTTATGTGAAGGCATTGCTGGTGTCTGTTCTGGAGAGCTAGGTGTTCCATGTGGTATGGTGCAAGTGTTGACCTTCTCCTCTTGACCAACTATTCCGGTCTTGGCTGGAGAGTGCTTGGCTTCCAATTTGGATATATAAGTGCATCTCTCACAAGTCTGAGTGTTGGGAGGTAAGAGGAGACAGTTGTTGATGTACATGAGGCAGTTGCTGTATTGCCTCAGGATTCCCAAGTTCACCAGGTTAATAGGAGAAAGCACAGGGAATTGACTTTTAGACATGCCTGGAGGGGTTGGCATTAATAATAAGTACTGGAGCTGTTTCCTTGTAGAATGTTTAGTGCTGGTAGCACTTTTGTGTGTTACAATAATTGCTAAAAGAAGTCTGGTATGGTAAAGTGCTAGACTAATAAGGTAGTAAAAGTGCAGAAGAGGAAAGAACTAGCAGATCTAAGGGAAAAATTGAAGAGCAGTCTTTGGCACCTCTCAGAAGCTTACAAACAGTCCTGGGTACAGCAAATCTGTATCTGTATCTGGACTAGACTATTTACATGAAAGGCGGGAAACAAGCGCAAACATGGACTTTTAAACCAGAAAGTTGAAAGAGATGGAAAACTGCTCATACGGCCAATAAACTAAAAATTCTGGGTGAGAAACCACTTCTGTTGTGGTAGATAGGCTACCTAGTGCTTACCACTCCTACTGACAAGCTAGAAGGCTTCCCTCCAACACAGAAATAATATACAATATTCAATGAAACAAATAAACAGAAAAATAAAATGCAGTACTACCTTTAACACTGCAAGTTTGTACTTAACTCAGCTTTCAATGCAGATATTCAGCAGAAAATCTTGTGGCATTACTACTACTTTTAGTATGACCATTTACTGTTTTTGGCTTTCCCTATGCATTTCCAGCCTATACTACATAGAGAAAAATACACATTGATAAACTGATTTTTCTCCAAGAGGGGTAATGCTAGGATACTGAAACTCTATGGCTGCACAGGGTACTATGCACCCTACAAAACAGCATTGCAATACTTGCTCTGGCATCACTTTTTTCAGTATGACTGTTTACTGTTTTTAGAGAGACACACAGAGAGAAAGAGACACATAGAAAGAGAGAGAGAGAGAGACAGAGAGAGAGAGAGATAGAGAGAGAGAGAGAGACAGAGACAGAGAGAGAGAGAGAGAGAGACAGAGGGAGAGAGAGAGAGAGTGAGAGACAGAGAGAGAGAGACAGATAGAGGGATAGAGAGAGAGAGACAGATAGAGGGATAGAGAGAGAGAGAGAGAGAGACAGAAAGAGAGACACACAGATGCAGAGAGCCACAGAGAGAGAGAGAGAGCAGGGGAGATACAAAGAGTGAGGGAGAGAGAGAGAGAAAGAGAGACAGAGACATACAGAGACAGAGGGAGTGAGAGAGACACACACCAAGAGAAAGACACAGAGAGAGACAGAGAGACAGAGAGAGAGAGAGAAACACAGAGATAGAGAACAGAGAGACAGAGAGAGGCAGAGACACACACACACACACACACAATGAGAGAGAGACACAAAGACAGAGAGAGAGAGACAGAGAGACAGAAAGAGAGAGGGAGAGAGACAAAGAGAATGAGAAAAACAGAGAGAAAGAGTGACAAGGAGAGAGAGAGAGACAGACAGACAGAGACACAGAGAATGATAGAGACAGAGAGAGAGAGAGAGAGAGAAAGAAACAGAGAGAGAGAGAGAGAGAGAGAGAGAGAGAGAGAGACAAAGCCAGGATTGCATTGCCCATATGTTGGGTACATAGTACCCTGTGTATCTGCAGAGTTTCAGCCTCATGGCTTTATCCCTCTTGGAGAAAATCCATTTTCAACGTTTATTCTACATAGAGAAAAATAAGCCTTGAAAACTTGATTTTCTCCAAGACAGGTAAAGCTAGAAGGTTGAAACTCTACAGGTACACAGGACATTGCATACCTTACAAAATGACACTGCTATACTCGTTCTGGCATAACATCTTCTCTTAGTATGACTGCTTACTCTTTTAACCTTCCCTATGCATTTCTAATCTATTCTACTTAGAAAAAAACTCATTGAAAGCTTGATTTTTCCAAGAAGGGTAAAGCTAGGATACTGAAAGTTTACAGCTACACAGAGTACTGCACACTCTAAAAAAGAGTACTGCAATCCTGGCTCTGGCATTACTTCTTTCAGTATGACCGTTTACTGTTTTTAGCTTTCCCTATGCATTTCCAGCCTATTCTACACTGAGAAAAGTTCCCCCTTGAAAACTTGATTTTCTCCAAGATGGGTAAAGCTAGGAGGCTGAAACTGAACAGGCACACATGGTACTATACACCCTAAAAGCAGCACTGCAATCCTGGCTGTGGCATTACTTCTTTTAGTATGACCATTTACTCTTTTTAACATTCCCTGTGCATTTCCAGTCTTTTCTACATAGAAAAAATACCCCTTGAAAACTTGATTTTCTCCAAGAGGGGTAAAGCTAGGAGGCTGAAACTCTACAGGTATGCAAGGTATTATACTCCCTACAAAAGGGTACTGCAATCCTGGTTATGGCATTACTTTTTTTTTCAATATGACTGTTGACTGTTTTTAGAGAGATGCAGCGAGAGACACAGAGAGAGAGTGAGAGAGAGAGAGAGAGAGAGAGAGAGAGAGAAAGAGACAGAGCCAGTATGTAGGGTGCATAGTACCCTGTGTATCTATAGAGTTTCAACCTCCTAGCTTTATCCCTCTTGGAGAAAATCAAGCTTTCGACATTTATTATACATAGAGAAAAATAACCCTTGAAAACTTGATTTTCTCCAAGAGGAGTAAAGCTAGGAGGTTGAATCTGTACAGGTAAACAGGGTGCTACACACCCTACAAAAGGGCACTGCAATCCCGGCTCTGCCATTATTTATTCTATCAGTATGACCGTTTATTGGTTTTAGCTTTCCCGATGCATTTCCAGCCTATTCTAAGTAGAGAAAAATATCCCTTAAAAACTTGATTTTCTCCAAGACGGGTAAAGCTAGCAGGCTGAAACTCAACAGGTACACAGGGTACTATACACCCTACAAAAGGCACTGCAACCCTGGCTCTGGCATTACTTCGTCTTTCAGTATGACCGTTTAATGTTTTTAGCTTTCCCTAGGAATTTCCGGCCTCTTCTAAATAGAGAAAAATATCACTTGAAAACTTGATTTTCTCCAAGAAGGATAAAGGTAGGATGTTGAAACTCTTCAGGTACACAGGGTGATGTACAACCTACAAAAGTGCACTGCAGTCCTGTCTCTGGTATTACGTCTTTCAGTATGACTGTTTACTGTTTTTGGCTTGGCCTGTGAATTTCCAGCCTATTCTACATAGAGAAAAATACTCTTTGAAAACTGTTTTTTCTCCAAGAGGGGTACATAGGAGGTTGAAACTCTACAGCTACACAGGGTACTATGCACCCTTGAAAAGATCACTGCAATCCTTGCTCTGGTATTACTTCTTTTTTCAGTTTGAATGTTTACTGTTTTTAGAAAAGCACAGGGACAGACAGACACACACACACACACACACACACACACACACACACACACACACACACACACACACACACACACACACACACACACACACACACACACACACACACACACACACACACACACACACAAGCTGACACACGCAAGTGCACACACACACACACACACACACACACACACACACATACACACACACACACACACACACACACACACACACACACACACACACACACACGGTGGGTGGCAGAGAGAGAGGGAGAGAGAGAGACAGAGAGAGAATGTGAAAAACACAGAGAGAAAGAGAGACAAGGAGAGCGACAGAGAGAGAGAGAGAGAGAGAGAGAGAGAGACACCCTACAAAAGGGCACTGTAATCCTGGCTCTGGCATTAATTCTTCTTTTAGTATGACCATTTACTGTTTTTAGCTTTCCATATGCATTTCCAGCCTATTCTACATAGAGAAAAGTTTGCCCTTGAAAAGTTGATTTTCTTAAAGCTAAGAGGCTGAAACTTTACATGTACACAGGGTACTATACACCCTAGAAAAGGGTAATGCAATCCTGGCTCTGGCATTATGTCTTCTTTCAGTATGACTATTTACTGTTTTTAGCTTTCCGTATTTATTTCCAGCCTATTCTACATAGAGAAAATACCCCTTGAAAAGTTGATTTTCTCTAAGAGGGGTAAAGGTATTACGCCAAAACTCTACAGGTAAATAGTGTACTATACTCCCTATAAAACAACACTGTAATTGTTACTCTGGCATTACTTTTCTTTCAGTATGCATGTTTACTGTTTTTAGCTTTCCCTCTGCATTTTAGCTTTCCCTCTGCATTTCCAGCCTATTCTTCATAGAATAAAAAAAAAAAACTTAAAAACTTGATTTTCTCCAAGAGAGGTAAAGCTAGGATGCTGAAACTCTTCAGGTACAGAGGTTACTATACAGACTAGAAAAGGGTACTGCTATCCTGGCTCTGGCATTACTTTTTCTTTCTCTATTACCGTTTACTCTTTTTAGCTTTCCATATGCATTTCAAGCCTATTATAAACAGAGAAAAATACCTTTTGAAAACTTGATTTTCTCCAAGGAGGTAAAGCTAGGAGGCTGAAGCTCTACAGGCAAAATGGGTGCTAAACACCCTACAACACGGTACTGCAATCCTGACTCTGGCATTGCGTCTTCTTTCAGTATGACCATTTACTGTTTTTAGCTTTCCCTATGCATTTCCAGCCTATTCTACATAGAGAAAAATACTCCTTGAAAACTTGATTTTCTCCAAGAGGGTACAACTAAGAGGCCGAAAATGGCTGAAACTCTAGAGGTAAACAGGGTACTATACACCCTACAAAAGGGCACTGCACTCATGGCTCTGGCATTGCTTCTTCTTTCAGTATGAGCATTTACTCTTTTTAGCTTTTCCTATGCATTTAAAGTGTATTCTACATAGAAAAAAATATCCCTTGTAAACTTGATTTTCTTCAAGAGGGGTAAAGCTAGGAGTCTGACGTTCTACGGGCAAATGGGGTGCTAAACACCCTACAACATGGTACTGCAATCCTGGCTCTGGCATTGCTTCTTCTTTCAGTATGACCATTTACTGTTTTTAGCTTTCCCTATGCATTTCCAGCCTATTCTACATAGAGAAAAATACTCCTTGAAAACTTGATTTTCTCCAAGAGGGTAAAACTAAGAGGCTGAAAATGGCTGAAACTCTACAGGTAAACAGGGTACTATACACCCTACAAAAGGGCACTACACTCATGGCTCTGGCATTGCTTCTGCTTTCATTATGAGCATTTACTCTTTTTAGCTTTTCCTATGCATTTAAAGCCTATTCTGCACAGAAAAAATATCCCTTGAAAACTTGATTTTCTTCAAGAGGGGTAATGCTAGGAGGCTGAAATTCTACAGGTACAGATGGCACTGTACACCTTACAAGAGGGCACTGCAATCCTGGCTCTGGCATTACTTCTTCACTCAGTATAACCATTTACTCTTTTTAACTTTCCCTATACATTTCCAGTCTTTTCTACATAGAAAAAAAAATACCCCTTGAAAACTTGATTTTCTCCAAGTGGGGTAAACCTAGGAAGCTGAATCTCTACAGCTACACTGGGTACTACACAATCTAAAAATGGGTACTGCAACCCTGGGTCTGGCATTACTTCTTTCTGTATGACTGTTTACTGTTTTTAGTTTTCCCATGAATTTCCAGCCTCTTCTACACAGAAAAAATACCACTTGAAAACTTGATTTTCTCCAAGAGGAGTAAAGCTAGGAGGCTGAATCTCTACAGATAAACAGGGTACTATACACCCTACAAAAGGGAATGGCAATCCAGGCTCTGCCATTATCCTGCTTTTAGTATGACCATTTATTGGTTTTAGCTTTCCTGATGCATTTCCAGCTTTTTCTAAGTAGAGAAAAATACCCCTTAAAAACTTGATTTTCTCCAAGATGGGTAAAGCTAGGAGGCTGAAACTGAATAGGTTCACATGGTACTATACCCCCTAAAAAGCAGCACTGCAATCCTGGCTGTGGCATTACTTCTTCTTTAAGTATGTCCATTTACTGCTTTTAGCTTTCTCTGTGCATTTTCATCCTATTTTACATACAGAAAAAAAACCTCTTGAAAACTCGATTTTCTCCAAGAAGGGTAGAGTTAGGAGGCTGAAACTGAACAGTTACACAGTGTACTATACCCCCTACAAAAGGGCACTGCAATTCTGGCTCTAGCATTACTTCTTTCAGTATGACCGTTTACTGTTTTTAGCTTTCCCTAGGAATTTTTGGCTTCTTCTACATAGAAAAAAATGCCACTTGAAAACATGATTTTCTCCAGGAAGGTGAAAGGTAGGAGGCTGAAACTCTACAGGTACATGGGGTGAAGTACACCCTACAAAAGGGTACTGCAATCCTGGCTCTAGCATTATTTCTTCCAGTATGACTGTTTACTGTTTTTGGCTGCCCCTGTGCATTTCCAGCCTATTGTATATAGAGAAAAATACCCCTTGAAAATTTGATTTTCTCCAAAGGGGGGTAAGACTAGGAGGCTGAAACTCTACAGCTACACAGGGTACTATGCACCCTTTAAAAGATCACTGCAATCCTTGCTCTAGCAGTACTTCTTTTTTCAGTTTGTTTACTGTTTTTAGAAAGGCACAGAGACAGAGAGAGAGACTCACACACACACACACACACACACACACACACACACACACACACACACACACTGACACAGAGAGAGAGAGAGAGAAAGAGAGAGAGAGAGGAAAAGACAGAAAGACAGAGAAAGAGCGAGAGTTACACAGAGACAGAGAGAGAGAGAGAGAGAGAGAGAGACAAACAGAGAGAAACAAGGAGAGAAACGGAGAGATATACACAGCGAGAGGGAGACAGAGACAGAGTGAGACAGAAAGAGAAAGACAGAGAGAGAGAGAGAGAGAGAGAGATAGACAGAGAGAGAGCCAGAGCCAGGATTGCATTGCCTTTATGTAAGATGCATAGTACCCTGTGTATCTGTAGAGTTTCAGCCTCCTGGCTTTATCCCTCTTGGAGAAAATCAAGTTTTCAACAATTATTACACATAGAGAAAAATAACCCTTGGAAACTTGATTTTCTCCAACAGGAGTAAAGCTACTGGAGGCTGAATCTCTATAGGTAAACAGGGTGTGATACACCCTTCAAAATTGCACTGCAATCCCGTCTCTGGCATTATTTCTTCTTTCAGTATGACCCTTTATTGGTATTAGTCTTCCTGATGCATTTCCAGCCTATTTCAAGTAAAACAAAGAGTGAGAATGTCACACAGAAATAAACAATCAGTAAAAACTAAATGAAAACTCCAGCCAAGCTAGAACGTCCACTGAGTGACCTCTCAAACCTCTTGTATCAGAGGCGCCTGGGATATATTCAAATGATCCTTATGAACATCAGGTGTTTCAGCTATATGACAATTCTGAATGCCCATGACTTATTTCTTTTTAAGTCATTTCAATGGACAATTTCAGGCTAATAAAGCCAAACACATATGCACATTTTGGCCTTGTTATGACCTCATCAGCACAGCACAAGCAAAGTGTTTTACTATGCATAAGAAACACAGGGCTGTTATAACCAGCTGATGTCCATTACCATTAAGGTGACTGCAAAATATCCTAACAAACCAAAACAAAGAGCACTAAGGTCAAACAGAAAAAACAATCAGTAAAAACTAAACGAAAACTCCAGCCAAGCTAGAACTTCCATTGAGTGGCCTCTCAAACTTCTTGTAACAGAGACACATGGGATATATACAAATGATCCTTATGAACATCAGGTGTTTCAGCTATATGACGATTCTGAATGCCCATGACTTATTTCTTTTTAAGTCATTTCAATGGATAATTTCAGGCCAATAAAGCCAAACCCCACTAGTTGTGGATATGCAAATTTTGACCTTGTTATGACCTCATCAGCACAGCACCTGCAGTCACCCTAATGGTAATGGACATCAACTGGGTATAACAGCCCTGTGTTTCTTATGCTTAGTCAAACACTCTGCTTGTGCTGTGCTGATGAGGTCATAACAAGGCCGACATATGCATATCCACAGCTAGTGGGGTTTGGCTTTATTGGCCTGAAATTGTCCATTGAAATGACTTAAAAAGAAATAAATCATGGGCATTCAGAATCAACATACAGCTGAAACACCTAATGTGCATAAGGGTCATTTGCATATATCCCATGTGCCTCTCTTACAAGAGGTTTGAGAGGTCACTTAGTGAAAGTTCTAGCTTGGCTGGGGTTTTCATTTAGTTTTTAGCCTATCTTAAGTACAGAAAAATACCCCTTGAAAACTTGATTTTCTCTAAGAGGGGTAAAACTAAGGCTGAAACTCTACAGCTACACAGGGTACTATGCACCCTTCAAAAGATCACTGCAATCCTTGCTCTGGCGTTACTTCTTTTTTTTCAGTTTGGCCATTTACTGTTTTTAGAGAGATGCAGAGACACACACACATGCGCGCACACACACACACACACACACACACACACACACACACACACACACACACACACACATGTGCACACACACACACACACACACACGTGCACACACACACACACACACACACACACACACACACACACACACACACACACACACACACACACATATCCCCCCACCCAGAGAGAGAGAGACATGGAGAGAAAGAGACACACACACACACACACACACACACACACACACACACACACACACACACACACACACACACACACACACACACACACACATGCAGAGAGAGACAGAGAAAGAGAGAGAGAGACAGAGCCAGGAATGTATTTCCCTTATGTAGGGTGCATAGTACCCTGTGTATCTGCAGAGTTTCAGCCTCCTGGCTTTATCCCTCTTGGAGAAAATCCATTTTCAACATTTATTCAACATAGAGAAAAATAATACTTAAAAACTTGATTTTCTCCAAGACAGGTAAAGCTAGGAGTTTGAAACTCTACAGGTACACAGGACAGTATATACATTACAAAAGAGCACTGCTATCCTGGCTCTGGCATTACTTCTTCTCTTAGTATGACCGCTTACTCCTTTAACTTTCCCTATACATTTCCAACCTATTCTACGTAGAAAAAATACCCCTTCAAAGTTTGATTTTTCAAAGAGGGGTAAAGCTAGGATGCTGAAACTCTACAAGTACACAGGGTACTATACACCCTACAAAACAGCACTGCAATTGTCACCCTGGCATTATTTCTTCTTTCAATATGGCTGTTTACTGTTTTTAGCTTTCCTGCTGCATTTCCAGCCTATTTTATGCAGAAATAAATACCACTTAAAAACCTGATTTTCTCCAAGAGAAGTAAAACTAGGATGCTGCAACTCTGCAGGTACACAGGTCACTATATAGCCTAGAAAAGGGCACTGCTATCCTGGCTCTGGCATTACTTCTTCTTTCATTATTACTGTTTACTGTTTTTAGCTTTCTCTATGCATTTCCAGCCTATTCTACATAGAAAAAATATCCCTTGAAAACTTGATTTTCTTTAAGAGGGGTAAAGCTAGGAGGCTGAAATTCGATAGGTACAGACATTACTGTACACCCTACAACAGGGCACAGCAATCCTGTCTCTGGCATTATTTCTTCTCTTAGTATGACCGTTTAATTTTTTAACTTTCCCTTGGTTTTATCCAAGAAGGGTAAACCTAGGGAGCTGAAACTCTACAGCTACACCGAGTACTACACACTCTAAAAAAGGGTACTGCAGTCCTGGGTCTGGCATTACTTCTTTCAGTATGACAGTTTACTCTTTTTAGCTTTCCCTATGCATTTCCATTCTACATAGAGAAAAATAGCTCTTGAAACCTGGATTTTCTCCAAGAGGGGTAAAGTTAGGAGGCTGAAACTCAACAGGTACACAGGGTACTATACACCCTACAAAAGGGCACTGCAACCCTGGCTCTGGCATTACTTATTCTTTCAGTATGACCGTTTACTGTTTTTAGCTTACCCTAGGAATTTCTGGCCTCTTCTACATAGAGAAAAATACCACTTGAAAACTTGACTTTTCTCCATGAAGGGTAAAGGTATGAGGCTGAAACTGCACAGGTACACAGGGTGATGTACACCCTACAAAAGGGCACTGCAATACTGGCTCTGGCATTACTTCTTTCAGTATGACCGTTTACTGTTTTTGGCTTTCCCTGGGCATTTCCAGCCTATTCTACATAGAGAAAAATACCCATTGAAAACTTGATTTTCTCTAAGAGGGTTAAACCTAGGAGGCTGAAACTCTACAACCATACAGGGTACTATGCACCCTTCAAAAGATCACTGCAAGCCTTGCTCTGGCATTGCTTCTTTTTTCAGTTTGACCGTTTACTGTTTTTAGAAAGGCAAAGAGACAGAGACACACATACACACACGCACACACACACACACACACACACACACACACACACACACACACACACACACACACACACACACACACACACACACACACACACACACACACACACACACACAGGCAGAGAGAGAGGGAGAAAAAGACAGAGAGAAAATGAGAAGAACACAGAGAGAAAGAGAGACAAGGAGACAGATAGAGAGAGAGAGAGAGAGAGAGAGACAGTCAGACAAAACAAACACAGAGAGACAGAGAGTGCGAGACACATGGAGAGAGAGAGAGAGAGAGAGAGAGAGAGACAGAGAGACAGAGAGAGAGGGAGAGACATAGAGACCGAGACAGAGACACAGAGAGAAAGAGAGAGAGAGAGGTAGACAAGGAGAGAGAGACACACACACCCACACACACACACACACACACACACACACACACACACACACACACACACACACACACACACACACACACACACACACACACACACACACACACACACACACAGTGAGACACAGGGAGAGAGAGACAGAGACACACACAGACAGAGAGAGAGAGAGAGAGAGACAGAGCCATGATTGCATTGCACTTATGTAGGGTGCATAGTACCCTGTGTATCTGTAGAGTTTCAGCCTCCTGTCTTTATCCCTCTTGGAGAAAATCAAGTTTTCATTGTTTATTCTACATACAGAAAAATAACCTTTGAGAACTTGAATTTCCTCCAAGAGGAGTAAAGCTAGGAGGCTGAATCTCTGCAGGTAAACAGGGTGCGATATACCCTACAAAAAGGAGTGCAATCCCGGCTCTGCCATTATTTCTTCTTTCAGTATGACCATTTATTGGATTTAGCTTTCCCTATGCATGTGCTGCCTGTTCTAAGTAGAGAAAAATACCCATTGAAAACATGATTTTCTCCTATGCATTTCCAGTCTGTTCTAAGTAGAGAAACATACCCCTTGAAAACTTGATTTTCTCCAAGAGAGGTTAAGCTAGGAGGTTGAAACTCTACAGGACAGTATATCAGGGGCGGCTCATGCTATCGAACTGCCGGACTGCAGCCCTCCCACCTAGAAAAAACAAAAGAAAAATCTGTAAAACAAAAAAACAAAAACGGAAGAAAAAAAAAATCACGAGTCCCGACTCCTCTGCGCATGCGCGGGCACATTAGAGACCTCAGACTGCCTTTATCAGCAGTCCGGATACAGGCAAAGAGGTACCCAGCAATCATTGCTGTGAGATACCCAGGAATCTGTGCGGTGATGACCGCACAGAACAGAGGAGCTCCGGACTGTTTCAGCTGCAGTCAGAACCAATGAGGAGGACTGAGGGGTGAGCTGCTCTTGTGGGACTTTCATTGCACGGGCTTCGTTTGTGGATTACTGCTGGACAAAGGCTTCAGGTAGGTGGTTGCTGGCTGGATTGTGGGCTTGCTTCATTCATTCGCTGGCTGGATTGTGGGCTTGCTTTGTTTGGTCGATGGCTGGATTGTGGGCTTGCTTTGTTCGTGTAAACTGGATAGGTGTTTGGTCGCTGACTTGCTTTGTTCATGAATGGGTAGGACATTTATTTACAGCTGGTAAAGGCTTTGTGACAGGAATTATACTGTGTGTGTGTGTGTGTGTGTGTGTGTGTGTGTGTGTGTGTGTGTGTGTGTGTGTGTGTGTGTGTGTGTGTGTGTGTGTGTGTGTGTGTGTGTGTGTGTGTGTGTGTGTGTGTGTGTAATGCCTCAGTTACTATATACTGGTGGCTAGAGAGAACAAATGGTGGTGGGTAGAGATACTCAGGCTTGAACCCTATACCTTGGATGCAGGTGGCAAAGACCTGAATAAAACAATTTGCAGATTTTTGCCTCATATTTGTTCTGTTCCTCATAAAATCTGTGGTTTCTGTATCTACATTTTTCCTTGCAAAGTCTGAAGTGCAATGGTGCACTGGTAGCATTGCTGCCTAACAGCTACAGGTTATCTGGTTTGATTCTTGGCTGGGGTGCCTTCTGTGTGGTGTCTGCATGTCCTCCCATCTTACAAAGATGTGTCTGGCATTTCTCCCTGCTCTGCTGAAAATTGTCTTTTGTTCCAAGTCAGACTAGTTTCCTGGTTAAATGTTTAAAAATAACAGGCATTTGAATTTCAGACTTCATATTCTTCAGAAAGTACATGGTAACACACAACTGTTTATTTTAGCAGTTGTCTAAGTTTATAACATGGATATTTGAAATTTGTCCCTATTTTTGGGACTGTATTCCCCCATTATTAGATTTGTCCAGGTATTTTGTGCTAAGGTTGAGAGTTATCTATGGTGAGAACTGAATTCATTGAATGTTTGGGGGCTGTATTCCCCCCATTACTGGCTTTGTCCACATGTTTTTTTGCTAAGAGGTTGAGAGCTATAGTGAGAACTGAATTCACTGAATATGTTTGGGGGCTGTATTCCCCCATTATTGGCTTTGTTCAGGTGTTTTGTGCCAAGAGGTTGACAGCTATGGTGAGAACTGAATTCACTAAATGGTAGCCATTTAAGTTTGTCTTCCTGTCTTTCACAAAACAGCTGATTTGGCATAGTGGTATGTTTCTCTGACTGTTTTGCAGGGTCCCCTGGGTTAAAGACGTGGCAGTGAAATGTATGGTGGTAACACAGCATTTTATTCTAGCAACTTTCCAACATTATACAAGCAATGTTTAAAATGTGTCCCTGGTTTTTGGGCTTTTGTCCCCCCAATAAATTTTGGCTTTTTCCAGATTTCTTGTGCTGCAAAGTTCAGAGATACAACTGCGTGTCGAGTAGATTTTACAAGGAGCTGAGAGCTGCAGGGGAACAAAACTTTAGTGCTGCTTATTCTGAGTCTGCTTGCCTTGTTAATATAGCACAACAGGTAGTGTACTTGCTTTTGATGCAGAAGGCTGTGGGTTCTATTCCCACAGTAGAAAGATGCATTGCTGATACTGTACTGTGTTGTAAAGTGGGTGGATGCTGCAGTCCTTTTTGGCAAAGATACCTAGAGTAGTAACTATGAACCTGTTATCAGTTTGCCATAAAGTCCCTATTGCGATATTACTAGCTTATCACTTTTTTTTAATGCATGCAACATAGGCAATTTACTCCTCAAGGGCAACAGGCACTTTATTTGTAGATGAATAAACAATGACATATAAAGTTGTTTGCTAGCAGCAACTTCTTCATTGTTACAGATTTCTTTAATGTGGAATTATTTAGATGACTTTTACTACTTCAGAGATTGTGCATATTTACTGATACTGGTGCACTGCAGAAGGTTGAGTAGACTTTTATGATGGAAATGTTGTGAATTGGGTAGTTTTGTCATTGGTGCATGTATTTTGTTTCATTGTTTACTGGAAAAATGTTCAAAACAATACATTTAAAATGCCGTCTAACAACTGTACTGTATTGTACAAGGAATATAATTTAGTACAATCAGGAAGGTGTATCAAAGAGCACATGTATGTTTCATGGGCAAGGGGCCTATGATCTGAAAACAGCCCAAAGTTAATCTTTATCTGCCACTGGCAAAATGTATTTTATTTGAATGTAGGTTTCAATGCTGTTTCATTGAATGTGAGTTTCAAGGGCAGAGAAGTTTTTAATGCTAAACCTGTTTTCATTGTGAGACTGCATTGCTTTGTTTAGCAGATGTCTTAGTGTTTGTGCTGTAAAATGCAAAATAAAACTTTCAAATGAAATCCAAATCATCATAGAAGTAAAGCAGTATGCACATTAGTGTTTATGGTAAATGGAGTGAAATAGCCAAGTAATGGATCATTGGAATGGCTGTAGGGGGGAGGGCTCCATTCGACCATGATTTTGTGAGGGGGAAGGGCGACAAACTCAAAGACAGCCCCAGCTGGACTATACCTCCCAACTGTCCAGATTTTCACAGAATGAATAGATTTTTGCTTCTTATTTTTGGTTTATTCCTCATAAAATTTGTGGTTTTCTGGAAAATCATTTAGGAATTAAGTCACTAAATAATGACACACTGAGTTTCAGACTTCATAACCTTCAGAAAAATGCATGCTAAAGTAAGACCTGTTATTCTATCAACTGTCTCAGTTTATACAAGAGCAATTTTTAGTACTGTTTATATGTTCCCCCAATATATTTGGCCTTGTCCAGATTTATTGCATTAACAGGTTGAGAGGTACATGCAAATAAATTGCTTTATAGAATTAGGCATAGCCAAAGCTCTCAACTGTCCCCAAATTTGGCTCAAAATGTTGCTCTTCCCCTAATAATCCCTCCGCAAAATAGCAATTTTGGAAGAAAACATGGAGGGTTTACAATTAAGAAATGACTGTAATAATCAGAGTTATAGATTACTTTTATTTCAGATATGCATGTAGATTCTTTTATTTTGTCAGCTGCTCAAGTTAGCAGTACTAATATTAAAAAAAGTGTTCCTTCTTTGACAGGTTCCCAGCTGTATTGTGTGGCTATTTTATATTTTGGCATCACATTTTTGGTCCATTTTTCATAAAATCGTGTTTTTTTGGCAAATTAGTAGTAACTCATTAAAGACTGAAGTTAGAAAACAATGACAGACATTGGAGTTTCAGATTTCATATCCTTCAGAAAATTCATACTAATGCAAGACCTACTATTCTATTATCTTTCTAAGTTTATAAGAGCAATATTTAAAAATTGTCCTTATTTTTGGGCCTTTGTCCCACTTCTTTGTATGGCTTTGTCCAGATTTCTTGCTCTGAGTTTGAGAGGCATGACAAACGTGTCAGGGCCATCGCAGTCAGCCAGAGACATTTCAAATTGTGACATACTTGTTGCACCCCACTCCCCCATGTAGTGACTCTGGATGTGTCTAAGCAAGGCAAGGAGCAGTTATGCAGTGTAAATGTGCAGGGTATCCCCCCATCCAAGGTAGACACAAGTACTAAAGTGGCTTTTCATCTGTTCTTGATTTTGCAGAATGGTCTGGTTTCTGTCATATTTTTGTACTGTTGATTTATGCTTATTACTCAGAAAGTGCCTGTTGCTCTGTGTTTTAAGTAGCAATGCTTTAATGACCATCAGGTAAGCTTGTCTGAGATCATAACATGCATACTGTTAAAGAACTGCCAACATTGAAAACCTTTCTGTTGTTGCCATGCAGAGAATACTTAGATAATATATAAAGTTGGGTATTGAAAAACATATGACAGTATTTGTAATAAAGGACAGGATTAGATTATTTTAAGAGTCTCATTACACTTGTTGGAAACTTCCAGTGATCTCTGAGGGCTTTACCCATAAACTAAACAGAATTCCATTCATGTGTGGTCCATAACCTGTACAGTAATCCTTTAAGCAATGTATATCGAGCTTGTTTCTTGTTTGCTTTTCATTTTTTACTTTGATCATGTTTTCCCCATGAAACAAGTAGATAGCTGTCAGGCAGCAGGTCTTTTTTGGATAAGAAACATTTTTACAAGTGAGGGCATCATAGAGATTGCTACTTTCAGCATGTTACTTGGTACTTTAATAAAGCTGAATATAAATTATAATTAGAACTGCAGTGCAAGGAGAAGCGGTTTGAGTTGAGTGCTGCTTGTTTTTCTTATACTTGATTTTGACTGGTATTCCAGTAATGTATTTAAAAAGTAATTTATTTTTTCTTGCCTCACAACCTTTTTGTTTCCATCTAGATATTAAGCAAGCTGTCATGCAGCCAATGCATTGAAATGTTTTTATTCTTTTATACTTCATTTGTCTTGACTGGACTCTCATAATGAGGGTTTGGCACCCAGGGCAGCATATTTAATTAACGTTAGTTTTTGTGGTTTTGAGCATAGCTCCTCCCCTTTCTAGGTGGCAGCACCCCTTCCCATTGACCCCACCCATTCAGCTATCTCCTGCAGCCCCCCTTTGATTTGAAGTCACCAGCCAACACTGCAGTATATACCTTACAAAACTACACTGCTATCCTGGCTCTGGCATTTCTTCTTCTCTTAGTATGACCACTTACTCTTTTTAGCTTTCCCTATGTAATTCCAACCTATTCTACATAGAAAAATACTCCTTGAAAACTTGATTATCTCCACCAAGGGTAAATCTTGGAGGGTGAAAGTGTACAGGTGCACAGGGTACTATACATCCTAGAAGACAGCACTGCAATCCTGGCTCTGGCATTGCTTACTCTTTCATTATGACTGCTTAGTGCTTTTAGCTTTCCCTATGCATTTCCAGCCTATTCTACCTACCAACAGGATTACCCCTGTAATGCAGCTAGGAGGAGTCCTCCTTGGAGGAAGCTTTGAAAAAGGCTCTACAGAGTGCCCCCTGTAGTGGCTTTGGGGAGTGCTGTGGATAATGCAATTGTAGTAGCCTTGAGAAAGGCTGTGTGACCTTTTGTGAAGCCCACAAAATGGCTCCCAGCCGGTGTGCTCTCTGCTGGAGAGTATGGTACCCTTCAAAAAGGCTGCGGTTAGCCTTGACAATGGCCTAGTTGAGCCTTTAAAAAGGCTGTGGTGATGGGTCCTGTACGTCTGACTCAACCTATGAAGCCTTGAAAAAGGCTCCAGACTGTGGTGTGCCTCCGAATGTGGTCAGGCCTAGGCTTCCCTGGGGAGAAGTCTGCCTTCCCGGTGGCTCAGTCCAGTGTCTGGTGGTGGTGGAAGGTAATAGCCAAAGGTCAGGGTAAAATCTCAGTGAGGGCTCTCAGGAAAACTGTGTGCCCAGGCTCCTGTGAGTGGTAGGCTCGTCCATAGAAAACAAAGTAATGAGAAGCTAAAAGCTAAACGCAGCACAAGGAAAACAAATCAATAGGAACATGAAAAACAAAAGATAGACTCAATTCTCAGCATCACATGTCATTTATTGCCATCAAAGCATAGTTTCAGAGTGAGGGAGTACAATACAGTGCTTCCACTTTTATACAGTTAGTAGGGGGCATGACTTGAAGGACCCACCTCTGGCAGGCATGGCCTTTATTGGGATAGGGGCTCCCTCAAGCCTTACAGACTATTGAAAAACAGTATTGAACATCGTGTTTAGCATAAGAATGCATTCCCCAAAGATCAAATGCAGTATAACATACTTCTAATGCAGTATAACAAAAATCTAATGTACAGATGGAGGGGAACATGTGTGCGTGTTGTACAAGAGAAGAAAATAAAAGAATGATAAGAGATTAAAAGATTAAAAGATTAGAGGACTGACAAGAGTGGAGGCACAGTCTCATTACAGCTAAGGTATAAGAAAGTGTCAAAAAAGTAGCGGTTATATCCGTTGGCGGCAGTGATTGAAAACCAACCAGCTACAAAAGCCAATTGCGGGGGACTGTGGATGGAATATAGAGGGGAAGTGACTGAGTGTTAGCTGTGGTTGGGGAAAGAATTCACTGGGAGAAAGCAAGGGTGGAAAAATAATAATAAAAATAATAATACAAGAAAAACATCTAATGAACAGACAAGGAGCGGGAACAAACATAATTACTAACCGACGTGGAGAACTGGGTAGTAGCAAAGGCTCATGGGGTGAGTGAGGTGGGGAGAAGAAGGTTGCGTGTATTGAGGAGAAACAAAAGTACAGTTAATAAAAAAGAAAAGGAAGAAGTCTTCAGAGTCGAGTGCCACAAAACGGCTTTATTTACAATAACACACGTTGAGCGCTTTCATCCACAGGTAATAGGGCTTCTTCAGAACAATATAAATTGCAAAAGACTGAATTTTTATACCTGTGGGTGGCAGCCTCAAATAATTTATGACATCACCACTTAATTAACTATTCAACCCCTCTCTATCACAAACAAGTGTCAGCTTTTAAAATCTTTTAAAACTAGTCAAGACAACATAAACAAACATTTTCATTTAAAATAGTGTTGGCAGTTCACAGTTAATAATATAATGTAAAGATAAAACGTCTCTAAAGCAAAATACTTTGTCTTTCAACTGTTTAAGCATTGTGAATAGAAGAAATGTTTTCAGCCCATTGGTGACTGTCTCATTCAAAATAGTAAGATGCCTTCAATCTAAGTAAGCTGGAGATGGAAACACAGTCATTGAGTCCTGGGGGTTGTGTGGCATTGGTTTTGAGTTGCCACTTCAATTCTAGAAATTTGAGGTAGTCATCCACAGGACCACCTCGATCCCCTAGCTGTGCCTGGTCAATAACACTCAATTTAAATGTATGAATTTAATGAATAGGTAATTATTTGAGGTTGCTACCCACAGGTATAAAAATTCCCTCTGTTGCAATTTATATTGTTCTGAAGAAGTCCCATTACCTGTGGATGAAAGCGCTCAGTGTTTGTTATTGTAAATAAAGCCTTTTTGTGGCACTCGACTCTGAAGACTTCTTCCTTTTCTTTTTTATTACTGGTTGGTGCTTGTAGTTTTACTAGTATGGATGAAGAAGCTGCAGCCCAAACCACTTTAGGCAAAATTGTAAAACTGCAAGAAACCTTTGCAGTGAGCATTGTAAACCTGACTGGGCTCATTGACAAACTTATCCAGAGACTATCAGTGGGTTTGGTGCCATCTTGTGGTTCTGGGTGAGTTTTGAGTGTTGAGAAGAGAGAAAGCAGCTATTCCCTTCAACAAACAGAGGATTTTGAAATTATTCCAGCACAACGAATGAGACAGGAAGGAACTGACATCATTTCCACTATTTCGACTGGAATCTGTGGCCAGGAGGTTGCAGGGTTACCTGAGGTGTCCAGGGTGGTTAAAAATGACTTGGCGATTAAATAATGGTTGCAGTGAGACTTTTTGTGGTCTGGACCAGTGCATCACGCTAGGGATGAACAAACTAGCCTTGAACAATGATTCAAAATCTTCAGTGACTTGGTTTTCAAATACAGAAAGTTACAACTTGAGGCGAGCTACCTGAGGGAGTGTTTACACTTGGAAAGGGTTCCCAAAGGTTTCCGTCTATGGAAATATCCCACAGGTTTGATTAAAGACTCTGCTTTACACAAAGAACTTTTAGCACTTTCCAACAGGCATGGGTGTGAACTTTTGGAAGTGTTATTGAGAGACTCTGAAAGACAAATGAATAGTATCTTGTGTAATACTGAGACTGTTAATGAAAATATCAAAAGTGACTTGCTTTTTGAAAGGAGACAGGCTGATTTTAATGATATTTTGAAGAAAATTGAAATTGATGTTGGCATGCTTAAAAGTAAAAAAATGAAGAAACTTGAAAGGGACTGTTTAGAGTACCAAAAGGGGACTGCAGATCCACCACCCCTATTACAGGGAACAGAAATTCTAACATGGTCAATAGTCAAACAGCATTCAACAAGGTTAATGTACAATTTGATGATTAGAACATCAGTTTTAGTGAACAAGACAGCCCTTTAGGGACCCCCACCAAGATGCTCTCAGAGGCTGAGGGACAGAGAGCAGAACAATATGAATCAAGGGATGTCAGTGGAACAGGGGGAGTATACGACCACTGGGGGAGAGGCGAAACAGAGGGATGGATCATGGTTGAGGAAGGGGAAATCAGAACAGGCAATGGAACTAGATACTAATTTGATCATCACGAATTACCTTGGGGACTTTAGAATTTTTAATTACAGTAGTTTGGAGGTGAACGCAACCTGGGTCAACCTATTTGAATGGGGCCTGACATTCGTACCTTCATCAAACATCAAAATTGAGGAAGTTTTGTTACAACTCAAACTGTTTGTTAGGAGAATTAACCTAGCTTTCTTTTTAAGGACAGTGACACTAGAAGTACTAACGAAACTATCCTTTTGAAGAGACCCAGCACATTCAATCCACCACTTCACCCCACAGTGCTTATGTTTGAAAAACTATGTGAATTTAACTGCTTCCTCTCTTCTCAACACTCTAAACTCGCCCAGAACCACAAGATGGCACCAAAACCACTGATAGTCTCTGGGTAACATAGAAGAAATAAATTTAAGTAAAAGAGAATTCACCCTCCTCAAGGAAATTGTCAAAAACAAACAAATTAGAATAATGAAACCTGATAAAGGGGGTGGGCTGGTAATCATTGACAGAAATTAATATATTAACAAGATGTTTAATCTCTTATATTCAGGCACTTATGATGAAGCCTCAATCAATGAGGTGAACACCGGATACTGAAAAATCGACTTAGCTTTAGAAGAAATGCTTTTGAACAACCAGATTACCAAACAGGACCACAGATATCTACACATGGAAAATCCAAAGTTACCTACGATTTTTGGAATTCCAAAAGTCCACAAGTCCTTACAAGATCCCCCCTTGCGTCCCATTGTTGATGCTCAAGCTTCTAAGACTTTCAGTATAGCCAAGTACATTGACTTTTACATCAAAAGGGTACTGGACATGAACCCGGTCTTACTCAAAGACTCGTGGGATTTTTTAACTAGGTCACCAATGACTTATATTGGGAAGAACTGACATTTGTAACTATAGATGTCCAGGACCTTTTCTCAGTTATACCTCACAAGACTGGATTAGAATTGTTTCATGAATATCTTAGAACCAACACAAATGTAGGAAACAATAGGGTAGACATTCTTAGAGATTTGATGGACATAGTATTAACTAATAACTATTTAATATTTGAGGGGCAGATTTTCAGACAGAAGACAGGTGTGGCCATGGGGACAGCTTGTGCCCCCATTTTTGCCAATACAGTCTTGTCACAATGGGAAAATACCTATGTGCTTAATTCTGAATTTAAAGATTGCTGGATATTTTTTGGCCACTTTTTGGAAGACATGATCCTAGTTTGGGTTGACACTGAGTCAAAATTGTATGAATTCTTTGACTACTTACATTTTACCACCAATTTTTTTACTTTCATTATGGATGTACAGGTGGACATGGTGCATTTTCTTGATGTTACACTTAAGAATGTTTTGAAGAAAGGATTTGACTCTAACATTTATCGAACGCCCAGCTATTCCAACTCTTATTTGCATTTTGACAGCATGCACCCTGCCACCAGAAGAAATTAGTAGTATAAGGACAGTGTATCAGGATTGCCAGGATTGTATCCAGGGATGATGATTTTCAGGTAGAAATGTCTACCCTGAAATCTATGTTCCAAAGAAGAGGATACCCAGATGTGTTTTAGAATAATATTTTCGGAGAGGTAACCAGTGAAAGGACATCGGGAACATTTTTTCCACTTTTAGGGAAGGGGTGAGGGACCAATCCCATGATTGGAAAGGAAGAAAGTAGTGATTTGGGTGTATTGGTGGGTTTCAAGCGTGGGTTGATACTGCCCTTTACCAACCTGTTTGATGGCCTAAAAGAAATAATAGAAAGAAGCTGGTCTATGTTTACAGTTGGTAGTGAACACCATGAGTTAGTAGGACCAAAACCCATGGTGTTCTATAAAAAAGCCCCTTGCTTTAAGTTGTTATGGGAAGGATCAAATTTCTCCAAACAAATGGGGAAGGTGGGTAGATGTAGGAGCTGCATTATTGTAGGTTCATGATGGAAGGGCCCTTTGTCACAGTGCCCAGTTTTGGAAAGATTTATTTCCAAAATAGATTTACGTGTAACATTAGGGGAGTGATTTATTTAGCTCTCTGCTCTGATTGCTCTGCATTCTCTATTGGGAAAACCAAGAGAACCTTCAGGCAGAGAGTCTATGATCATCAATATGACATTAGAAAGGGGGGTGAACATAATGCCTTGGCACCAAACATGTCAAAGGAAACCAGGGACATACATTTAAATTCAGTGTTATTGACCAGGCACAACTAGGGGAACAAGGTGGTCCTGTGGATGACTACCTCAATTTCCTAGAATTGAAGTGGTGACTCAAAACCAATGCCACTCAACCCGCATGACTCAATGTTTCCATCTCCAGCTTACTTAGATTGAAGGCATCTTACTATTTTGAATGAGACAGTCACCAATGGGCTGAAAACATTTCTTCTATTCGCAATGCTTAAACAGTTGAAAGACAAAGTATTTTGCTTTAGAGAGGTTTTATAGTTACATTATGTTATTAACTGTGAACTGCCAGCACATTATTTTAAATGAAAATGTTTGTTTATGTTGTCTTGACTAGTTTTAAAAGGTTTTAAAAGCTGACACTTGTTTGTGATAGAGAGGGGTTGAATAGTTAATTAGGTGATGATGTCATTAATTATTTGAGGCTGCCACCCATAGGTATAAAAATTCAGTCTGTTGCAATTTATATTGTTCTGAAGAAGTCCTATTACCTGTGGACGAAAGCGCTCAATGTGTGTTATGGTAAATAAAGCCTTTTTCTGGCACTCGACTCTGAAGACTTCTTCCTTTTCTTTTTTATTACTGGTTGGTGCTTGTGGTTTTAAAAGTACAGTTAAGGGACTAAGTAGACCTACTATTCTGTAGAGTAATAAAATGGTGGAGGAGACAGGGAAAAAACAGGGTGAACAACCAGGGTGAATGGGGGGGGGGGTGACTATAAGTAAAACGAAGAAACGAAGAATAATCTTAACATATTAAATTGTACTTAATACAAATGGAGATGAACATATATCGAGTTGAATGGAAAAAACGGAAATAGCAATTGCTTCGGTATTAGTGTTAATTATCTAGGCCAAGCATTTAGAGCATTCATATCATTTGGAGAACAAGTTTATGGGTGGAAACAGAAAAGAGTACCATACCTGTTGGTCAGAACTTATAACACAAAGACTGAGACTGCTAAAACATTTTGTCAGTATAACCAAATTCATCAATGACTTAGAGTTAGGGGAACAATAAACATAAAAATATAAAGACATAACTACATCTATATCAAACAGTAAACAGTGAATATATCTGAAACATGCATACCTTGGTCAGAGTCCTGGGCTATATTCGCCATAGTATGAGTAGTTCAGAGTCCTTAGGTTCAGCACTGGTATAATGGATTCAGCAGTGTTGACACCTGTTGGTTTTCTGGCCATAAGTTCAATCTGCCATAAAAGTTCCTTTTTCTCAAGACGAGAATTGTAGTCCCCCGAGAGTGGTTCCTTTTCTAGGTGGTCTAGTATATGGAAGTGAAAGATGTTGTGTCCCAGTTTTATGGTGGCATGTACAACCAGAGGGTTCATTTTATTGAGGTGTCTCAGATCAAAAAGATGCTTGGCCGCCTTAGTTTTAAGAAGATCCCCGCGTAAAAAGCATCACATTTTGTGCATTGGCTTCTGTAAATGACTCCTTCTGTGGTGCAGCTGCCTCTTTTTTTTGCTGGGTAGATCTTGTTGTAAGGGCAGAAGAAGTGGTCCTTGTTGGTCATATAGCGGCAATAGTGGCAAGGGGGGTTCCTGCATGGATAGGTGTCTGCCTGAGGGATGTCCTTGGGTGGGGTTCTTTCTAGGTAGTCCCTGATGTTGGTGCCCCTTTTGATGGTAAACCTCAGGGTGTCTGGAAAGATGTGTCCAAAAAAACTGTTACTCTTGATGATGGGCCAGTTGTTTTTGATAATGTTTTGTATATCCCTATGAGCCATAGAAATTGGAGTATGCAGTTTAGCTTATAATCATTGTTGCTTGTTCTGTGGTTTCTGGTGCTCTGGTGGATTTTGAAGGTGGTGTTTTTCCTGTTATCCATGATGTGGTCCAGTATTTGATGTAGTAGACGCTGGGAGTATCCCCGGCTAAGAAATCTCTTTCTAGCTGTTGAATGTTATGAAGAAAGTTGTTGAGGTCTTTTGTCACTCAAGCTACTCGTAATCTTTGTGATTTAATGACATTTTTCTTAAGTCTGAATGGGTGCATACTTTCAGCATGCAGGAAGAAATTAACCCCGGTTGGTTTTCTGTAGTAGTCATGGGTGATGTTTCTGTTGATTGTATCTTTGCTCAGAAGGAGGTCAAGGAATTCCACACTATGATAACTGGTTTTGGATGTAAATTTCAAAAAGCAGGTAGATGAGTTAATATAGTTGAAGAATTCATTTAACCTCTCTGTGCTACCATTTCAGACCAGAAAGATATCATCAATGAAATGATAGTAGCATGCCATGTCGCTGAAAAAAGGGGAGTTGTATATAAAGTCTAACTCCCATTTTCTTAGTGCTGTGTTCGCCAAACTAGGGGCCATATCTGTCCCCATCGCTATACCTGTAGTTTGCCTGTAGATGTTTTTGTTGACTCCAAAGAAATTGTTCTTTAAGACCAGTGAGAGAAGCTTACTGTATTTTTCAGTTTCCCCAGGTAATGCTGCAAAGTCCAAGTGTTAAGCTTTGATCATGGCTGAGAAACAATAATCCTGTGGGAGGACTAAATAAAGGGATTCTAAATCTTTAGTGACTAGAAGTGAGCCCTCATTAAGTGGGATATCCTTGCTCTTATAGAGGAAGTCCATGGAATCCAGGATAAATGAACAATTGTTCTCGGCCAGTGGTTTAAGGGTGAAGTCCACGTATATCACCATTAGTTTAGTGATCGAGCCTCCACTTTCTATAACTTGTCTATAAGGTGGATCCAATAGTCTTTGTGAGGTTTATGGATGCAAAAAAATTGCAGCATTCTTGGGAAGTTTACTTTTAGGAACTCGTTGACATTCTTGCTGATGAGCCCTTTATTTTAAATATCATCCAATATTGAGTTGAGTTCTTTGTAAGCTGATTTGGTGAGGTCCATATTGCTAGGTTTGTAGTATTGTTGGTTTTGCAGCATGGTTATGATCTTCTTATTGTAGCTGGTGGTGTCAGTGATCAAGATGCCTCTGCCCTCTGCCCTTGATCTTCCTACTACTGTTCTGGCTCAGGTTTTTGAGGGCTATCATTTCAGGCTTTGTGACGTTGAAGAGTTTCTTTTATGGAGTTTTTTTTAGTAGGCTTCTTAGGTCAGTTTCACACTTGTCCTGGAAGGCTGTGATGACTTGGTTGGGCAGAGGGCAAAAGTTACTTGGTTTTCTCCAGCTGGTTTCTCTTAGAGCATGTGTGTCTATATTTTTATTGCCCTTCCCATTTTGGAGGAAAAATAGCTTGAGTTGCAATTTTCTAGTGAAAAGCCTGAGGTCTACTATAGTTTGGGATAGGATGGCTCTTCTTGTGGGGACAAAGGTGAGCCCCCTCTGTAACACCCTCAGTTCTGTTTCCGTTAATGGTTTTGTGGAGTGGTTCCACACTTTGGGGGGCATGTACTTGTGTTCCTGCTTCTTTGACTTGCTGTGGTTGCCATAGGTGGGTCAGGTCCCTTATGCCCCTCCAAGATCTGTCCTTTTTCTCTTCTTGTGGTATCAGTGACTCCATTCTGGGATGACGGCATTGGTCCATGGTGTGTGATCCTTATGGAATATTCGTCGGTGTTGCCCTTATCATTTTGTTGTTCTGTTCCTTGGGTTTCATTGTAGAATCCATGTGACAAATTTTGAGTGTTGTTGTAGACCATAATTTGGGGTCCATTGTCTTCCATCCTTTGTTCCATTGAGGTTGTGGTGGAGGCTTCCAATTCATTTTGTCAGTTGGAGGGGGAGGTTCTACTGTTTTCCTTGAGGGTAGTCATTGTTTGGTTTGTTTCCCTTGGTGACCTGCCCCCTGGAAAATCCTGCTGTTGTCTTCTGGGTGTGTTGTCCTCTTTTTGTGTCATGATTGAGGTCTTATCTGCAGCTGCGATGTCCCTCGTCAGTTTCTTGATTTTCCTTGCTCTGATCTTATCTTCATAAGCTGTTAGCCTGTCCCTGATGACCTTAAAGGTATCTTCTGTGTCTGGGAAGTCTGGGCACTGCCTTTCATAGTCTCTTATACTTGCGGTGGTCCTTTCTTTTTGTCCCCTGTTGTGCTCAAGCAGCAGTTCCATTAGCTTGAGGCTAGTGTCTTTCAGGGTTTTCTGCCAATTATCATGTAGCTGTTGGTTGGCATTTCACACCAGTATTCTTTTGTATAGCATGAGTCCTTTTGGGATCAAACATTGGGTTTTACACTGTACTAGGTAAAAATTCTCCCATTTTAGGCATATGAAGTCTTTTAGGCATTTCTCCAGTTCATGAAAGATGTTTTCGTTGTTGTGGGAAGTATCCTATTCAATGTGTGCTTCTGTGTAGGAGTTAATCCTTAGTTCTGGGATGTCAGCCAAGTTTTTAAACCAAGAATTGTCCATGGTGGTCAGTGGAGGAGAAACCTGGGAACTGAGAACCAAGGGGTGCTCAGTAAAAATGTCAGACTAGAGATCTGGATCATCACCTCAGAGAGTGTTGTCTACCTTTCAAGGGTGCATACAAAACTAAAATGGAGAGCACTCTGTGTTACCTTGGACTTAAGGTAAGGACCCAGTACCTTACCTTTGGCTGAATAATCAGTGGAGTTATGGCCCAAGAAAGGGTCTGCTTGAGGAATTGTGCCTGTCAGTCCTGTGTTAGGGTCCTCTTAGTCCTGATAAGGACTTTTTTGGTGGTGCTATAGTCCAAAATGAGGGCTGAGTTAGCAAGTCAAAACGATGATGTAATTGTACTTTTACAGGCAACCCGATAACACCATGGGGATTGGAGAAATAAAGGCAATGCCCCCAACCATTCTCCTGCTGGTTTACTGGCCTTGCTAAGTAACCCTGCCCACCAAAACCAGTATAAATGTAACTCCCCAAAAGCTAGCTAGTTCATTGTGAACAGTGCTAGGAGAACATCAAGAAGTTTTTGTAATGTACAGGACTGCGAAATAAAAAGGACTCTTTGGATTTACAGCTAGACTCCAGTGTCTCTTTTACAACAGCAGCATTCCTGTACTGCTTTACATACCACCTTGTGGTTTCATCGTGATTAACATTATTTTTTGCACCCTAACAGTAGTCCTTCTCAGGACTGGAATTCATATACCAAAAAAGTCCTTTTAATGACTAACTTGAGGACTATAACTAACAACCTAACAAAATTGCTTCTAAGGACTGTAATACTGAGACCCACAAAAAGTCCTTATCAGGACTAACTTTGATGAGGACTTACACTTATCCGCAAAAGCAGAAAAAAGTCATTTTTAGGATTAAGGGGACCTCTATTCAGGGATGACTGCAACAACTACTAAGCTTTGCACGTTCACAGCTGGACAGACCTGCTAACTCAATCCTCATTTTGGACTGTAGCACCACCAAAAAAGTCCTTATCAGGACTAAGAGGACCCCAACACAGGACTGGCAGCCACAATTCCTCGAGTGGGCCCTTTCTCGGCCCATAACACCACCAATTATTCAGCCAAAGGTAAGGTACTAGAGCCCTTACCTTAAGTCTGAGGTAACACAGAATGGGCAAAAAAAAGAGAAGTAGCGTCACCAAAGGCAGAGTACATCAAAATATAAAACTCCAAAAACAAATGGTTCTGCCACCAATTCCACTTAAAAACACTTAAAACTTGAAAACTTTAATAAAATATACGATGATAAGATAAAATAAAATAAACACACTGGCTCATAAACCGGATAAGCGCTTTCGGTATAATACCTTTTTCAAATCCTAAATGTTTGCCAGTGAAACTTCTTCTTAAATACCTTCATTTCCTAGTGTTCACTCACTTAGATGCATTTAGTAACCATAGCAGCATACACACCCTTCTAATTATGTCATTTTGAGTGCTGAAGAGCTTTCCCCTTTAGTGCAGGTTTTAAAGGGACAATTTCATTCAGACCTGGTGACTGGTCTGATTGCAAATTCATTATCCACTTCATCTCTTCAATTTCTGTTGGGATTACTAAATCCCCACCTCTTGGTGTTTCATGAAGCCTAGCTAGTGCCATGAACTTGAAAGAATGACTCATTTATACTAATATCCATATAAAGTGCATTGCTTGTAACTTTTTTTCACCTGCAGTGATCAAGGACTCAGCTGAGTTCTTAAGTAGACGTTACAAGAAACTGCAACAGATGAATACTTGTAAGAATTTATTATTGGTAACTATGGATGTGAACAGTTTGTTCACGTCCATACCCAATGATTTGGGGATCGAAGCGATCAGAGACTTTGGTGTGAAGCACAAAGCAACCAACGATATCCATTTACTATGTAGTCTTTTGGAATTGGTCTTATATAACAATGTGTTTCTGTATGGTAGTACTTACTACTGGCAGAAGTCGGGGGTAGCGATGGGAACTCCATGCGCAAATAGTTATGCCAATCTGGTCCTGGCAAGATGGGAAGAGCTATGGAAAGCGGATATTAACAACAAATGGAATAGAAACATAGTTTTCTATAATCTATTTGTGGATGTTGTCTTTCTCTTATGGGATGGCGATTTAACCTCCTTGGAGCATTTTGTACAATTTTTGACCAACACAACTTCATTTTTGAAGTTTGAAGTGACATCTTCTTATACAGAGATAGAATTCTTGGATGTTAAATTAATGTTAGATGACACAGGAAGCATCAATACTAGAATGTATAGGAAACCTGTATGGCTCAATCATTTACTACACAATACTAGCATGCATCCCAGGCATGTTCTTGATAACATAATGACTAACCAACTAACTTGAGTGTCCAAGCTCTGCACGAGGGATGAGGATTATAGGCAGGAGCAAATTAAACTTATCAATGACTTTAATAAGAGAGGATACAAAGTCAAAGAGACACAGACCAATGAAGCAACTACCTTGGAACTACGCTCTCAGAGGGGAAGACCCTATTTCTCGGACCAAGGTGAAATAGTTAAGATCAAGCGAAAGGAGGTAAAGTCCAATCTGAGATGCCAGTTGACATATAGTACTGACAATTTTGCTATTCATAATACCATCAGAAAATTTTGGCCAGTGCTAACATCTGACAATAAAATTAGGGAAATTGTTGGAGATCAACCCAGCTTTTCTTTTAAGAACAGGAAAAACTTAAAAAGACTATTATGTTATAAACCAGAAACTGAAGCTATTTCTGATGACAGGAGTTTTCAGATGAACAGGAGAGTTGTAACACTGAGATGTGGAAGTTACAAGGCATGCTCTCATATAAACATCTCAAATACTTTTACACATCCCCTGACTAAAAGGAACTATAAGTTTGAAGGATTTGCAAACTGTTGGAGTAAGAACATTATCTATGTGGCAACCTGCAGTCACTGCAAGGCATACTACATAGGGAAAACTAATCAAATGCTCAAGGAACATATCCTAAAGCACTTATCTGACATAAGAACAAAATTTCCAACAATGCACTTTATATGTATATTAGTATAAATGACAGTCATTCTTTCAAGTTCATGGCACTAGCTAGGCTTTATGAAACACCAAGAGGTAGGGATTTAGTAAACCGAATATCTCCCCTGATACCCTTTCCTGGTTCTCCAGCTACCTATCTGACAGATCTCAAGCTGTCAGATGGAAGAACTCTACCTCCTCTTTCTTGCCAACACCCACCGGTGTTCCCCAGGGGTCCATCCTCGTACCCATGCTTTTCAACATTTTCATTAACAACCTTCACTCAATCATCCCTGATACAACAGTTATCCAATATGCAGATGACTCCACCTTAGTCTGTGCCGCCTCCAACCTTCCTGAACTATTGACTAAAACTCAAACAGCTTTTTCCACTACCGAAAACTGGATGCACTAAAACCATCTCTCACTCAACTCTAACAAATCTAAAATTCTGCTGTTTCCTTCCTCCAGAAACTTCTCCTTCGACAAGAATGCTTTCAAAGTCCTTAACCAAAGCAACTCTGCCATAGAAGTATTCCCTTCCGCAAAACTCCTCGGCATTACCATAGACTAATACCTTAAATTTGATATCCACATCCAACAAAACATCAAGAAAACCCATCAAAAGCTATGCATGCTCTATAGAAATAACCGCTTTCTCTCCAACTCCGCAAGGCAAACTATTGCTAATACCTACCTCCTACCCTCTCTATTATATGGAGCCCCTCTACTCACTAACATATCTTCTTCCAACACCTCTAAACTCGAAACTTGCTATAATAAAATCTCCAAATTCGCAACTAAATCCAAAACCTCTACTCACCACTGCCTAACCCTACAATCTCTGAACTGGCTGGAACTCCCAAACCTCCTAGACTATTTCCAACTAACCACTGCCCACAAATTAATATTCTATCCAGATAAATGCCCAGCCTTAACAAACATCCTTCCCCCTTACATCCCAACCAGATCTTTGAGATCTGAACACCAAAATTTAATCTCTGTCTGCAAACCCAAACGCCCTGCAGGCCAACACCTTCTCTCTTTCACTGTTGGCAAAAAATGGAACTCTCTCTCTCCTTCACTCATGACTACACCTAACTCTGAATCCTTCAAAACCCTACTTTTCTCTTACCTATCCACTAAACGTAAATGCTCCTGCTTTCACCCTACATAACTATCTTAAGAATTTCCCCTTTGAGCTCTTCATTCTCCTGCTTTTCTCTGCACTATTACCTCTTTTCTATTATCCTAATTAAACCTAAGCTAACCTACTCAGATTAAGCATCCTCTCTCTCTTGACTCCAAGTATTGTATATATTGTAAATATCAAATAAGTCGTATATACTTATTGTCCAGTCAATCTAAACTTACTGTCCTGAATGTAAATACCTACAAACTGTGCTACCTATGTCAAAATTGTATTTCAATGCCAATTTATCCCCTGTACCTGATTGCATATATGTATTTTCCACTGCATTATGTAACCTTTGTATCCATTTATGTATGTACTTACCATTGCATTATGTAACCTTGTAAGCATATTGCTTATTGGAGCTTTTCTCCCCGGGCCTCCACTGAAAATGGGCACACCTCTGGCCCAGTGGACTTCCCCAGTAACCAAACTGAAATAAATAAATAAATAAATTGAAGAGATGAAGTGGATAATGAATTTGCAATCAGATCAGTCACCAGGTCTGAATGTATTTGTCCCTTTAAAACCTGCACTAAAAGGGAAAGCTCTTCAGCACACAAAATGACATAATTAGAAGGGTGTGTATGCTGCTATGGTTACTAAATGCATCTAAGTGAGTGAACCCTAGGAAATGAAGGTATTTAAGAATAAGTTTCACTGGCAAACATTTAGGATTTGAAAAAGGTATTATACCGAAAGTGCTTATCCGGTTTACGAGCCAGTGTGTTTATTTTATTTTATCTTATCATCGTATATTTTATTAAAGTTTTCAAGTTTTAAGTGTTTTTAAGTGGAATTGGTATCAGAACCATTTGTTTTTGGAGTAACACAGAATGTTCTCCATTTTAGTTTTGTACCTACCCTTGAAAGATAGCCAACATTCTCTGAGGTGGTGATCCCGCTCTCTAGTCAGCCTATTCTACCTAGAGGCAAATACCCCATGAAAACCTAATTTTCTCCAACAGGGGTATGGCTAGGAGGCTGAAACTCTACAAGTACACAGGGTACTATACACCCTACAAAAGAACACTGCAATCCTTGCTCAGCATTATTTCTTCTTTAAGTATGACCGTTTACTGTTTTTAGGTTTCACTATGCAATTCCAGTCTTTTTTACATAGTGAATGATACCCATTGAAAACCTGATTTTCTCCAAAAGGGCTAAAGCTAGGAGGCTGAAACTCTATAGGTACAGAGAGTACTATACACCCTGCAAAAAGTCATGGCAATCCTGGCTCTGGCATTTCTTCCTTCAGTATGATCGTTTACTGTTTTTAGCTTTCCCTATGCATTTCCAGCGTATTCTACATAAAGAAAAACACCCCTTGAAAACTTGATTTTTTTTCCAACAGGGGTATATCAAGGAGGCTGAAATTATACAGCTACACAGGGTACTTTACACCCTAGAAGAGGGCAGTGCAATCCTGGCTCTGGCATTACTTCTTGTTTCAGTATGACTGTTTACCTTTTTTAGCTTTCCCTATGCATTTCCAGCCTATTCTACCTACAGAAAAATACCCCATGAAAACCTAATTTTCTCCAATAGGGGTAAGGTTGGGAGGCTGAAACTCTACAGGTACATAGGGTACTAAACACACTATGTACCTGTAGAGTTTCAGCCTCCCAGCCTTACCCCTAATTTTCTCAAACAGGGGTAAGGCTAGGAGGCTGAAACTCTACAGGTGCATAGGGTACTAAACACACTACTAAATGGCACTATAATCCTGGCTCTGGCATTACTTCTTCTTTCAGTATGAGCATTTACTATTTTTAGCTTTCCCTGTTTATTTCCAACATATTCTACATAGAGAAAAATACCCCTTGAAAACTTGATTTTCTCCAAGAGGGGTAAATCTAGAGGGCATAAGCTCTACAAGTACAGAGGGTACTATACACCCTACAAAATGGCATTGCAATTCTTGCTTGGTATTACTTCTTGTTTAAGTATGACCATTTACTGTTTTTAGGATTCACTATGCAATTCCAGTCTTTTTTACATAGAGAAAGATGCCCCTTGAAAACTTGATTGTCTCCAAGAGGGGAAAACTAAGACGCTGAAACTCTCCAGGTATACAGGCTACTATACACCCCAGAACAGGGCTCTGCAATCTTGGCTCTGGCATTACGTCTTCTTTCAGTATGACAATTTACTCTTTTTAGCTTTCCATATGCATTTCCAGTGAGTATTCTACATAGAAAAAATAAAAGTAAAAAGTACAGTTGTGGTCACCTGTGGTATTTAAATGCTTCAATACTGATCACTTGTCTGGATTGTTAAATTAAAGGAGACAAAGTTAATCATTTGATTTATGGTCTTCACATCTTCTTTTTTATTGGATTTACATTGGTTATCCCTGGCTTTGTTCTCAGTATTTTGATTTTAGCATATTCTACGTAGAGCAAAATACCCTTGAAAACTTGATTTTCCTACAAGAGGGGATTAAGCTAGGAGGCTGAAACTCTACAGGAAAACAGGGTACTATACCCCCTACAAAAGGCACTGCAATCCAGGATCTGTCATTATTTTTTTAGCTTTCCCTCTGCATTTCCAGCCTATTCTACATAGAGAAAAGTAGCTCTTAAAATCTTGATTTTCTCCAACAGGGATAAAGCTAGGAAGCTGAAACTCTACAGGGAAACATGGTGCTATACACCCTACAAAAGGGCAGTGCAATCCTGGCTCTAGCATTACTTGTTCTTTCAGAATGACTTTTTACTGTTTTTAACTTTCCCTATGCATCCAAGATGGAGGCCACAGGTTAGCCCTCTGCTGCTGAGGCAGCTTTAAATGTTAATAATTCAGTTTCTAGTGCTCGATTTTCAGTTTCTCCAGTTGGTACTGATATTAGAACACCTGGTGCTTCTGTACAACCTTTAGTTATGGATTCTCAAATTTTGCATGATTCACAAACAAAGTTGATATTGGACTGGCATGATGAAATGGAAACAGCTTTTTCTAATGAGATTTCTGCTTGTGCTGTGGACTTGCAGTTTTCTGGGTCTACTGAGGATTTTTCTTTAGATTCAGTTTCAGGATCAGCAACTGCTGCTGTGGCTGCCATGGATAATGTAAGCAATACCACTTCTGGTTTGGCAACGTCTGCATTTTTTTGGAGATTCTAAAGGCACTGCTATGTTGGATCATATTGCTAATACTGTTATTTCATCCCAAGTGCTTGGGTCTTCTATTTCTGCTCATCCAGCTACTAGTTATTCTGCTGCGGCTGCTTCTAGTTCTGGTTTTAAAGCGGCTGTGACAGATTCGGCTGCTGCTGGAAAATCTTGTTTTTCTGCTTCTGTGGCTGGTTCTTCTGTTGCTGGCTCTGGTACTTCTGCTGGATTAAATCATGTTGTGCCAAAGCCATTTTTGCACTTTAAGACTGTTTCTGAGCAAGCAACTTCTAAAGGAGAACTTTGGTGTAAAGTTTTGGAGCAGTTGGGAATGCCTTTGTCTTCTTTGTGTGCATTCATTCACTGGGGCCATGATCCCTTTGCAGATGTTTATTTTGAGTCTCAGAATTCTGCTTTGAAGTTTCATACAGCATTTCTGGCTCACTCTTTGGAGGCTCTTTTTAATTCCTTTAGTATCTCCCGACTGAATGTGCAATTTCGATACAATGCAACTTAGCATTTTTGGACTATTTATGTAACAGGTGCTCAGGTTAATGCTTATTTGTTACAACAATGTGCTTCTGTATTGCAAGTGCAGAAGTCTTGTGCAGTGGAGGTGGGAATATTTGGGATGGTGGCTGGATAGCATCAGTGGCTTTTCATGTTCTGGATTCTGGAGTGCAACACGTTTCTGGAGTTTGTTTTATTGCTGGTCATTGTGGAGTGGTGAGATGCAGGGCAGCCTCACAATTGTTTTTTCTGCAGTGATTTTTTGCACGTGGTGACTGAATGTCCTGCTACACATTGTACTCAATGTGTACCTCATTCTCGCTTTGCTTGGGATTGTGCTGCCAGATTTTCTTTCTGTTTGGAGCCCCATCATTGGTTTGCCTGTCTTGCTATGTTTACTCCAGGGATTTCAACTGATTCTCCTGTTGTGGATCCTCCGGTTGCTGTTCCAGTCACTAATAGAGGTTCGGCATCTTTGGCCACTGAGACTTTGCCTGTAATTATTGATGTGATTTCCCAGTCTTCTTCATTTCCAGTTGTGCAGGCATCATCTGTTTCTGTTTCCTCCTCCCTTGCAATGTCCCTCCTCCTGTTGCATCTTCTGTTGTTATTTCTCCTTCAGGGGACATTCCTCAGCTGGAATCTGATCAAACTAATTTGTTACTGGTGGATGATGATATGTCTTTGGATGATGATGGGGATCTTCTTTGTGATGGTGTTGGGACTACTGGCATTACTTTTGCTAAAGTTTCCAGGTGGATTCATGTTCTGTGGAAGAGGTGTGATGGCACGAAGCATTTGAAGCTGTCTTTTTCTACCAAGGAGGATGGCTGATTTTTTTTCTTCTTTTTTGCAATATCAACTTAATGGTGACTCTTCCTCATTGCTTATTAATCTTGGATTGGGTTCGATCTCTACCTCATGATATTATTTGCCTGCTAGATACTGGTTATTTAATGGAGGGTATCATGTGTCAGTGGGATCATTTATGGTCTGATGGATCTATATGGTCTTCTGGCCTGGACTATCATTCTGGACTAGTTGTTTTTTATCGTTCCTCCAGTGTCACTATTTGTGATGTTGTTCATGTTATACCTGGCAGGTTGTTATATACTGATGTTAGAGTTTATCAACATTTATTAATTTTGTTCTTTTTATATGCTTATGTTAATGTTACTAAGTATTGTCAGCTTTTTCATTTACTTTCTTCTTATTTGTTGCTTGATGTCCCTATTGTGGTTTGGGGTGATTTCAATAGTCATCTTATGGAAGGTTTCTCCAGTTCAAGGTGTGATGTCCGCGCCTGTTTTCAGTCATTGTCTATGGCTGGGTTGTCTTTGCTTCCTTCTCCTTCTTTTTCATAACGGTCAGTGTTAGATTACTGTTGGTATTCTTTGTCTTTGTGTTGTGCTTCTTTTGAGCCCTATCTGGTGTCTTTTTCAGATCATGTGGCTTTAGGTTGTCAGTTTGGTATTTTTCTTTCTTCAGCTAAGGGCCATGTTTTTTCTTATATGAATTCTTCTTTTTTGGCTACTTCTGCTTGGGGTAAGGTGTTTCGTGAATTGTGGTTGGGTCATTGTTCTCTTTTTGATTTATACTCTGATGTTTCTCTATGGTGGATTGATTTTAAGGAGAAGGTATCTTCTAGGTATAAATGGTTTGTGACGTATTTTCATACTGTTTTGAAATGTGTTACTTCTGATGTGTATGCTCAGTATCAGAGCTGTGCTTTGTTTGATTTATGTGCTGCTGTTCCTTTACTGCATGATTTATACCTTCTTAATGTCCAGAGGGTAAAATCTTCTTTGTTTAATTTGAAGCATGTTTTGCGTGGTACATGGGAATTTTTTCTCCCCTATATTGGTAAGAAGGTATTGAGAAAGGAGTCTTTTATTTCTTGTTTGCGTTCTTCTAATTGCTGTTTGGTTAATTCCAAGGATGCTATTTTGGATGTTGTTCATAATTATTTGTCTGATCTTTTTTGGGGTAAGCCAGATTCTTCTCAGGCTTGGATTCTTCCTACTTTGTCTTCTTCTTTTCAGGATTCTTTGGATGCCCCTATTTCTCTTTCTGAGCATCAGTTGGCTTTATCCTCTCTTGGTTATCGTTGTTCGGTACTGGGTCTTGATGGTATTCCTTATGTTTTCTATGTGTCTCTTCCTGATGATGGGTGTTGGGTTTGGTGGACTTGTTTAATGATTAGTTATTTCAGAGTTTTTGGTATGCTTCTTTTTTGAAGGTTGCTTTCCATTTTTTGTGGAAGAAGGGTGATAGGGGGTCTTTTTCTAATTGGCATCCTATCACTCATTGTAATTCTGATTATAAGTTTTTTATGAAGATTCTTTAGTTGTGTTTAAGTTCTGTTGTTGGTTCTTTATTGGATCCTGGTTGTTTATGGTGTTCCTCATCAGCCTGTTTGGGATTTGCTTATGTTGTTGAAGTTGGTTAGTCAGCATGTTTTGGCTTCTTCTTCTGCAGCTTTAGTTTCTTGTGATTTGACCAAGGATTTTGATAGTATTTCTCATTTGGTTTTGTTATATATTTTGGCTGCTTATGGATTTGGGGATAGGTTTCTTTCTTGTGTTTGGTCTATTTATGGTAATTGGTGTTGTTTTCTCCACTTTTCATGTTTCTTCTCTTTTGTCTTCATTTCCTTGTGTGGGGTTGGTTCCTCCTGTAGTTTCATATGCTGACAACTTTTTTGCTGAGAATTTGAGTGTGTTTCAGTTTTATGTTTTTCATGGGTTATTGCCACTTTTATCTGTTGTGGGGTTTACTTAATTTTTTTCTAATAAATCTGTTGGGCTTTCTACTTCATCTTTTTCTTCTGTTGCCGTGCATGGTTTGTCTTTTACTTCTGAAGGTTTGGTTATTTTGGGTGTTCCTTTTGGTACAACTTCATTTGTTTTTGGTCATTGTAATCGACTTTTTCAGAGGGCAAGTGCTTCTTTGTCATTTTGGAATACATTTCCTTTGTCCTTTGCTAAACATGTTTATTTTTTTAATGGTGCTTTTTTGAGTCTTTTGGTTTATGTTTATTCTGTGTATTTTTTTCCTCTGTGTTGATCTCCTCGTTTGTTGTGTAATTTGTTTTCCCCTTTTTTGGAAGTCTAGATTGAATCCTGTTAGGAGAGGTATTCTTTATACACCTTCCAGTTAGGGTGGTTGGGCATTAAAACATCCTGTTTTGTTTTTCATTTGTTGCATTTTTATTTGTTTTTTCATTGTTTTCATTTTGTTGATGTTTCTGTTGTGAAGGAGTTACTTTTATTACATTATGGTGGATTTTGGACTGCATGTTTTTCAGGTAGACATTATCAGGATTTAGTTGTTTCTGAGTTGCGTGATATTCAGTTGCTGGCTTTTTGTTATCGGGTTTTTTTCTTTGGATGCGTCTTTATCTCAGAGGTCTTGGTATGTTTCTCTTATGTCTCAGCATCATGTTATAAATGGTTATTCTTCTTGTACTTCTTTCCAGTTGTTGGGCTTATGTCACCGTCATTTATTTTCTGTGAGTGTACTTGTGTGGCATGATGTTTTGTGTCAGTTGCCTTTAAATAAGTTACTTTTGAGGAGTTTTTTGGTTTTTCAATCGTTTTCTGATTATTCTTTTTTTGGCAGGATTGTCATGCTCTTGGGGATGTTGCACATGTTTTTCTCTTGTGTTTTAGTTGCAAGGTTTTTGGGATTGTATTCATCGTGATTATTTTGATCTGTTTTTGTTCCCTGTTACTGTTTTTAAGATTTTGTATGGTGATTATGGATGTTTTTGGGATCCTGTTATTTCTCGCACTGATTTTTTCTTGGTTTCTGTTTTGTTCTTTTTATGGAAATCAAGATGTTCTGAATATCATCATGGTTCTGTTTGTTCCATTCCTTCTCTTTTGATGCATTTGAGGGCTTGGTTACACAGATGGAATATGGATGATATGTTTGATTGTATTTGTCTTTGTTTATTATTCCTTCAATAAACATTGGATGAATCTATGCATTTCCAGCCTATTCTACATAGAGAAAAATACCCTTTGAAAACTTGATTTTCTCCAAGAGGGGTAAAGCTAGGAGGCTGAACTTCTGCAGGTACACAGGGTGGTATACACCCTACAAAAAGGCACCACAATTCTGGATCTGGCATTACTTATTCTTTCAGTATGACCATTTACTTTTTTTAGCTTTCCCTATGCATTTTCAGCCTATTCAACATGAAGAAAAATACCCCTTGAAAACTTGATTTTCTCCACGAGGGGTAAAGCTAGGAGGCTGAAACTCTACAGGTACACAGGGTATTATACACATTACAAAATGGCACCATAGTTCTGGCTCTGGCATTACTTCTTGTTTCAGTATGACAATTTACTGTTTTTAGCTTTCCCTATGCATTTCCAGCATATTCTATATAAGAGTCAGTCCTAGAAACAGAAACCCTTGTGAAGTATTGCCTCCCAGAGGCAGGAGGTGAAAGACAACTGAAAAATACTCTAAGGGTGCAGAGTGGTTCAGTCGTAAGCAGAAAAAATTCCCTGTCAAAAGATTTTTAAAAAGACCAACAACAAGGAAGTAAAAACCTGTAGTAAGTTTGAAAAGTAACACCACAGCAGTCACACTGTCAATGTAAAAGAATCTATGGCTGAAAACTGTGAAGCATAAAGCAGAAGACAGAAAAAATGTATTCAATACAGAAATACGTGTAAAGTGTACAGGTAAACCAGTTCTATGGATCCTGAATATAAACAATCTCATGTAGAGAAGAAAACTGAGAGAAGTTCAATCTTGGAGAGCAAATCTTTATTTGTGAAGCTATCGAAACGTTGTCCAAAGTGGATTAGTTACAGAGCAAGCAGCCATATTTATACTACAGTGAAGGGGTGTGTCAGGCAATCTCAATAAAATGGGTGATCTTTATTGGGAGTGGAGCAGTGAGAAAGCCCGGAAATTAGCAACAGCACACCCCCTAAGTTACCTAATTTTACATTAAAGACATTTTGTGTTAATGAAATAACAATGTAAGTAGAAGATTTTGTCATCAATATAAAATAAAAAAATATACATTCAACAAAAAATGAAACTTCAGTACTTTATTCTAAAAGAAAAAATGAGTGTGCATTCTCTAGTGTTCCCATAAAAGAATTGAGGTGTCAGGGCAAGAAAATAGTTCTCTGTGAAGTAATTTTAAGTTTATTACAAATTACTATTTAATTTAACAGAATTGCAAAAACAGCCTGAAAACAAAAGCGCAGAAATGGAGGGACAATCTGGTGAAATAATTGCAGGTGTAGGTTAGACCAATTTGAATTAGAAGCAAATAGGAGTAAAGTGGCTAAATTAACATGGTTTTTGCAAGTGTAAATATGAGCTTCGAGCTTTAATGGCTCTGGAATGAGTACAGCACTTTTCGTAAAAATGTCATCAGGGTAGCTTTAAGTGTAGGAATTCAGTGAACAAAGGAACAAAGTCCAAAACTATAATAGAAAATTTGAAAAAATAAGTGCAATGAAGAGGGATTTAGTAAAATAAAAAATATACATACAGTAACATAAAAAGACACTTCAGTTCTCTATTCTACAAGATGAGATTTGATCCTGTACCTATGAGATAAGAGTAAAATAATACACATTCTCTACAGTGTTCTCAAAAGAGACTGGTGGTATCAGGCTAAGAACACATGTCGCTGTTAAGTAATTTTAAGTTTAAAGTGTATTAAAAATTAAAACTTAAATTAACAGAATAAAAATTATAATAAGAATAAAAACAGTCTCAATACAAAAGTGTGGGAATGATTGGAAATATTGGTAGCCCATCTGCTTAAGTAGGTTAGACAAATTTTTAATTAGAAGTAAAAAGGAGCAAAGTGGCTAAATTAAAATTGGTTTTGCATGTATTAAATGTATCAGATATGAACTTATAGCTTCAATGGCTCTGAAAGGACTAAAGCACTTTACGTAAAACTCTTCATCAGGGTAGCTAAAAGCATAAGCAAGATTCAGAATTTACGTTTATTCAAACCAAAAATAGAAGAAATAAAACCGGTTAGCGCTTTCACAACTACACTAGTTGCTTCATCAGACACAGTAGTTTAACATAATAAAACTTATATAGAAGATGCAATAAAGTCAGCTGACAATCCAATAGTCACATGTTCCAATGCTTATAAATGTATAACATTAAATATGTAAATATAAATATGCATAAAAACATAAATAAATATGCATTAATATACTAATAAATGGTTAAAACATTACTATAAATATTTATAAAAAAACTTAGTTAAAATACTTAAAAGAAATATAATAATATAATAATTCTAGTGTTTCAATTGTCTGGCTTTAAAAAAGGTCTTAAGGAACTATTTCCATTCAAGCCAGGATATTTCTCAGCATTCAACTTAAGAATCCATTTTTGTTCTATGCTTTCTGTAGTATTTTCTAAGTCACATCCCCGTATATTTGAGAGGACATATTGAATAACAAAAAACTTAAAAGTATGAGATGAATCAGTTTTTCTAACATGATTTGCCAGTGCACTTGTCTCTTTACAATTATTTATATCTCTAACATGCTCAAGGATCCTGACTTTCAGGACCCTATTAGTTTTTCCTACATAATATGCAAAATATTTTTGACAGAAACAAAAATACACACCATTAGCAGTCTTACAATCAGCATAGCTATAACTGGTTATAGTAAATTTATGTAGAGGATGAATGTATGTCTTGTTGCTATGAATATATTTACATGCAGTACAATGTCTGCATGGAAAAGTACCAACATGTGTAGAAAAATCAAATCTGTTAGGTTCTATTCTATAACATAAATGTTGTTTTAAAGACTTGTTATTCCTGAAAGAAATTAACCAAGTTTCACTGATTATATTAGTCAACTCTGGTACTTCTTGAAGTAAATGTCAATTTCTCTTTATAATCTTTGTATATTCATTAACATTGCTAGAATATTGAAAAACTGCTCGAAAATGATTAGTGTCTGAAGTATGAGTATTTCTGTCTTCTCTATCTGTCATAGTTGTACAATAAGGTCTGCATCTGCTATTTCCTAATTTCCATGCTTCAGTGATAGTCTTGTCAATCTCTCCTGTCACATAGCCCCTATCTAAAAACTCTAACTTCAAATATGCAAAGGCTGCGTTGGCATCATCATCCTTATTATGTAGGCACAGAGCTCTAAATATCTGTCCTTTCAGTGTATTTCTAGGAATATGCCTAGGATGCATACTTGTTGTGTGTAATAATGCATTCTTCCTAGTAGGTTTTTGGTAAATGCTACTAATAATTTCATTACAATCAGTCTTTCTGACTTTAACATCAAGAAAGTCAATTTCTATATCTGAGCTATTAAAAGTAAATCTTAAAAACTCAGTAGCACTGTGTAATTAATCTACAAAATTCTTAAGTTCATTGTCATTTCCATTCCATAACATAAAAACATCATCAACAAAACGGACGTACCACAACACTTGTACAAAAAAGGGGTTACTGTCAGTAAATATAGAAAGTTGTTCCCAGCACACCAATGCCAAGTTGGAGTAGCTATTTGCACATGCAGTGCCCATAGCTACACCAACCTTTTGCAAATAAAATTCATTTTCAAAAACACAGACATTATTTTCTAAAATAATCTCCAAAAGACTACATATTCATTTAATTTTCTTATTGTCACAACATCTATTCACTGTTAAAAATTCTCTAACTTTGTCTATTCCCCATAAATTAGGTATACAAGTAAACAAGGATTCTATGTCCATGGTAACAAAAATGAAGTTATCTCCCTGTCCCCGAGTCATTATTTTGTTATGGAGACATTCTAAAAACATCTTGGTGTCTCGAAGAATAGTGTAGCATTCATCTAAAAAAACATGTAAAGCTCCTTCTACAAAAATGGACAATGGCTCAGTGCACCAGCCAGTTCCGGATATGATAGGTCTCATGGGTGGAATAACAGCATTATTATGCATTTTTAGTAGACCATGTATTTTTGGTATAACAGGGTTCTCAGTAGTAAAATATTTAAAAAAGGATTCATCAATGAAATTAGTAATTAAAAGATCAAAAATTAAAAAAAGACACCCTATCTATAATACCATTGACCATGGTTCTATTAATACATTGATATACTTGTGTATTCAATAACAAATTTCTCATTTGAGAAATATAAAGGTCTCTGTCCAGTAATACAATGCCCCCACCCTTGTCAGCTTGTTTAACCTCTACAGAGTGCATATTCTTTAGTTGCTGCAAAGCTCTATATTCATCAGTTGACAAATTGCAAAACCTTTTTTTAGTTGTCTGCATATCCAATTCCCTAAAGCAGTCTCACAAATATCTATGAAAGTTTGTATCCCTGGAGGGAACACAGGAGCAAAAGTACTAGGTCTTTTATAAATGGTAACAATGTCACTTGTTTGAACTGGAAACATAGTTTTTAAAGTAAGGCTTCTACCCAACAGTCTTAAATCTTTCAGCATTTCTGCTGAATCGACTTTCTTAGCAGAAATAAATGTTAATCCCTTATTTAAAAGGGCAATTTGTTCTTTACTTAAAACAATGGAGGAAATATTTGTTACCAAACCTGTATTCATGTTCTTCTCCGTTTCATTAAATGCATGCTATCTTCTTGGTGTTGATTCCTTACCTGTTTCCTTGACTGTGACATGCTCCTTGGCCATATTTTGTAAGGTAGGGGACTTTTCAAAGAAAAATTCCCTTTCATATTCTTGTCCAAAAACATTATTTTCTTCCTCTCAGTGATATAAAACAGCATTCTGTGGACTGCTAACATTCCCAGAACTTGTGGAAGCACTTGAAGTTTGTATATTATTGCTAACAATAGCTGCAGTCTGATTTTCACTTAAAGAGTGCAACTGTGAAGCTGCTCTGTTGTTTGCAGAGCTATGCTGTTCACAGTCAGATAAAGTAATAACACTACTGTTCGCTGATGTTTTAATACACTCTGCAAAAAAACTTCATTTGATGTTGTTCTGTTTACTGACATAGAAAGACTGCCAGCAGGCTGGTTATGTTGAGAGCTTGCTGCATTTGATTCAATAGCAGTTTCAGGTAGCATAAACTTTCTTCCTTGAGGAGCGGAAGTAGCAACAGACTGATTACTCTGTAAATTAGCATTTTCTTGTGGCGACGCTCTCCTGTGTTCCCTGGGCCAAGAGAAAACCTGATTTTTCATAAAATCAAGTTTGTCTCGATTCAATTTATTCAATTTAACTGTTTGAAGTCTTTTCTCATAAGAAACAATATTTTCTTGAAGTTGTTCCATTCTGTTAAACACAACATCATTCATGTGGCTTTCAGAAATCTTTCTTTCTAGTAAAATAATCTGGCTCTTCAGCTCATTTTCAGTGGGAAAGAAAAAAATCTATCAATAGCTCCATGTACCTAGAACTAAACTGTAAGTTTAATTCTTGCTACCTGCGTAGCAACTCAGGATATGTGTCCCCATATGTAGGCATATTTAAAAGCCTGAGACCACGTGGAATAATTTTAGTCCAAAGATGCTTGAAGATGTAAGCGCTGCCATTGAAGTCTTTTGTATTTATATAGCAGATTTTCCAACTCCCTATAGTTCTTGTAAAATTCAGGCATTTGTTGGTTATTAAAATTCTCTTGATTAGCAGCACTATTTAAATCTGCATTCAATAAAGGATTCGCAGATACATCCAAAAGTTGTAAAAAACAAACATGTGGCACAATTTCTGCATCCTCAGGAGTAGATATATCCATAGTTCTTCGTGTGCCCCTTATGCCGAACAAATGAAGAATCAAAACAAAAAGAATACGAATGACTCAGGGTAAAAACAAGGTGCATATAACAGATACGCAAAATGAAATAAAATGCACCAAGTTAGCACACAAACATACATTTATTCAAACCAAAAATAGAAGAAATACAAATGGTTAGCGCTTTCACAACTACACTAGTTGCTTCATCAGACACAGTAGTTTAACATAATAAAACTTATATAGAAGATGCAATAAAGTCAGCTGACAATCAAATAGTCACATATTCCAATGCTTATAAATGTGTAACATTAAATATGTAAATGTAAATATGCATAAAAACATAAATAAATATGCATTAATATACTAATAAATGGTTAAAACATTACTATAAATATTTATAAAAAACTTAGTTAAAATACTTAAAGAAATATAATAATATAACAATTCTAGTGCTTCAATGGTCTGGATTTTAAAAAAGGTTTTAAGGAACTATTTCCATTCAAGCCACGATATTTCTCAGCATTCAACTTAAGAATCCATTTTTGTTCTATGCTTTCTGTAGTATTTTCTAAGTCACCTCCCCATATATTTGAGAGGACATGTTGAATAACAAAAAAATTAAAAGTATGAGACAAATCAGTTTTTCTAACATGATTTGCCAGTGCACTTGTCTCTTTACAATTATTTATATCTCTAACATGCTCAAGGATCCTGACTTTCAGGACCCTATTAGTTTTTCCTACATAATATGCAAAACATTTTTGACAGAAACAAAAATACACACCATTAGCAGTCCTACAATCAGCATAGCTATAACTGGTTATAGTAAATTTATGTAGAGGATGAATGAATGTCTTGTTGCTATGAATATATTTACATGCAGTACAATGTCTGCATGGAAAAGTACCAACACGTGTCAAAAAATCAAATCTATTAGGTTCTGTATAGTTCCAATAGTTCCTTAAAACCTTTTTTAAAAGCCAGACCATTGAAGTACTAGAATTATTATATTATTATATTTCTTTAAGTATTTTAACTAAGTTTTTTTATAAATATTTATAGTAATGTTTTAACCATTTATTAGTATATTAATGCATATTTATTTATGTTTTTATGCATATTTTATTTACATATTTAATGTTACACATTTATAAGCATTGGAACATGTGACTATTGGATTGTCAGCTGACTTTATTCCATCTTCTATATAAGTTTTATTATGTTAAAGTACAGTGTCTGATGAAGCAACTAGTGTAGTTGTGAAAGTACTAACCATTTTTATTTCTTCTATTTTTGGTTTGAATAAACATATGTTTGTGTGCTAACTTGATGCATTTTATTTCATTTTACGTATCTGTTTTATGCACCTTGTTTTTACCCTGAGTCATTTGTATTCTTTTCGCTGAGATTCAGAATTTAATGGGCAAAGGAACCATGTCTAGAAATTGGGTCTATATTAAATCAGCGAATGCTTAAAATAGCGAACACTGATTTATCGACCATTTAAAAGTGAAAGCTTGAAATCCCAAAGGTACAGAACAGCGATATCGCTGGGCTGTTTTGGGACTTTGCAATTTCCTCCACTGTGGTGCAATGTCAGGGTTGGTATATTTAAGTGGTGGGATGTGGGTGGGGGGTGGCAAAGCCTCCCATTTTATTTAGTGTTTTAAAGTTTTATTTTTTTTTTTGTGGAACAGCGATTTTTTTCCCTGGGAAAAAAATCGGTGTTCCGTGTCCTTGAGATTTCAAGCTTTTAACGGGTCTATAAATCAGTGCTCACTTTTTTAAGTGTTCGCTGATTTAATATAGACCCTAGAAATCTATTAAGAAAATCAAAAAAATAAATGAATATAATGAAGGGGGAGCGTGAGACTAAAGGGCATACAAGCATGACCAGCTGAGCATGGAGATGAGCAGAGGCACCAAAAGTGGTGGGCTGTGTGTGTGGGAGGTAGGTAATGCTGGCAAGGAGCTGATGACCAAGGAGAGAAGGGGAATAAGTGGAGAAGCCAACAAGCTCGGTGGGATAAAGAGATGAAAGAGCAAGGAAATGAACTATAAAAGATACAGATTATTAGGAAGGGGCATAAAAGGAAAAAAAAACAGTCAGCTAGAAATGGGAATAACTATAACCAAATAAATGAATACAGTGACATAAAAAAGTACAGCTTTTAGATTTCCTGTATAAACAAGTTTGAAAAGGACCAAAAAATAAATAAAAAGAACAGTAACTAATGCAAATGCAGTAAAAAACTGATGAATAGGAACACTATTAAATGCAGAGTAAGCAGAAGAAATGTTGTGAGAAAAGATACAGAAATACCTGAGTTTGTCTTAGTCCATGGGTTTTTGTGGAATAGTTTGTGATCCAATTTTGTTAACTTCAGCACCGGTATAATCGATTTAGTGTAATTCAGTCCTGGTGGTCTTCTGGCTTGAAGTCTAATTTGCCAGACCAGTTCTTGTTTCTAAATTAAGGCATTGAGTTTCCCACTCAAGAGGGATTAGGTAAATGGTCCAGAACATGGAATTTGAAAGAATTGTGGCCGGTGTGTCCTCAGGCACGTATAGCTAAAGGGTTCATCCAGTTGAGATGTCTCAAATCATGAAGATGTTTTGTGATTCTGGCCTTTAAAGGGTTGATAGTTTTGCTGACATAAAAGGCAAAACAGCTGGAACATGCTGCTTGGTATACCACACATTCTAGGTTGCAGTCTCCTCTGATGTTGGGGTGAAATAGTTCTTTGTTGTTCAAGCAGTAAAAGCTGTCATTGCCACTCGTGTGTTTACAGTAATGACAAGGTGGGTCACTGTAGGGGAAGGTGTTAACTGACAAGATAGCTGTGGGGACCGGACGATCCAATATATCTTGTATGCACCTGCCCTTCTGAACTGTAAAGGAAGGTTGTTCTGGAAAAATGTGCCCAGACATCCTGTTGCCCTTGATTATGGTCCAGTTGTCCTTAATGATTCTGAGTATGTTATTGTAGTCCAGTGAATAATCCAGTATGCAGTTTAGTTCATATTTTCTGTCAGGAATTTGGAGGGTCCTGGTGCAAACAAATGGTTTGAAGGTCCCTTTTGCTCTGCTGAGTATGATGGGATCCAGGATTTCACTGATCATACCATTGGTATAACCCCTAGCGAGGAAGTCTTTGTGGAGTTCCTTAATGTTCCTCAAAAAGTCTGTGAGTTCCATCGATACCCTAGAGATCCTTAACCCTTGGGATTTGATGATGCTCCATTTAAGCTTATAGGGGTGCATGCTGGAGGCATTCAGGAAAAAACTGACCTTGATGGGTTTGCGGTAGAGGTCGTGTGACAATGAAGCAGGATTTCTGTTTTTCTTAATGAGTAAATCCAGAAATTCAGTTTGATCCAGGCTCTGTTTGGCTGTAAATCTGAGGAAAGTGGTGGAGTTGTGGAAGTGAGGGAGACGTTCCTGGAGTTTGTTCTGGCTCCCATTCCAAATGAGAAAGATATCACCAATATAATGAAAATAGCATCCCATGTCCAGAAAACATATGCAAATTGTATACATGTTCATTTTCCCATTTCCTGAAGGCAGTGTTGGTTAGGCTAGGTGCTATACCAGCCCCCATGGCAATGCCCATTGATTGTCTGTAGTAGCCATTGTTAAACCTGAAGAAGTTGTTCTTTAGTAGGAGTGACAATAGCTTTCCTAGTAGTTCTATTTCACCAGGGAGTAAAGTGTAATCTGCTTGGTAGACATTGGCATCAGTCTATTCTATATACAGAAAAATACCCCTTGAAAACTTGATTATCTCCAACAGGGGTAAATCTAGGAGGCTGAAATTCTACAGGTACACAGGGTACTATACACCCTAGAAGAGGGTACTGCAATTCTGGCTCTGACATTACTTCTTCTTTCTATGACTGTTTACTGTTTTTTGGCCTCCTTAATGATATTTAGAACCTGCCTGCTGAAACTGTGGTGCCATCTGCTTTTGGAGTATAAACTATGTGGACAGCTTGAATGTGGGGAGGTTTGGATGCAGTACCATCCCTTTCTCCTGTGTTAGGTTTGCTGTGAGAGGTAGGTTCATGGGAGGTTCTTTGGCTAGACTGGGGAGCAAGGGGTACCAGTGCTGTCTGGGCCAGTCTGAGACAATGAGAATAGCCTTTGGTCCTTCCTCCCTGATTTTGAGAGGAACCCTCTCTTGAGAGGATCAGGAGCAAGGGGGGAATGCATACACAAAGAGGTTGCCCCAGTGGAAGGATAGGGCGTCTACCCTCCATGCTTCTGGATGGAACTCTCTCGAGCAGAACTTGGTTAGCTGGTGGTCTTCTAAGGTTGCGAAGAGGTCTATGTCCAGGTTCCCCCAGTTTTGGCTGATGTTGAGAAAGGTCTCCCTGTGCAGCTGCCACTTGTGGGGATCCAGGAGGCTACTGCTTAACTGGTCTGCCAGGGTGTTCTGTTTCCCTGGGATATACTGTGCTATCAGATGCAGTCCCAGATTTGAGGCTGGCTGCCAGATATGCATAGCTAAGTGACACAGGGGGTAAGAGTGAGTGCCCCCCTGCTTGTTTATGTACCACATTACTGTTGTCTTGTCTGTGTTGATTAAGAGCACTCCTGGTCTCAGGTGTTCTTTGAAAGCTAGAATTGCCTTGTGTACTGCCAGCATTTCTTTTAGGTTGATATGGAGACCCTGAACCTCCTGTTCCCAAATGTCCTGAATGCACATAGTTTCTTGGTGTGCCCCCCGGGCTGTGTGATGCATCTGTGGTGATGGTCTGCCCTGTGGGAGAGTGATGAAGGCTAGACCCTTGTTCAGGGTACATGCCTCTGCCCATCATAAGAGCTCCTTCCTTAAACAAGGGATCAAGGGCAGCTGGTGTTCCAGTGACTGTGAGTGCTGGCACCAGAGGTTTCTGAGGTACCACTGTAGTTTCCTCATATGTAGTCTGGCTATGGGTACCATCAGGATGCAGGACGCCATGTATCCCAGTGCTTGCAGGAAATTCCTTGCTGTGAGGTGGGTCCTACCAACAGTCATCCAGGTAGGGGTAGATCTGTATGCCCTTCTGTTTGCAAAAGGCAATGACAGGTGACAGGCACTTGGTGAAGACTCTGGGAGCAGTAGATAACCCAAAGGGCAGAGCAGAGAACTGAAAGTGTTGTGACCCTGCTGTGAAGTGCAGGAAACTCCTCCAGGACTTCCTTACTGGAATATGGAGGTAGGCATCCTTCAGATCTTGGGTCACTAGTCAAGCATGTAGAATCAGCATTGGTAAAAGCTTGTATAGGGTCAGCATTTTGAATTTTGGGACCAGGAGGGATAGGTTCAGAGTGGATAGGTCTAGAACAGGGTGCCAGGTGCCCTCTTTTCTGGGAACTAGGAACAGTCTGGAATAAAACCCTTTTCTGATCTGTTCCTCTGGTACAGGTTCCATGGCATATTGGGCATAAAGTTTTTGGATCTGACAGATTGCTTCTGCCCTCTGATTTGCTGGTACATCTGGGAAGCCTGAATATATGGGGTCTTCTTTGAAAGAGAATCTGTACTTACTAGTAATAATTTTTAGGACCCATAGTTCTGAGGTGATGGTCTGTAGGAAGAGGGAGAGTCTCCCTCCTAGTCTCTCCGGGGGGATGTGGGGAGAGGGGAAGGGGGAGAGTCATTGTGAATCCTTGGAGAAGGGAGTGGGTTTAGAATTCTCTTGCCTTGGTGTTGTGGAGGTCCATTGTATGGATCTCTGTTGGCTTTGGGGCTGGTGCCTGGAAGGCCTGTCTCAGTGCCCCTTCCTCTGGACAAGTTTTGTTTGGGCAGGAAAGGATCAATGCTTTGTGGGGAAGTTCCTACTGAACCTATGAGGCTAAACTTGCAAGAAATCCTTCACAGTCTGCATAGACTTGGCCTTATCTTCCATTTTTTTAATAACCTCCTTAGCTTTGGATACAAATAGCTGGTCCTTAAATAGAGGGGGGTCTAATAACTTGGACTTTATCTGGTCAGGCAAAGGTTGCTCCCTTATCCAGGCATACTTTCTGATCACAGAGCTGATAACTGCAGCCCTGCTGGAAGCCTCCAAGGCATCAAACCCACAATGCATGGAATGCTTGGCTACCTGGGAGCTGGAAAGTATAAGGTCTGCTAGTTCCCTAGTAGCACTGCTGTCGGGTAGGGTGGACATTTTCTGTTTTAATAATTCCAGGACATTTTGCTGGTATTTCAGCATATAGAATTGACATTTCAGAGCTCTAATGGCTAAGGTAGCTGAAGTGTAGACCTTCTTGCCTAGTCTGTCTAAGGCTCTGCTCTCTTTATCAGTAGGAATGGGGGTTTTAGAGGAGCTAGCCCTACCCCCCCCCTAGGACCCTGAGTAATGACCTCTGGATCAGCTGTAGGGTTTTTAAAAAAGATACTTGTGGGTGTCTTGCACCCTATAATATATGTCTGGCTTCCTGGGGTCAGGGGGAAATGAGTCTGGGGTGAGTGCAGATTCTAAAAAACATCCTCCACCACATCCAGGATTGGGAGGATGGTCAGAGGTTTATGCTGTGCTAAGTCAAGAAATTCTCTCAGTCCCTTCTTTGACTGTGGGTAATCCTGTGCCTCCCAGTGAAAATGTTCCCTGAGGGAATTTAAAGTTTCCCCGAAAGAAAGGTCCTCAGGAGGGGAGGCAGCAGGAATGGGGTCACCAGCATCAGAGTCCTGAAATGCTGCAAAAGGCTGGTCTTCAGTGTCAGACTGTTCTAATTCAGAACCCTCTGACTCCTGGTCAGAAAGAGCCTCAGGGAAGTGTCCCTCTTCCTTTTAGCTGGGGTGGTTTGGGCAGGCTGGCTTCCTCTAATTAGAGTGATCAAATCTTCTGCCATTCTGAGAAGCTGCTGTGACTGTGTAGCAGGCTGTGAAGAAGGAGTTCAGTGGATGGGTCCCTAGGAGTGGGTCTTTTTTGGTGTAGTCTTGGTCTTGGGCCTGGTATATTCTGAGGTCTTGTACAAAGATAGTCTAACCAGCGGCATGGTCATCAGTCTCTGCCTGGCATCGGTCGTTGGTACTGTCTCTGCGGAATCTGGTGCCTGTGAAGCGGCTCCGGACCCAACTGCATGACTGAAGGTAAACATACCGACAGGAGAAGGTGGATCTGACAGCATACTGGACTCTGAACGGGTCTCAGTAGAGGCCTGTAACAGTTCCTTGGCTGGTGTCAGAGGTTGTGAAGGTGCCTCACTGAATTCATCAACTGTAGTGGGAGGAAGGCTAGCTGATTTCTGACGGGAGTCATCCAAGGGCCTAACTTTCTGACGCCTAATCTTTTCTTTATTTTTCTTTTTTCTAGGTAAATCAGCAGTCACCTGACCAACCAACGCCATTTTGGGGTGAGAAAAAGAGTCGCTATAATGCCTAGCTACAATATCTGCTCTTCTCCTAATAGTTCTGGTGTTAAACAGAGCACAGAACTGACATACCGGTTCTGGTAGGCCAAAGTCGGCCCAATAGTAGATCAGCCAATGTTGGGATCTTCCAGTAGTGAGGTGTGGAGAAATGGCTGTCTCACAACCTGAAACCTGAATGAAAAGCAGTATTTTCCAAATCTCAGTTTATGACAAAGATCTCACAGTAACAAAGACACAGGAGACTCAGTTAACATTGATATTTTTCTTCTTTATTCTTATTCTTCTGTTATAATTCGAAGTTAGATGGATGCTGTCCAAGCACTGCTCAGTGTTAGATGCAGCTTGGTTTGTGCTGCATTATACATACATGGAAATGGGTGGACTTGGTGGCCCAGCTAATAGTTCCTTGGGGGCGTGTGCTTTATTGGGCCAAGTGGGAGGGAGCTATTGGAGAAGCCCAGGATATCTTGGTTATGTAATCATCAGTTGGAGCTAAAACACATATTTCTCTATGTAGATGATTTTTGGAGTTTTCATATATACAGTATAGAAAGTTTTTTTACAAAGGTGAAAAATTATTATGCATTATGCATAGGTAATAGTGATCATCAGGTAACATTATACATCGGTAACAGCAATCACCAGGTAACACATTATACATAGATAATAGTGATCACCAGGTAACATATTATACATAGGTAACAGCAATCACCAGGTAACACATTATACATAGATAATAGTGATCACCAGGTAACATAATATACATAGGTAACAGCAATCACCAGGTAACACATTATACATAGATAATAGTGATCACCAGGTAACATATTATACATAGGTAACAACAATCACCAGGTAACACATTATACATAGATAATAGTGATCACCAGGTAACATAATATACATAGGTAATGGGAATCAAATGGTAACACATTATACATAGATAGAAATAATCACCCAGGTAACATATATTAGACAGGTAACAGTGATCACCAGTTAAAGTATTATACATAGGTAACAGTGTTCACCAGTTAACATATTATATATAAGTAACAGTGATCACCAAGTAACATGTTATACACAGGAACAGTGATTGCCAGGCTACATGTTATACATATATGCAAGGTAACAGATTATACATAGGTAACAGTAATCACCAGGTAACATATATTACACAGGTAACAGTAATCACCAAGTAATATATATTACACAGGTAACAGTGATCACCAGATAACATATTATAGACAGGTAGCAGTGATCACCAAGTAACACTTTAGACGTAGTTAACAGTGATTACTAGGTAAAATATTATCTGTAGGTAAGACTGATCACCGGGTAACATACTATATACATAGGTAACAGTGATCACCAAGTAACATATTATACAGGGGTAGCACTGGTCACCAGATAACAGCACTCACCAGGTAATGCATTACATATTAACAGTGATCATCAGCTAACATATTATACATAGGTAACAGCAATTATCAGGTAACATATTATACATAAGTAACAATGATCACAAGGTAACAGATTACAATTAACAGTAAACAGTAGGTAAAATATTATATGTAGGTAAGAGTGATCATCAGGTAACATGCTATATCCATAGATACAGTGATCACCAGTAAGACAATATACATACAGTAAGACACATGCATACAGTTTTGTGATAGAGCACAGCAATTCTTGATATGACAACCTGGATCCATGGTGGGTAAGAATAAAAACAATGACAACAGTCCAGATAACCTTTCACAAGTGATTGTCCTGCAATACAGCAAAGACATCTGTTCTTTGAAATGTTCCATCAATTCACACTGGAGTGCTGTTTTTGGGTTCCTCGGGTTAACCTTCTGGAGCAACAACCTAGATTTGTTTTTAAAAATAAGAAAATTTTTAAAAAACATCCTGGAAGCAGGCAGGATTTATGACAGTGTTTCTACCAAATGTTGGGGCATGAAACAATATGGAACTTGCAAACAATGTAGATTTATTTTTGAAGGCAGTAGTTTTTTCTGTGGAAGGGTTTCCTAGATTGATTACAGTGAAGGGCAGAGTTGACTGCAACACTAAGGGTGTTGTATATATAGCCTTCTGTCTATCTTATCCAGTATTCTATGTAGGAAAGACTTTTGGACATTTGTGGACAAGAATTTATTAGCACATGTAAGCAATTGGTAAAGCCAACTCTTGTATTGCCCTTTACAAGCATTCTTTGATGTGAAAGGATTTTAAGAAATTTGGCTTTACCATTTTAGAGAAGGTGGGCTACTCCAAAATGGGTGGTGATTGTGAAACCTTTGTTGAGAAGAGGGAGCTTCATTTGCAACTTTTATTAAATGCCACTGCCCCACAGAGTACTAATGACTTCATGCCATTCAAGCTGATTTTGAAAATTAAGTCAGACTGCCTGTCATAGGACTTCTACAACCAAACCTTTCTAAAATGTTTTTAAATAATAGTTCAATTGATTATATAAGTTATTTCATGTGTTGGGTCTATATTACATCACCAAACACTTAAAAAAGCGAACGGTGATTAATCAACCCTATGTAAGCGAAAGCTTACAATGTCGAACTGCCAGAACAGTGATTTTTTTCCAAGGGAAAAAAATCGCTGTGCCAACAGAAAACAAACAAAAAAAAAAGAAAACACTTTAAAACATTACATTAAGTGGGGGCCTTCGGCCCCCACACCCCCTACTTAAATATACCAACTCCGAGACCGCACTACAGTGCCACAAATGGCAAAGTAATGAAGCAGCCAAGCAAATTCTTTCCCTGGGAAAGAATTCACTTAAAAGCCGCTTCGATATTTTGCCTTTTCAGTCTTTTATGTTCGACCAAGACACATTCGAAAGAATGCGTCTTCGGTCTTGCAATAGGAACCCCATGTGTTTACTGTTTACTAATTCTTAATGCATCTGCTATTAAGGTTTTTTCTACATTTACTTTTATATTTAGTGGTCTTAGTGTTCAGCATCCATATATATTCGATGTAGAAAGTTTGGGAAAAGTATTGGTATTTTAATTTGTACATACTTTTTTGCTGTTGGTTTTTGCCGCCTTTTTTAAGTGTCTAAAAAGAAGGAAGTAGAGATCACATTGTTTCTGATGAAGTTAGTTTTCATCTGGAACAAAATCTCTCACAATTTTGTGTAATTAAAGACTGTGTTGCATTCTTGTGCAGCACTTTATAATTTTATTTCAGTTTAACAAGTATGCTGATCGTGGTTTGGGGCATTTGGTTGTTTCAGTTTACTACAGACTCTGGAATGTCACAAACAGAGTTGTTTGACTTGGAAGCCAGCTCCATGTACTACAGTCACAACAACACACTGGTGGATCTTGCTGTTTTGATATAATGTATGGATCAGGATAGGGACCATGTGGACTCTCTGGTTGCAGCTTCTGGCAGCATTAGTAATGGAACAAGGATTGCTGACAATGGCAGATCCCATACAGGTATGGAAAATGTTTTATCTTAGGCTGTGGTATGTAAAAAAGCTTAAACACCAATTTTATTGATATGAACGCTGCCTCCAGTTCAAGGGAAAGCTTCAAAATTCAGGAATGGTTTACCCTGAAACATTTGTTTAGCGAAGAAGTAGTCCAGAGATCTGAGACGAACAGTAGACAGTTTAATGATCATAAACTTATGTTCAAAGAAAGAATTAATAAATTTAAGTCATTACTGACTAAGTTTAAGTCAATACAGTTGGAAAATTATTTTCTCAACTATTGTATTAGTACAATCAAGTACCCAAAGATTTATGCATTTGGAAATAGCCCAATGGGGTCATCCATGGGTCCCTGTTGCATTTTGAACTTGTGGAATTTTTCAACCCTATATGTATTGAATATATGAATATTATTGTTCTGGATAGTCTGAGGTGGCTGAACCAGTTAGAGGAGGAAATTCATAATCTTGATACTGAGATAGAGAAAGATTTATTGTTCAAGCATTGATTTCAGGAAGTCCAGTTGATTGCAAAAAAGTGTCAGAACAAGAGACAGCTTCTTTTAGAAAGAAACAGAGAACAATTCTCAGAGATATCAATGACTACAAGAACAACAAATTTTACCCTGCCACAAGTGAAGAAGAGAACCAAAGGATAATAGTGGCGCAGAATCCGATAACAATCTGGGCAAAGCCAGCGAGGAACAGGGGGATGATAACATCCCCTGTAGATCTAAGATGTTACAGAATAGAAGGGAGAGACAAGCCAATCAATCCTCTAGCCTCCAAGAAGGACACCACCAACAGTTTTTTTTTTTGTGAACCCACCACTGGAACAGACAATTTTGGAAGTAATCCTCCTGGAATCTCTGGTGAAGGAAAAAGAAGGTACTGCTTTTGTTTTTAACTTTGGGGGCTGTGTGATATACAATTTTTTTTCTCCACTTAACATCACTCACAGTTTTGGCACTTTATTTCAAAAAGGTTTTAAATATGTGCCTTCTAGCCAGCCTGATATGGTAGATTTATTGACTGAGCTCAAACTGTTTACCAGGAAGCTGAACTTGCAATGTATTCTGCCACCTAATGACCAAAGCTCTTCTAGTGTTGATCTAAAAAGAACTAGTACTTTCAACTCACCCCTCTTACCTAGCATTCACATATTCAGAGTTATGTGAGAAAAGTGTGAGGTAATGGTATTATAACAACAGAAAACCTAAATTTGACAACCTTATTCCTGAAGAGATGGAACTGTTATATAAAGTGGCCAATGACAAATGTTTGAGCATTATGAAACCTGATAAAGGTGGGTAGTGGTCACAATGGCCAAACATTGTTATTCCTTCAACATGTTGGATTAATTGCATAATGGAAAATTTGTTATTGAGGTTTCATGGAACAAAATCAACATTGCTTACCATGCTATTGATCTGATTCTGGAGGATGTAGGTGATGTTCAATTTAACTATGAGCAATACGGAATTTTTGTAGTGAAGAAACCTAGGATTACAGCCATTTTTGGAATTCCTAAGATCCATAAATCAATATCTGACCCCCTTCAAGACCAGTTGTGGCACTTCCTGGGTCCAAAACAGAACCTTTGGCCAAATTTGTAGTCTTTAAACCTAAATCATTTACAGTGGACAAGCAACATATACTAAAAGACTCTTGGCATTTTCTTGAGACTATGTCTAGTCAGGTTTTTGCCTGAGGCCCTCTTTGTTATAATAGACATCAAGTATTTATTTTCTGTTATCCTCTATGAGGAGGGGTTGGACTGCTTTCATCAAGATATGATCAGGGGCACAGATTTGAGTGATACTGAAGTTAGGTTGATCCTCCAGTGTATGCAGCTTGTGCTGACTAACAACGTTGTATACTACAAAGGTGAACATTACAAATAACAGAGGCATGGCCATGGGGGCAGCTTCAGCTCCTATATTTGCCACCATAGTTTCATGGTTCTGGGAAACCTCCATGGTTATAAGCTCACCTTCTTCTTCTATGATTGAAGTTTATCTCAGGTACGTGGATGATGTATTTAGTTTATGGAAGGGCAGTTTAGAGGAACTGAGGCCTTTTATGGACTTTTTAAATCTCTCTACTGACTTCCTAGAATTCACCCATCAATGAAACACATATTCTATTGATTTTCTCGACATCACACTGTACAAAAATTTTGAAGAACAAAGATATAAGTCCAACATTTTCAGGAAAAATACTTTTTCAAATGCATATTTGCATTTCAATAGTCAACATTCTGCATGGCAGAAAATTTGGTGAGAGGTCAGCTGATTAGGCTTAGCAGATTAGTGTCTGATGACGCCAACTTCCAAGTTAATGCTACCAAACGTATGGGTTACCCACAGGGCATGTTGGATGATATTATTAGTTTTGTGATACAGCACATAAATTCTTGATACGCTCCATTATATAACAACCTGGATCCATGGTGGGTAGGAATAACAACGATGATAAAAGTCCAGAAAACCCCTTACAGGTGTTGGTAGTCCAATACAGCAAAGACACCTATTCTTTGAAAAGTTCCATTAATGCACCCTGGAGTACTGTTTTTGGATGCCTCAGGTTAACCAACCAGTTCAGGCAACAACCTAGATTTGTTTTTAAAACTAACAAAAATTTTAAAACCATCTGAGAAGCATGCAGGATTTATGACAATATTTCTACCAAAGATTGGGGCAAAAAGTGGAGTGGAACCTGCAAATAATGTTGAGTTATTTTCGAAGGCAAGATCTTTGCTGTGGAAGGCTGAATATATATCAAGCCTATTTTGAAAATTAAATCAGACTGCCTCTCTTAGGACTTCTGCACCCAAACCTTTCTAAAATGTTTAAATAGTTCAAATTGATTATATACATTATTTCATGTATTTGCTGTTTACTAATTCTTAATGCATTTGCAATTAAGTTTTTTTGTACAACATTTACTTTTATATTTAATGGTATTGGTGTTTAGCATGCATATATATTTGATGTAGGAAGTTTGGGAATAGTATTGATATTTTAATGTGTGTATACCATTAATTTTTGCTGTTTATGGCACATTTTTTAAGTGTATAAAAAGAAGGAAGCAGGGATCACCTTGTTTCTGATGAAGTTCCTTTTCAATTGCAACAAAACTGCTCAAAACTTTGTGTAATTAAAGACTCTGTTGTGTTCTGGTGCAGCTTTTTTATTTTATTTCATTATAAACAGATGATAGTGATTGCCAGCTAACACATTACATATAGATAACAGCGATCACAAGATAACATATTATAAATAAGTAAAAGTTATGACCATGTAACATATTATACATAGTTAACAGCAATCACCAGGCAACACATTACATATTAACAGTGATCACCAAGTAACATATTATACATAGGTAACAGTGATCAGGAAGTAATATATTATACATAGGTAAAAGTGATCACCAGGTAACATATTATAAATAGGTGACAGTGATCACCAGGTAGCACATAGGTAACAACGATAACCATGTACTACATTTTAAATAAGTAGAGAGATTACTATGTAACATATTATACATAGGTAACAGTAATCAAGAAGTAAGATATTACAGAGAGATAACAGTGATCATGAGGTAATACATTATAGATAGGTAAGAGTGATCACTAGGCAACATATTATACACAGGTAACAGTGATCACTGGGTAACATGTTATACATAGGTAACATCGATCACCAGTTAACACATTACATATTAATAGTGATCACCCAGTAACATATTATACATAGGTAGAAATGATCTCTGGGTAACATACTATATATAGGTAAGAGCAATCACCAGGTAGCACATTATACATAGCTAATAGTGATCATCAGGTAACATATTATACACAGGTAACAGTGTAAACCAGGTAACACATTATACATAGGTAATTGTGATCACCAGGTAACATACTATGCATTCATAACAGTGATCATCAGGTAACATATTATACATAGGCAACACTGATCACCAGGTAACATATTATACTTAAGTAACAGTGATCACCAGACATCATATTATACATAGGTAACAGTGATCACCAGGTAACACATTAGATATTAACAGTGATCACCAGGTAATATATTATACATAGGTAACAATCACCAGGCAACACATTATACACAGGTAATAGTGACCACTAACATATTATACACAGGTAAGAGTGACCACTAGAGAACATATTATACATAGATAACATCAATCACTAGGTAACACTTTATATATTAACAGTGATCACAAGGTAACATATTATAAACTGGCAACAGTGATCACCATGTAATATATCATATATAGGTTATCAGTGATCATTAGGCAACATATGCATAAGAAACAGTTGGTCACCAGGTAACATATTTTACATAGGTAACAGTGATAACCAGGTAACATACTATGCATAGGTAACAATGATCCCCAGGTAACACGTTATAGTTAGATAATAGTGATCACCGGGTAACATATTATACACTGGTAACAGTGATCACCAGGTAAAATATAAGTTAGAATGATCACCAGGTAACACATTATACATAGATAATAGTGATCACCAGATAACCTAGTACAAATAGCTAACACTGATCACCAGGTAACATTTATACATAGGTAACAGTGATCACCAGTTAACATATTACATATGGATAACAGTTATCAGCAGGTAAGAAATTATACTTAGGTAACAGTGATCAGCAGGAAACGTATTATACATCGGTAAAAGTGATCACCAGGTAAATTTGAACACAAATAACAATGATAACCATGTAATGCATTATAAATAGTTAACATCAGTCACCACTTAAAATATTATACATAGGTAACCATGATTAATAGGTAAGATATTATAAATACTGTAGATAACAGTGATCATCAGGTAACACATTATACATAGGTAAAAATCAACACCAGGAAACAACAATTAACAGATAATACATTATAAATAAATAACAGCGATTACCATGTCACATATATGCAGGTGACAGTGATCAACAGGTAAGATATTACAGATAGATAACAGTGATCATGAGGAAACAGATTATACATAGGTAAGAGTTATCACCAAATAACATATCATACATAGGCAACAGTGATGAACAGCTAATTTATTATGCACAGGTAGCAGCAATCACTAGGTAACACATTATACATAGGTAACAGTAATCACCAGGAACATGCTATTAATAGGTAACAGCAATACTAAGGTAGCACATTATACACAGGTAACAGTGATAACCATGAACATACTATACATAGGTAACAGCAATCACAAGTTAGCACGTTGTACATAGGTAATAGTAATCATCAGGTAACATTATACATAGGTAACAGTGTTCAACAGGTAACACATTATACATAGGTAATACTAATTACATATGTAATAGTGATCACTAGGTAATACATTATACATATATAATAGTGATCACCAGGTAATATATTATACTTAGGTAACAGTGATCAACAGGTAACATATCATACATAAGTAATAGTGATGACCAGGTAACACTTGGATATTAACAATGATCACCAGATAACATATTACACACAGGAACAGTGATCACCAGGTTACATATTATACATAGGTGAGAGGATGAGAGGAATCACCAGGTAATATATTATACATAGGTAACAGTAATCACCAGGTAACCAATATTACAAAGGTGACACTGATCACCAGGTTATGTACAATACAAAGATAAGAGTGATCATCTGCTAATATATTATACATAAATAACAGCAATCACTGTTAATACATACTTAACATCTATCACCAGGTAACATAGTATACATAAGCAACAGTGATCACCATGCATCATATTATACACAGGTAACGGTGATCACCAAATAACATATTATACATCGCTAACAGTGATCACCAGGTAATGCATTACATATTAACAGTGATCACCAGATAACTTATTATACATAGGCAGCAACAATCACCAGGTAACACATTATACACAAGTAATAGTGATCACTAATATATTATACATAGGTCACTCTTACCTATGTATATATTATACATAGGCAAGAGTGACCACCAGAGAACATATTATGTATAGGTAAAATTGATCACAAGGTAACACATTATATAATAATAATTATGACAAGGTACCATATAATACATTGGTAGCAACGAGCACCAGCAAATATATTTTATGTAGGTATCAGTGATATCCAGGCGACATGTTATACATAGGTAACAGCAATCACCAGGTAACATATTTTACATAGGTAACAGTGATAACCAGGTAACATATTATACATAGGTAACAGTGTTCACCGGTAACACAGCAGGCATAGGTAATAGTGATCACCAGGTAACACACTAAACATATGTAACAGTGATCACCAGGTGACACATTATAGTTAGACAACAGTGATAACCAGATAACACATTATAGTTAGATAATAGTGATCACCTGGAAACATATTATGTATCGGTAAGAGTGATCACCAGGTAGCATTATATGTAGGTAACAAAGATAACCATGTAATACATTAGAACTAAGTAAAAGCAGTCACCACTTAAAATATACATTGGTGAGAGTGATCACCCAGGTAACACATTATGCACAGGTAACAGTGATCACCAGGTAACATATTACACATAAGTGACAGTGATCACTGGGTAAGAAACTATATATAGGTAACAGTGTTCACCGAGAAACATATTATGTATCGGTAAGAGTGATCACCAGGTACCATTTTACATAGGTAACAACAATAACCATGTAATACATTATAAATAAGTAACAGCAATCACAACGTAACACATTATACATAACAGTGATTAACAGGTAAGATATTATACATAGATAACAGCGATCACCAGGTAACACATTATACATAGGTAAGAGTGATCACCAAGTAACATATAATACATAGGTAATAGTTATCACTAGGTAACATATTATACATAGGTAATTGAAATCTCCAGGTAATAAATTATACATAGTTAACAGTAACCACCAGCTAGCATATATTACACAGGTAAGAGTGAACACCAGGTAACATTCTTTACAAAGGTAAGAGTAACCATCAGCTAACATATTGTGCACAGGTAACTGTGATCATCAGGTAACAAATTATTCATAGGCAACACCGATCACCAGGTAACATATTATACATAAGTAACAGTGATTACCAGGCATCGTACTATACATAGGTAACAGTGATCACCAGGTAACAAATCATACATAGGTAACAGTGTTCACCAGGCAACACATCATACATAGGTAATAGTGATCACCAGGTAACATATATTACAGAGGTAACTGTGATTACCAGGTAAAGCATTATACATAGGTAAGAGTGATCACCAGGTAATGTATTATGCACAAAAACAGTGATCATCAGTAACATATTATACACAGTTAACAGGAATCACCAGGTAACGCATTGTAGATAGCTAACCATTATCACCAGGTAACATATATTACAGAGGTAACAGTGATCAATATGTAACACACTATACATAGGTAACAATGATCACTAGGTAACATATTATACATAGGTATCAGTGACCACCAGGTAATAAATTATACAAAGCTAACAGTGATCACCATGTGAAATATTATATGTAGATAAGAGTGATCACTAGGTAAAATACTATATACATAGGTAATAGTGATCACCATGTAACAAGTTATACGTAGGTAATAGAGATCACCAGGTAACACATTACATATTAACAGTGATCACCATTTTACATATTATACATAGGTAACAGTGATCAACAGGTAACATATTATACATAGATAACAGTGATCACCAGGTAACATATTATACACAGGTAGAGTGATAACCATGTAACATATTATACAGAGATAATGGGAACAACCATGTAACATATTATACAAAGGTTAACAGAAATCACCAGCTAACATATATTACACACGTAACAGGGATTAGCAGGTACAGTATTAAACATATGAAGCCGTGATCACCAGCTGATATATTATGGATAAGTAATAGTGATCACCAGGTAACATATTATATACAAGAACAGTGATCATCAGGTAATATATTTTACATAGGTAACAGGAATTACCAGGTAATACATTATATATGTAGAGACAGTAATCAATAGGTAACATATTTTACACCAGTAACAGTGGTCACCAAGTAACACATTATACATAGGCAATAGTGATCACTAGGTAACATATTATATACAGGTAACAGTGTTCACCAGGTAACACATTATACATAGCTAACAGTGATCATGAGGTAAAATATTATATATAGGTAAGAGTGATCACCAGGTAACATACTATATACATATGTAAGAGTGATCACCACATAGCATACTATATACATAGGTAACTGATCACCAGGTAAGACAATATACATAGATACCAGTGATCGCCAGGTAACACATTATAGATAGTTAACAGTGATCACCAGGTTTCACATTATATATTAACAGTGATCATGAGATACCATGTTATATATTGGTAACAGCTATTACCAGGTACCATATTATAAATAGGTAACAGTGATCACCAGGTAACATATTATACATATGTAACAGTGTTTACTATGTAACACATTATACATAGGTAATTGTGATCACCAGGTAACATACTATACATAGGTAACAGTGATCACCAGGTAACATATTACATATTAACAGTGATCAGCAGGTAACAAATTATACACAGATAACAGTGCTCACCAAGTAACACAATATATATAGGTAAAAATGATCATCAGATTACATATACATGAGAAACAGTGATCGCTATGTACCACATTATAGATAGGTAATAGTGATCACCAGGTAACAAATTATACACAGGTAACAGTGATCACCAGGTAACACATTATACATAGATAACAGCGATCACCAGGTAACACATTACATGTTAACAGTGACCACCAGATAACGTATTATACATTGGTAACATCAACCATAAGGTAACAGATTATATATTAACAGTGATCACAAACTAACATGTTATAGACTGGTAACAGTGATCACCAGGTAACATATTATACATAGTTAACAATGATCACCATGTAACATTATACATACGTAGCAATGATTAAAAGGTAACATACTATACATAGGTAACAATGATTACTAGGTAACATATTATACATAGATAACAGTGATGACCAGATAACAGATTATATATAGCTAACAGTGATCATCAGGTAACGTTTTATACACAGGAACAGTGATCACCAGGTAACACATTATACATAGGTAACAATGATTGCCAGGTAAGACAATATACATAGGTAATAGTGATCAACAGGTTACACATTATAGATATGTAACAGCGATCACCAGGTAACATATTATACATAAGAAACAGTGATCACCGAGTAACATATTATACACAGGAACAGTAATCACCAGGTAACATATTTCACATAGTTAACAGCAATTACCAGGTAACATATTATACATAAGTAACAGTGATCTTCAGGCAACACAATACATATTAACAGTGATCACCAGGTAACATATTATACACAGGAACAGTGATCACCAGGTAACACATTATACATAGGTTAACAGGAATCACCAGGTAACATTTATTACACAGGTAATAGTGATCACCAGGTAAAGTATTATATATAAGTAGCAGTGATGACCAGATGACATATTACACATAAGTAATAGTGATCACCAGGTAATGTATTATACAAAGGAACAGTGATCACCAGATAATATATTATACATAGGTAATAGGAATTACCAGGTAACATATTACACATAGGTGACAATAATCATCAGGTAACATACATTACACTGGTAACACTGGTCACCAGGTAACTCATTATACAGAGGTAACAGTGATCACCAGGTAACATATTTCATATTAACAGTGATCAGCAGGTAACATATTATATACAGGTAACAGTGCTCACCAGGTAACACATTATAGATAGGTAACAGCGATTACCAGTTAACACATTATATATTAACAGTGATCATGGGGTACCATATTATACATTTGTAACAGCTATTAGCAGGTAACATATTGTACATAGGTAACAGTGATCACCAGGTAACATATTATACATATGTAACCGTGATCACCAGGTAACATAGTACATATTAACAGTGATCACCAGGTAACAAGTTATACACAGATAACAGTGCTCACCAGGCAACACATTATATATATAGGTAACAGTGATCACCAGGTAACATATTATACACAAGTAGCAGTGATCACCAGTTAACACATTATACATAGGTAATAGTGATCACCAGGTAACATATTATACATAGCCAACAGTGATCACCAGATAACATACATAGGTATCCGTGATCACCAGGTAACACGTTACATATTAAGAGTGATCACCAGGTAATATATTATACATGGATAACAGTGCTCACTAGGTAATGCATTATACATAGGTAATACTGATCACCAGGTAACGCATTATACATAGGTAATACTGATCACCAGGTAACATATTATACATAGGTAAGAGTGACCACCAGATGACATATTATACATGGGTAACATCAACCATAAGGTAACAGATTACATATAGGCAACAGTGAAAAACAGGTAACATATTATACATAGATAACATTGATCACTAGGTAACATACTACACATAGGTAATAGTTATCTTTAGGTAACATATTATACGTAGATAACAGGGATCACCAGATAACACATTATACATACCTAACAGTGATCACCGGGTAAGATATTATATGTTGGTAAGAGTAACCAGCAGGTAAGTTATATACATAGGTAACAGTGATCACCAGGTAAGACATATGTAGGTTATAGTGATCAACAGGTAACACATTATAAATAAGTAACAGCCATCACCAGGTAATGTATTATACATAAGTGACAGTGATCACCAGGTAACATATACACAGGTAACAGTGATCACCAGGTAATATTTTATACACAGGAACAGTGATCACCAGGTAAGATATTATACATAGCTAACACAAATTTCCAGGTAACATATTATACATAGGTAACAGCGATCCCCAGGCCACACACTGCATATTAACAGTGATCACCAGGTAACATATTATGCACAGGAACAGTGATCACCAGGTAACATAAGTAACAGTAATCACCAGGTAACATATATTAGACAGGTAACAGTGATCACCAGGTAAAGTATTGTATATAGGTAGCAGTGATCACCAGGTAACATAATATGCATAAGTAATAGTTATCTCCAGGTAATATATTACACACATTAACAATGATCACTTGGTGATATATTATACATAGGTAACAGGAATCACCAAATAACACATTATACATAGGTGACAGTGTTCGCCAGGTAACATATATTACACCAGCTACAGTGGTTTCCCAGGTAACTCATTATATGTAGGTAACAGTGATCATCAAGTAACATATTATACATAGATAATAGTGGTCACCAGGTAACATATTATACATAGGTAACAGTAATCACTAGGTAACATATTATACATAGGTAACAGTGTTCACCAGGGAACACATTATACATAGGTAATAGTGATCACCAGGTAGTACACTATACCTAGGTAACAGTGATCACCAGATAACATGTTATACATAGGTAATAGTGATCACCAGGTAGCACATTATACATAGCTAACAGTGATCACCAGGTAAAATATTATATGTAGGTAAGAGTGATCACCAGGCAACACATAATATATAGGTAACAGCGATCACTAGGTAACACATTATACATTAACAGTGATCATGAGGTGCCATGTTATATATTGGTAACAGCTATTACCAGGTAACATATTATACATAGGTAACAGTGATCACCAGGTAACATATTATACATCCTTAACAATATTTACTATGTAACACATTATACATAGTAGTGATCACAAAATAAGATAGTATACATAGTATACATAGGTAACAGTGATCACCAGGTACCATTTATACATTAGTAACAGTAATCACCAGGTAACATATTACATATTGACAGTCATCACCCGGTAACATATTATATGCAGGAACAGTGATCACCAGGTGACATTATTATACATAGGTAACAGGAATCTTTAGGTAACACTTTATATATATGATCATAGGATCATAGGAAGTTACTAGGCTATTGGCCCTGAGGCCCTTACAAGTCTAAGAATTTAGCCCATGTTCCAACAAGTCAGCAACCTATGCCACTGTCCAGCAGGGACACAGGTGGAATCCCAGGGGTGTATTTTCTGTTCCCCATTCAGTTATTCAGGTTGCACTTAAAAAGGGTTAATAAGGTACTTTTATGTGGAAAGGGAGTCTATTCCACAAAAGGGGGAGTCTCTGGGACACAAATCTGTCCCACCAAGTCATATTGATGTCACAGACCAGGTTGAGGTTGCATGCATGGGTTACTCAAGTTGTGTTTGACTTGCTGATAGATGTTTGAGGCCCTGGATTCTCCTGGTGAGGAATCTCTGTGGCATCTCCAGCTGCTACATGTGCTTTGTGAGGTATATGCCAAAAGGGGCATTGTACTCAATAATGGGTCTTATAAGGGAAGAATGCAAGGATGTTTTGACCACCTTGTCCCTGGATGAGATACCCTTACTAATGAGGTGGGCATGTAGAAAGCTTTCCATGCAATGGAGGCAATTTGGTGGTCAAAAGTCAGTTTGCTATCAACCTGGGTGCCCAGGTCCTTCATGACTGATTGCATGCTTAGGACCTTACTATCAATGTGAAATTTTGTGAGGATGTCACTCTCCCCAAAAGGGGTAATGATGCATTTCTTGGCATTCAGTTTGAGGCCATGCTTCTGGCACCAGTCATTTTTTTGGGTGAGACCCTCTTGGGGGATGTCCACATCATTAGGGGAATTGGTGACAGCACCCAGGTTGCAGTCATCTGCAAACTTGGTCAGTCATATTCCATTGGTTCTGGCCTGCACCTCAGAAAAGTATATCCCAAAAAGCAGAGGCCCCAAGATGGATCCCTGGGGTACACCACTCATTACGGGTCTATTGCTTGAGGTGGCTTCCCCTATTTTGACTAGGTGGGTTTTGTCAGTAAGTCAGTTTGCTACTCATCTGGTAACATATGGATTGATGTCTAGTTGAGCGAGTTTATCTATTATACCTGAGTGGGGAATAGTATTGAAGGCTTTGGCCAGGTCAAGGTAGGTGGTGTGACCCGTCTTCCCCTCATCCATGGCCTTGGTGACTGTCTCAAAGAAGTCAACCAAATTTAACAGGCATGACCTCCCCTTGACGAAATCAAACTGTGTCAGATCGAGTGTCTGGAAGTTGCCAATGTCCTTGTTAATAAGGTCCATGATAATCCGGTCCATGGCCTTGCAGATCAGGGTAGTTAGGCTGACTGGTCTATAATTTCCTGGACTGGTGGATGCTCCACCTTTGTGCAAAGGGATGACAGTGACTGTCCTCCACTCGGCTGGGATGAAGCCGGTACTCAGGCTTTGGTTGAATAGGGTGCCTAATTGTACTGCAAGTTCCTGTCTCAGTTCATGTAGGATGCTCCTGGGATGTTATTGGGCCCCATGGAGGCTGTATTTTTTGCCTTTGAGAGGGCAAAGATGACTTGCTCCCTAGAGATAAGGGGAGGGGCAGGTTCTGGGGATGTCCTGTTTTACTGATGGGGGACAGAAGGGTGAAGCTTTCACTGAACCTGCCAGCAGGTTGGCTATATCTACAGCATTTGTGTATGTGGTGACCATGACCACTAGTTCTGAGCAGATCTGGGTACTTCCCTTGAGATTGTGGATATATGTGAAGAAGGCCTTATGATTGTCTTTAGTAGATGTGGCCAGTTTGGACTTGAAGTTTGCTTTGGAGAATTTTGCTAGTGCTCTTATTTGTTTATTCAGGCTAAGGAGAGATTGCTTCCAATTAGGCAGGTGGTCCTTCTTCGTCCTGGACAGCATTTGCTTTTCCTTTTATTATAGAGTTTATTTATTGCAGGTGTCCACCACACAGGTTTACTCTTCCTTGAGGAAGATGATTTCATCCTGATGGGTATTCCTGATTCCATGCAGCTATATAAATGTTCATATAGTACTTTGATGTAGGTTCCTATGGAGGAGGAGGGCCTGAGAAGCTGTTTATACCTTCCCTCAGGAGGTTGTAATCAGCTTTGGAGAAAAGTTTTTTGTTTGACAGTAGCTGGGGGAGGGGGTGTCAGGGGAGATGGTGACTTTGAAAGTGACTGCATTGGGGTCGGATCTTACCAGAGATGATGACACTGTAGGGTTGCTGCAGTGGTTACTCATGTTGGTTAATACCAAGTCCAAGATATTTTCACCTCTTGTGGGGGTGTTGACCATCTGGTCCAAGGAATTTGTATTGACTAAATCAAGGAATCTCTGGACATTTGTGTTTTGGCATGAGTATTTCTTTCAATCTATGGTTGGATAGTTAAAGTCTCCCAGAATCAGGGTAAAGGGTTGAACACTGATAGATTTGAAGAGTTCCAGATAGGTGGAGTGGGCTTCTTGAGTCACAGTTGGAGGCCTATAGCTAGCTATGATTTGAATAGGGGTCTTGTCAGTTGTTAACTGCATCTGGAGTGTTTCCTGTGTGTCATACTGTTTGATCAGCCTGGAGGTGTGTATATCTTTTATATATATTGCAACGCCACCTCCTTTTGTTTTGCTGCCCACGGTCACCAGGTAACATATATTACACAGGTAACAGTGATCACCAGGTAACATATTATACATAGGTAAGCATGACCACCAGGCAACATATTATGCATAGGTAACATCGACCATAAAGTAATAGATTATATATTAACATTGATCACAAACGGACATATTATACATGTGTTACAGCGATCACCAGGTAACATATTAAACATAGGTAACAATGATTACCAGGTAACACATTATACATGGGTAACATCGATCACCAGTTAGCATATACATAGGTAACACTGATCACTAGGTAACATATTATACATAGATAACAGTTATCACCAGATAACACATTGTATATAGCTAACAATGATTACCAGGTAAAATATTACATGTATGTAAGAGTGATTACCATGTAAGATATTATATACATAGGTAATAGTGATGAACAGGTAACACATTATAGATAGGTAACAGCAATCACCAGGTGACATATTATACATAAGTAACAGTAATCACCCGGTAACATATTATACACAGGTAACAGTGATCACCAGGTAACATTTTATACACAGGAACAGTGATCATCAAGTAACAGATTAGACATAGATAATAGTGATCACCAGATAACACATTATGCATAGCTAACAGTAATTGCCAGATAACATATTATACATAAGTAAGAGTAATCACCAAGCAACACATTGCATATTAACAGTGATCACAAGGTAACATATTATACATAGGTAACAGGAATCAGCAGGTAACACATTATACATAAGTAACAGTAATCACCAGGTAACATATATCACACAGGTAACAATGATGACCAGATAAAGTATTATACATAGGGAGCAGTGATCACCAGGTAACATATCACACATAAGTAATGGTGATGACCAGGTACTATAGTATACACAGCAACAGTGATCACCAGGTGATAATTATGGATAAGTGACAGTAATCACTAGGCAACATGTATTACACAGGTAACAGTGTTCACCAGGTAACCCATTATATGTAGGTAAGGGTGATCATCAGGTAACATATTATACATATGTAACAGTGATCACCAGGTAACATATTATACATAGGTAACAGTATTCACCAGGAAACACATTATACATAGGTAACAGTATTCACCAGGTACACATTATACATAGGTAACAATGTTCATCAGACAGCACATTATACACAGATAATAGTGATCACCAGGTAACATACTGTAATAGGTAACACTGATCATCAAGTAACATGTTATACATAGGTAACAGTGATCACCAGGTAACATATTATATGTACGTAAGAGCGATCACCAGGTAGCATACTATATACAGAGGTGACAGTGATTACCAGGTAAGATATTATACATAGGTAATAATGATCACCAGGCAGCACATTATATATTAACAGTGATCATGAGGTACCATGTTATATATTGTTAACAGAGAAGTCAGTAAACCATGAATAAATCAAAAAGTGCCAACGCAGAACTCTTACTCCTCAACCAGGACCATAAGGCATCAACAATACCCTTAAACAAAGAATTCGGAAACCACAGCTGCAGTAAAGTATCCTTTTATTTGCACACCGAGGATTTCGTCCCATAAATAACGGAACTTCATCAGATAAAACAATGTCAAAACGAAAAACCTTTTAAAAAAAACTCTTAACCAATAAAAATGCAGATATCAACACACACCCACATTAAATATCCAATGGGATTAAAGACATAGTTAGATGACATAGTGTATGATCATCCTTCATCCAATCAACTATTTAATATAGCTAACCAATCAGAGAAGGTATAATCATACAACAAACTCATTTCGTCCAATAAAAATGGTTTAATATAAACCATAGCATCCCACCCATCAAAACATTAAACACAAACATTGAATATATAAAACAAACATTTAGTGGCTCCAAAATCAAGATACATCAGTTAGAAACTGCCTTAAATACTTTTAAAAAGATTCTACATTAAAAATGAATGTATTAATGATGCCAATCTCTTGTAGGCAGACCTTTTCTTATACATTAAACATATATCGAATAAAACGCCAATTATGCTGTTTAACAGCAATAACAACACTAAATGTGTTGGAAGGGCATATTCATTTATAACAAATCTGATAAAGTCAGCATTGTGAGCATTGTGTGTTTCACCCTCTGTACCTTTTCTTTCTTAGATTTATGCACTACAAAGAAGGTGGCACCCAGTGGCCTGATCTATGTACTGTTTTCTCACACAGTAGTTTTAGCGCAAATAAGTGTTTAACTGTATAAATTGTAATTTATTAGGTCAGTGGCACTACAGTATCTATATTGTGAAAAAAGTGTTTGTGTAAATAGCTACATAAAGCGCCTCCTTTTATTATTATTATTATTATTTTTAAATGTCTGTCAAACAACAGTAGGGACATTTGTTTGGCAATAGAAATTTCAGCTTTCAGTGTATGTAGCTCTTCTTCTGGTATGAATGTGTAGGCTTCCATTATGGCATGATAAAGTGTTACAAAGGAGTTACAAGTTTAAGAAGTCACTTTCAGGGTCTTGGAGTATTATTCCCATTATATGATAGGGTGGGTGTGTTTGTTTTACTGTTGCCAGGAATCTATGCACTTGTATGGCTGCCTGTTGCATTATTTAGTGATTCATAAAATTAAGTTAAGAACATTTAATACAGTTTTTTACTTGTAAATATCAGAAAGTTTTAGCTTGCTGTGTGAGAGTGATGTTTACTGTGAGTATGTGTGCATCCCTCTGGAATCTTGTACTATAATGATGACATTAGTTTCCCCATCCTTGTCTCAAATGAGATATATTTGTTGAGCTTGGCAGTCACACATCTGTGTTCCTTGAGTAAGTACAGAAACCACATTTCTCTTTGAAGCTTAGCATGCCTTGCTTTCCCAGGACATTGTTCGCTTTAATGGTGGCTCTTAGATTTAATCTAAGTATCAGTAGTCAGTTAGACTGAATGCAGTTTCTCACCTGCAGAAGTGAATTTAATTTGTGGCTTGTCATAGTAATGTGTTGCTTATAGCAAGTCAGTTTAGAAGGATATTATCTCTGCCATTAGTATCCTTGGTGAATAAGCAGTGTAAACTGAGCAGTGTGTCTTGACTTGTGCAAGACTTCCCCAGTCTGTGACATAGAAGTAAGGAGCCTTGAGCATGCATGGCTTGGGCACTGGGGCATATTATTGAAACCAGAAAAGCTCCATTGTGCCAAGTTAGTGTCACTGAGATCTTGGGATATATGTGTAGACTAGGTAAGACTGGCTACTCAGGCTGCAACATCCATGTGGCAAGCATAGTGGCACATCTTTATGAACTGGTAATCCCCCAGGTTGTTTTAATGTCCATTTCTTTACAGTTTTACATAGTTTGGCACCTTATGTTGTTCTGTTACCATTAGTTTTGTTTATCAGATGCTGTATAACAGCAATAATAATAGTAATGTGGTCCATAAACCCATTCTGTCAATATCAATATTTCCATTTATATTAATGTTATGTTTCAAACAAAATACGCCTAGACAATATTGTAAACTTTAAAATTAAATCGAGGACACTATCATATAAAACATAGATATCCCCCAGTTTTAATAATAAATCATAAAGGGACTTACTAACCCAGTTAAACTTGCATCCAAAAGAGTGTACACGTAGGCTAACATAGATGTCCGAAATAACCACAGTTATAAATATAATTGTTGATACATCTGATCGAATCTATTATATAGCCTATCAGATCGCATACATCAATATTCTTAACCAATGGTATTAAACTAAAGTGTATACTGCTTTATCTTATCTAAATTATAAATAATTTAATTTTAGACCTATGAAAACACGTATCCAAATGCGATAGCCAATCAGATAATATTCATTTTCAATTTATAGGCCGATAAACTAATCTGCTAAAATAATAATAATAATTTATTCTAACAGTTATTTTAAAGTTATACTAGCCATTTTGAAGTTCAAAAATAACAATTACACATCCATTTTAATGGTTCCGCATATTTAAATGTGATAACTAAAAACCATTACTATAGTGAAATAGCCTAACATAACTCACAAAGCTTGGGAGCATGTAGTCTCTACAAGAATCAATCAGCTTGCAGAGTTAAAAATTGCAGCCAATCGATATCTGATTGCAAATAAATATTAAACAAGGGAGGCTAACAAGCCCATTCTTAACCTAATCTCTAATTGGTCAATAATAGACCTATAGAATCACATATTATGGCCAATAGGCCAATAAGCTATGAGCAACACTACTACATAGGGAATTTGGAAGCAAAAAAACTAAACCTACACAAGGAAACCTAGATAACACACTAAACCTAGGGGCATGTAGCCTATACAAAAATAAATTAAAAGACACATTTAAACATAACAACAGATCGCTTTCTGCTTCCATATACATATATCAAATAAATAAATAAGATTGCCATGCAAATTTTCACGCGTGACATCCACATGGTCAAATATTAGCTGATACAGTCAAATATCCCCGCTTTAATGCCAATCCTTTTTAAGGAACCATTAAGGTATGAAAGCAATAGTAATTTCCATCAAAAACTGAGTATATCACAAAATTAATGCGATCATTCATATTTCCTATCAGGGCCAAATAGCTCATTCATTTAAACACGTAATAAAGGAATCTGAATGGGAAAAAGAAGAACTCAATAGGTCTTCAATAACCAATTATATAGCTAATTCAAGCTGAACAGTCAATCACTATCAGATTGTAAAACTATGCTCAAAAAATAAAAAAATAAAAATAAAATAAAAATAAAAAGAACTAAGCACAGTATTCTTAAAAGAGGATCCTAGATGGTTACAACTACCCAAAGAGATACATATTACAATCCAAACACCAATACCTCTACAAATCCTAAACTGTGATACATAATAGAATCATCGTAAATCAAATAAAATTAACATTAACAAAAAACATTTTACTTATTAGACAATAATTTTATCTCATAAACTTACTTTATCTAGAATTGGCTTTCAGTTTAAGCAGGCATGCAACTGAAGCAGCCTCATTTAATCCTGGCCAACAATATGCGGCAAGCCGCAATTGCCATGGTATTATATGTAGGTAAGAGTGATCACCAGGTAACACATAATAGATAGGTAACAGCGATCACTAGGTAACACATTATACATTAACAGTGATCATGAGGTGCCATGTTATATATTGCTAACAGCTATTACCAGGTAACATATTATACATAGGTAACAATGATCACCAGGTAACATATTATACATATGTAGCAATGCTTATCATGTAACACATTATACATAGTTAATAGTGATCACCAGGTAACATACTGTACAGAGACAACAGTGATGACCAGGTAATGCATTATACATAGATAGTAGTCATCACCAGATAACACAGTATACATAGGTAACAGTGATCACCAGGTAACATTTATACATAAGTTACAGTGATCACCAGGTAACATATTACATATTAACAGTAATCAGCAGGTAACATATTATAGGCAGGAACTTTATTATACAAAGGTAACTGGAATCACCAGGTAACACATTATATATCGGTAAGAGTAATCACCAGGTAACATATATTATACAGGTAACAGTGATCACCAGGTAACATATTATACATAGGCAAGAATGATCTACAGGTAATATATTATACATAGTTAAGAGTGTTCACTAGGTAACATAGATTACACAGGGAGCAGTGATCACCAGATAAGGTATTATACACAGGTAACAGTCATCACCAGGTAACAAATTATACCTGGGTAACAGTGCACACCAACTAACACATCATACATAGGTGATGGTCATTACCAGGCAACGTACTATACATAGGTAATGTGATCAGCAGGTAATATTTATACATTGGTAACAGTGATCACCAGGTAACATATTATGCATAAGTGACAGTGATGACCAGGTAACATACTGTACATAGGTAACAGTGATCCCCAGGTAACATTTATACATAGGTAACAGTGATCACCAGGTAACATATTACTAATAGGTAACAGTGATCACCAGATATGAAATTACACATAGGTAACCGTGATCACCAGGTAACATATTACTGATAGGTAACAATGATCACCAGGTAACATTACACATAGGTAACAATGATAACCATGTAATACATTATAAATAAGTAACAGTGATTGCCATGTAACATATTATACATAGGTAACAGTGATCAACTGGTAAGGTATTATACATAGATAGCAGTTATCATAAGGTAACACATTTTATATAGGTAAGAGTGAGCACCAAGTAACATATTATTTATAGGTAACAGTGATGAACAGGTAACATATTAATTATACATAAGCAGCAGTGTTCACCAGGTAAGACATTTTACATAGGTAATAGTGATCACCAGGTAACATATTATAGATAGGTAACACACAACTGATGAACTGCTGGTACAAACAACTAAGAGCATAAATGTGGCCGGGGACTCTCTATTCGCCATCTCAGTAGGCAAAATTTGGAATATGCTTCCTGCCGAACTTACTCACCAATCCTCCTTAACCCAGTTCAAAAAAAGCCTCAAACTACATTTCCAACAGCACTGGCAATGTCCCTGCTTAAACACTGACTAATCACCAACCGCTGTTCCTGCAAACTCTCCCTAAGCATTTCAATCATATACTCTAATAAGTGTATGAATTCTCGATGGGACTTGGCCCATAACTGTGTGTATTATTGTCTGAAATTGAAGCCGCATGATTTTGATGTTGTCTGCTATGTTTTATCTAAGTTTGTAACCCTACTGAAAACTGCATATTATACTTATCTCTAAATGATTCTATTATTCCTAATGTATTTGTACTCTGCTTTCTGGAGCTTTTTTCCCCGGGCCTCTGCTGAAAATGAACATATATGCAGTCGGACTTTCCCGGTAAACAAATGTAAAATAAATAAAATAAAAATAAAATAAATAAATAAATAAATAAAATAAAAATAAAATTAAATAAATAAATAAATAAATAAATAAATAAATAAATAAATAAACAGTGATCACCAGGTAACATATCTTTATAAATTTTAACATATTTCAACTTCTTTTTTACAACACTATATTTAAGCATTCCCCATTTGATTAAGTAAAATTTTTAATAAATTGACATTCAATTAAATGAACTTTCAGTCATATGGATTCAGTCATTTGAAGATAAAAGCAGATATCATGGTTCCTTGTCTACCTTTCTATCTATGTGTGTGGATACACATATATATTAATCTCCTAACACTAGGCACTAAATTGCTTCAATCACAATTCCCCAGCAGTTACTGTAGTATGCATTAGTATGACAGCATACGTACACAAACTCCAATGCATGGATACTGAAGACTCAGTTTGCATACAAATGATACACCAACCAAGTAAAAACAAATAATGTTTGCAAAGGGCAAGTCTTACTGCACTGTCATGGGTGCTGGGTTTTGGTTTCCATACAATTCTTACTGTATTATTCTCAGATGTTAAGAGAAAGAGTGAGTCAGGTCTTCAGAGAAAGACCAGCCAGTAATTTACATGAAAGACCTGCTTTGCTGTTTCTTTAGGAGACTGCAAACTCAAAACACAACAGACCATACATTTTGAGCAACTGTAAGTTCCATCTATATGAAGCAAATAATACATTATAAGGAGATACTACTTCTAGCAGTCAAGTTGTCACAACTATGAAACAAACAATCACACATTAAGGAGAAGTATTTAGGCCCCACATGAAAATAGACTGACTGACATACACACTTAGTAATTTTCAAATGCAGTATTATGTACTGTATTTTACAAATGTATATCACTTCTATTAATTTGGTTGTGCATTTTCTGACAAGGATTCGGAAACAAATATCGCAATGTTTAACAAAAAATGTTACATTGAGAAATAATGCACAGTGTGGGCGGTTATTCTACCCAGAAAAATTGCAAGGCTATCATCATAAGTGAATGGCTGTCTAGTGACATTAAAAGGAGCATAAACAGTTGGCAATAAAATTCAGAAATGTAAACAAAAAAAAAACTGTGAGATGAGTCACATTATGCAACAAATTTGTACACTGTCATTTCTTGGTGAACAGATCACTAGACTATGCTAAAGATGCTCTAAAATGCCAGGTTCCTGCAACCATTGTCTCTGATAGTTTGTGCTGTTGCCCTCCATGCATTAGTTGAAGAGGGATGAACTAGGTGTATGGAGAGAATGTTTTACATGGCTGGTTGTTTGGTGGGATGGGTATACTGTGTAATGACAGGGAGGTGCTTCCTGAGAAGAGGAGAAGGCCAGATGCTGCAGGCGCATGTTGTTGTGCTGTGTGGACATGGGTGTGATAGGTGTTATAAGACCTAAGCGAGTAACAATGCAGATTGTGAATGGTCTCAGCCATGGGGGCATCCTCTCTAAGAAATGGCGCTGCCAGAAACATCTCCTGGAAAGGATGATGTTGAACTCCATGACAGTGAGTGCCTGGCCATGCTACATGCATGACGGTAATAGAGGCTATGTCTGTGTGGGTAGTCGTATTGTGCCACATCAGCCTTAACAATGCTGGATGGTGATAAGGAAGTAGAACTACGTCATCTTTACATGCTCACCATGTGGCTTTACCTACAGTGGTGTCTGAGGCATAATGGCTATGGGAACAGTGCCAGCCCTGTTGCATAGAGGTGGATGGCCCTGTGGAGGCAGAAATGGCTCCCAAATGCTTTCTCAATGAGCCAGGCAGGTAATCCAGGCATTGATTGCCCTCATGTGTCATCATGCGTATCAAACAGTGCATCATGTATCTCTGCCATGGCATTGGTGGACTGTATCTGTGCATGGATCACTGAGTTGCACATCTCTTGCTTAATGTCTTATGTGACTCCTAATTTGGGCCATTAGTCACAGCCATGGTGTTGATGGCCACCGAACCAGCACCACTCCCTAGTGGTGACCCCATGACCTGCGGTGGCAACACTGCCTAGTGTTGGTGCTTGATCAGATGATGAAGGTGCTCCTTGTGTGGGGCTTCAAGGCATGGCCTGTCCTTTCATACCTATTGCAGTGGTTATGACTAGTCCTACAGGCAACATTGTTGTCACTGGCTGTAAGTGGTAGTATTTTTACCAATTCTGACAGTGGAACTGTGTTGACAGACTGTGCCAGAAGTAGAACACCACCATCTTCAGGCTCCAGTGTTGCACTGACACCAGGTAGGACCTGTTCCATACTGGAAGACTCATCATGTGTAAAACTGCTATGATATTGCAATATCACACTCAAGTGCTTCAATAATATTACAGGAAGCAATGTATGCACAGACTATATACAAATATACCTTGTGCCTTATTCTGTCATGCCTGCATCCATGACATGATTGTAGGGTAGATATGGTAGCATTTAATATTTGGAAGCTCAAGGCAGTAGTGTGCAATAGCACCATGTTAGTAACATAAGGAAATACCAACCAGGGGCATTCCTGAGAGAGATGTGATACTGCAATCAGTTTAGCCCCACATGCATAATTTCACTGGGTATAAAAATCCTTTCACTGTTCCCAGACAGGAACACCAGGAATTCCTGCTTACCATTGAGGGTGGTCTATGATGGCAGACCTCCACATATGGCCATCCTTTCCCATATGTAGGCCTTCATGCAGACATGCAGTATCATACTGGTAAGGCTTTCATGTCCCTGTTGTGCCAAAAAGTTGTGGCAATTACAGCACTGACATCTGCAACCCATCCCCACCACACATGCCCCAAGAACTTCTGTTGGTCTTATTGATGCTGAGAATCTTCTGTGTAAGCTTATGGAATGCCTGCAGTAACATCTTGGTATCTGCCTGACACTTATGCTGCTTTGGTGTCAAAAGTTTTTCCGGTCAAGTGGATATACACCTACAGAGATATGTGCAGCATGAGCTCTACCACTCCTGTTATGATGTAGCAGTGGCACCCACAACAAGTGGCATGCTTGCTTATAACCCACTACATCAGGCCATGTCCCTACAGCTGTATATCTTGTGGAGGGCAGGGGAATAAACTATACTTGAAAAAGGAAGCCTACAGGACGATAAACCTCAGCAGATGCACCAATTCCAGACACAGTGATGCTGATAAACTGCAAGTTAAAATTTTATTCTAAGCTCAACAAAAATAGGCTTTTCGTCAGTGTCCCACACCAACTTCATCAGAAAAACAAACAACACATTCAGCTTACACCTTAATAAAAAGCTCATAAATCACATGACTACTTAGCAATTAAGCCAATACATTCACAACACCTGCTCAAACCCTTCCCTGAGGACTCAACCTTACTGAACAAGCAGTAAAAGGAATATTCATACTTTTGTAAGCCATGCTGAAATAGATAAAAAATATATGAAGAAATTAAAATAGATACAATCTACAAAAATAAATACAATAAAATTACCTAACCAAACTTCTTAATTTTAAAATACATTACTTCGAGGATTGCCAGCAGTCCAAAGTGGTTCCCAAGGGGCTCTGATCCTGGCAGTATCCTACAGGATTAGAGGAAGGCTCTGCTTTCCACAAGGATTTACTTTTGCTGTTCGATAGACACGGCTTTGAATTACTTAATTTGATTTGTAAACATTATAAAGAGACCATCAGTGTATTGTCTAGGGAACTTACTGTGCTGGATGAGGTTGTAAGACATGATTCTAACTTTACCAGATATAGATACGATTACGACCGTATTTTCACCAGCATCGATCAGCAATTGCATAAAATCAGTTCTAATAAAATTAGGAAACTTCAGAGGGACTTGAAGGCTTATAGGGAGGGGGTGGCTTATCCCAAACCACCCAGATCCCAAGGCAATTTTTTATCTCCAGCTGCCTTTTCCTTCAGTCCTACGCCAGCTACAGATGCTTCTAGGACCAATAGGTCATCATTTGGGAATGAGGTAGATGCTCCTGGTGGTTCAGTCCAACAGAACCAGACTCAGCACAGTGACCAGTTGTCTTCTTGGAACCAACCATCTGATTTAGCACCAGAAGCTGAGGAACAAAATTTTCAGGACAATGCCTCAACCCATCAACCCTCTCCGGGTACGAGGCAGTGATACAGAACCAGGAGGAGGAATTAGGTTCACCTGTCCTTTCTACAGTATTCCCAGTAAAGAGCCCATGTCAGATTGTTACCAACACTGGAAAGGACTTTAAGATTTACAACTATTCAGGGTTTGTTTTTACCCCAACATTGGTAGCTCTCCTGGCTAAGGGTTTGACATTTGTACCCAGTAGGAGGGCAGATGTGGCCAATACCTTGACTGACCTCAAGCTTTTTATCAGAAAGCTTAATTTACAGCTTATTTTTGGTGATCAGGTCATGATGCCGAAGGGTTTTCACATTCCAAGTACATTTAATCCCCCTTTACATCATTCTCTTTGTCTTTTTGAACGACTGTGTGACTTAGACATTAGGAAGGTTTCAAAAAATGAGTTGAATCAGAGTGTGACCAGGGTCTGTACTTATTTCAATGACATGTTCATTAATGGAGTCATTAATGTGGAAGTTTTTAACTATATCTGTACCCCTAACCCCAGGATACCTGTCCTGTTTGGCAATCCAAAGATTCATAAGAATGTGCATGACTCCCCCATGCGCCAATTGGTGAGTGCAAGGGGCAGTGTGACTTACGCTGGGGCGAAGGTGGTAGACATGATTTTGAAAAAGTATGTGCCCAGTGAGTCCCCCATTTCTAAAGACTCCTGGTCATTTCTTGAGAGGGTTAATTGTACTCCTTGCACAGGGGAGAGTCATTTCTTGACAATCGATGTTACTGATTTGTACTCCTCCATCTCTCATTCCATAGCGTTAGAATGGATTGAAGCTATCATGACCATTAAACAGGCACCTGTTGGAGACATTCTAATGGTGAGGGAGTTATTGGACATCATTCTGACCTGCAATTTTTTCTCCTTTAACAACCGTTGGTTCCACCAATTAATAGGGGTCCTTATGGGGTCTCCTTGTGGGGCCAGCGTTGCCAATTTGGTGATGACTTACTGGGAGAGAGAGTTTGTTTTCCCTAATTCTATCATTCAGGAGAAAACCCTGCTTTACACTAGATTCTTGGATGATATTTTTATCATCCTACAGGGGGAGAGGGAAGTGGCTGAGACACTGTTAGATAGTTTTAATAACTCCACCAGTTTTTTGAAGTTTACATTCAATTTTTCCAAGGAGAGGATCTCTTACTTAGATGTGGAGTTATTTAAGGATATCCCTCTAGGCTGTTTTACTGCCAAAATTCATCATAAAGTAACTTTTTCTAACGGTTGTTTACATTTTGAGAGCAGTCACCCCTTCCACCAGAAGAGGTCGATAGTAAAGGGGCAGTTGCTGAGGGTGGCGAGGATGGTGTCTAAGTTCAGCGACTTCCTTGAAGAATGTGAGTTTATTCGTGGCCTTTTGTTGAACAGGGGATACCCGGACCATCTCATATCAGAATTTGTCAAGGAAGTTTGCGGTAAGAGGAAGAATGGTTTCTACGTACCAATTTTGGGCAATAATGTAGCACCCCAGAACCCTGAACCATCCCATATGCAAGCCCATGAGAATTACCTTTGCAGTTTTATTACAACTTTCAATGTTGATGCAGGGGACATTTCCTCCATCATAAAGAAAAATTGGAGTATTTTACAATTAGACATGCAAGGTAACTCACGGTTTGAGATTACACCCAAGGTGGTGTTTAGGAGGGGGTTGAATCTGAAGAGTATTCTACAGATTAAGGGGATGTACAAATGCAATATGTGTAAATACTGTAGGTTTATTAAAGCAGGGACCTTTTTTTAGTATTGGGGAGACCAGTTCACATGTGGTATATTTGGCTAGGTGCTCTTCATGTCAATACTCCAGAGAGGGCGTCAGCAAAAAGTATCCAAAAAGCTCGGACACCAACAGAATAATATAATCCACCTTTTAATTGTTGAAAACACAAAACACCAAGGTAATAACAACGATAGGTTAAGCGCTTTCATCTGATCAGCGTCAGACTTCCTCAGAACCATAATTTAAAATCTTACATTTGTATTTAAATACATTTTGGCGCCAACAACCTACAAGACAGTTACATCTTAAAGGGGCAACGCTCCTTTGGTATAACATACTGTTGAACATCCTATGTATATTTAAATAAATATACAATAACGTATAATAACATATAATAATACACAAAATCCTAATGCTTCTAAATGCATGGCTGAATTAAGATTCCTATGAATATAATACATTGTACAAAACTACTCTATGGTCCCAAGTACAGTACTACAATTTCCACATCCTTAAAAATACACTTAAAACCAGTGCTTGTGACACTGACCAACATATTCCCTCCAGTACCAATTAAATACGCATCTAACAATAATAAAGTATAAAAATATTGATTAACCAATTAACATGACATATGCATAAAAACGATGAAAGTTACTGGTGTACGTGGTACAAAGAATGACTGTATATTGTAGGATGGAATAATACTAACATGTCTTCCAGATAACTTACTAAGGCAAAATAATCAACTTAAAAAAGAAGAAGAAAAACTGTGATGGGTACTGCCTAGATAATATAAGAGTAAATAACTAAATAAATATCTATATACTAAAGAAGATCCATGTTCAAGGGAGGGTAGTTGATAAATATTTTTAAAATATTTTTAAAACACATATATAAATGTTAAAAGTGAGATGATACAGTAGTATAAAAATATAAAAAATATGTATATTACAATAAGTCAGTAAATAGAGATCCTAACCCTAAATATTAGTCTTGGAGAGAGTGTGTAAATTAATAATCCACACTGTCAAGCTGTTTAGTAAAATGTCAATCTACTACTAAACAGATCAACTAACTGGTGATACTGTACTCATGCGTTCAACTGTAAGAATGGTTTTATACTAATGAAGTCATTTAACCCAGGACTGGTGGTTGAATCACAGAATATCTGCCATCTACTTTCTAGAGCTGATAATCTTGTCTTCCAGTTACCTTCACTACTTGTCATTTCCATTAAGTCAATGATGGCAAACTTAAAACTGTGGTTATTACCTTTATCACAAATGTGTCTACTCAATGCGTTGTTCATATCTTGCTTCTGAATTTTATATAAATGTTCGTATATCCTGGTTTTTAACTTCCTTTCGGTTTCCCTATATAATAGGCGAACAGGATATACAGGTAACAAGTAGACCACTCTTTGTGTATTGCAATTTCCAGTGCAGGTCTTGATATGTGTCTTCAAAACATTATCTAATTTAATGTCCTTGCTGGTATTAATGAAATTGCATTGTCTACACGTTCCACATTTTTGCGTGCCTCTATTTAATTTCTTGTTAACCCTTGTATGCTCAAACAAATATTTCAAATTCTGTGCCTTTTTGTATACTGTTTTAGGGAACTTGTTCTCTTGTCTACCCTCAGTCTCAGTGAACATTAGTATATCCCAATATTTGTTTAAAATTTCCTTAACTAAGTTAGAATAAGGGTTAAATCTAATGACACACACTCGCTTGTCACTAAGTCCTTCTATTCTACTAGTATTAATAAATGGGACACCTAAAAGGGGCAGATATTTTTTCCCCCATTCACTTATAACATATTGAATAATGTTATCTAGCATGTCCTTCGGATAACCACGATTCAAAAACATGCCGTGGATTTAGGAATCCACGGCATGTTTTTGAATCGTGGTTATCCGAAGGACATGCTAGATAACATTATTCAATATGTTATAAGTGAATGGGGGAAAAATATCTGCCCCTTTTAGGTGTCCCATTTATTAATACTAGTAGAATAGAAGGACTTAGTGACAAGCGAGTGTGTGTCATTAGATTTAACCCTTATTCTAACTTAGTTAAGGAAATTTTAAACAAATATTGGGATATACTAATGTTCACTGAGACTGAGGGTAGACAAGAGAACAAGTTCCCTAAAACAGTATACAAAAAGGCACAGAATTTGAAATATTTGTTTGAGCATACAAGGGTTAACAAGAAATTAAATAGAGGCACGCAAAAATGTGGAACGTGTAGACAATGCAATTTCATTAATACCAGCAAGGACATTAAATTAGATAATGTTTTGAAGACACATATCAAGACCTGCACTGGAAATTGCAATACACAAAGAGTGGTCTACCTTGCTACCTGTATATCCTGTTCGGCCTATTATATAGGGAAAACCGAAAGGAAGTTAAAAACCAGGATATACGAACATTTATATAAAATTCAGAAGCAAGATATGAACAACGCATTGAGTAGACACATTTGTGATAAAGGTAATAACCACAGTTTTAAGTTTGCCATCATTGACTTAATGGAAATGACAAGTAGTGAAGGTAACTGGAAGACAAGATTATCAGCTCTAGAAAGTAGATGGCAGATATTCTGTGATCCAACCACCAGTCCTGGGTTAAATGACTTCATTAGTATAAAACCATTCTTACAGTTGAACGCATGAGTACAGTATCACCAGTTAGTTGATCTGTTTAGTAGTAGATTGACATTTTACTAAACAGCTTGACAGTGTGGATTATTAATTTACACACTCTCTCCAAGACTAATATTTAGGGTTAGGATCTCTATTTACTGACTTATTGTAATATACATATTTTTTATATTTTTATACTACTGTATCATCTCACTTTTAACATTTATATATGTGTTTTAAAAATATTTTAAAAATATTTATCAACTACCCTCCCTTGAACATGGATCTTCTTTAGTATATAGATATTTATTTAGTTATTTACTCTTATATTATCTAGGCAGTACCCATCACAGTTTTTCTTCTTCTTTTTTAAGTTGATTATTTTGCCTTAGTAAGTTATCTGGAAGACATGTTAGTATTATTCCATCCTACAATATACAGTCATTCTTTGTACCACGTACACCAGTAACTTTCATCGTTTTTATGCATATGTCATGTTAATTGGTTAATCAATATTTTTATACTTTATTATTGTTAGATGCGTATTTAATTGGTACTGGAGGGAATATGTTGGTCAGTGTCACAAGCACTGGTTTTAAGTGTATTTTTAAGGATGTGGAAATTGTAGTACTGTACTTGGGACCATAGAGTAGTTTTGTACAATGTATTATATTCATAGGAATCTTAATTCAGCCATGCATTTAGAAGCATTAGGATTTTGTGTATTATTATATGTTATTATACGTTATTGTATATTTATTTAAATATACATAGGATGTTCAACAGTATGTTATACCAAAGGAGCGTTGCCCCTTTAAGATGTAACTGTCTTGTAGGTTGTTGGCGCCAAAATGTATTTAAATACAAATGTAAGATTTTAAATTATGGTTCTGAGGAAGTCTGACGCTGATCAGACGAAAGCGCTTAACCTATCGTTGTTATTACCTTGGTGTTTTGTGTTTTCAACAATTAAAAGGTGGATTATATTATTCTGTTGGTGTCCGAGCTTTTTGGATACTTTTTGCTGACGCCCTCTCTGGAGTATTGACATTTGGTACTTTTTGCTTTATTTGTTTCTGTAGGTGCTCTTCATACCCGGTGTTTTATATAGGAAAAACTGACAGGAAACTTCAGGAACGCCTTTATGAACACCTTTATGCCATCAAAAAAGAGAAGATGGAGAATACGCTTGCCAGGCATGTTAAGGAATACCCAGGTCATGAATTTACTTTTTCATTCATTGATCAGGTAGTTCCTTCCAATGGGGGGGGTCCAGATACGTTACTTTTAGAACAAAACGAATTAATTTGGCAGCTAAAACAAGAAACTTATCATTATCCAGGCTTAAATGGAATGTTATCCATTTCTTGTATTTTAAAATTAAGAAGTTTGGTTAGGTAATTTTATTGTATTTATTTTTGTAGATTGTATCTATTTTAATTTCTTCATATATTTTTTATCTATTTCAGCATGGCTTACAAAAGTATGGATATTCCTTTTACTGCTTGTTTAGTAAGGTTGAGTCCTCATGGAAGGGTTTGAGCAGGTGTTGTGAATGTATTGGCTTAATTGCTAAGTAGTCATGTGATTTATGAGCTTTTTATTAAGGTGAAGCTGAATGAGTTGTTTGTTTTTCTGATGAAGTTGGTGTGGGACACTGACGAAAAGCCTATTTTTGTTGAGCTTAGAATAAAATTTTAACTTGCAGTTTATCAGCATCACTGTGTCTGGAATTGGTGCATCTGCTGAGGTTTATCATCCTGCAGGCTTCCTTTTTCAAGTTTGTTTTGTTTTGTGGCATTTCAGTCTTTTTATGGGAATAAACTATGTTGTAACATGTGCCCTGTCATCTGCTTTGACTGACATATGACCTACAAAGCAAGACCAATGTATGCTTCAGATTCACATCCACATCCTGTATCCATTATCAGGACTGCCTCCTCCAACACGCTCTTTCCACAATGCACTACAAATTAACCACTGTAGAAGAGTGTGTGCATTCCAG